>NW_023416313.1:1195000-1690000 GCF_014108235.1 Myotis myotis | reverse complement strand
GCCAGCTCCCGGCCCAGGGGGAGCCGCTGTGAGCATTTTGGGGTCACGCCTTTGGTCCTGACTTTTGTTGCAGGTGCACTTTTGCATATTATCTTTTGCATTTAACATTCTTCAGTTCATTAAATATTCATTGGAAGCATGATTTTTTAATGCCTCCTTATTATGCAATTTTTCAAATATATACAAAAAGGAAGAGAATTGGGTAATGAACCCCCAGGTAGCCGCCCCGCTTCTAAATGATCTGCATTTGCCAGCCCGATCTCATCTGCTGCCACCCGCCTGTCCTGCTTTACGGACTTAGTTTTGCTTTTCTCCCTGTTGTCTCGGTGGAGTGCTGTTATGAGTCGAATTGTGTCCCCAAAAGGATATCTCTCACCCCGTCCGCTGGCACCTGGGAAGGGGCCCTTGTGGGGCACTCGGACCCTCGGAGACGTGACTGGTTCAGGCGAGGGGGGCTCCGCTGGAGCAGTGTGGGCCTCACCCCACCCGGCAGGTCCCTGCTCAGAGAGGAGACCAGGCCGCAGAGGCAGAGGCAGGGCCGGGGGAAGCGAGGCGGGGGCGGGAGGGATGCTGCCGCAAGCCAAGGGCACCAGGATGCCCCTGGGAGAAAGGCAGGAAGGGCTCCCGCTGAGCCTCAGAGGAGCACCCCCCCCCCCCCCGCCCGCCCATCCCCTGGCTTCAGACTTCGGTCCCTGGGGGCTCGTAGCTGGAGAGAGAATGAAGGTATTTGTGCTGGCGGCCACAGGAAGCCATACGCATTCTGGCGAGCAAATGCAGAGCAGCCGACAGCCTGGTGCGTGGTGATGCCTAACCTTCCCGGGCTCCGAGCAGGAACAGCAGCTTCTTGTCCGTGTACTAATTCTCAGAGGCCGCCTCGGTGTTAGAGCTTTGCCGTCTGTGTCAGGCAGTTCACGTTCATCCTGTTTCACTCAGGCAGCGATCTGCACACATGTTGTGTGCGTGTCTATACTAATATACATGCACTAGAGGCCCGGTGCACGGAATTTGTGCAAGGGCTCGGCCCTCGAAGCCCTGGCTTCGTCAGGAAGGTCGTCCAGAAAGACGTCCGGAAGGGCGTTCGGCTGTCCGGTCTAATGAGCATATTATGCTTTTATTATTATAGATATTTTTGTTCTGTTGTATGTGTCTGTGCCCTACCGGTGGTATTGATAGGGGATGGACAAAATGACCAGTGGAAGATCGAGTCAGCACCCGGAGGGACCCAGCCACGTGCAGAAATGCTGGCGGCATTATCATACGAGTACATATTGCAGGTGACATAAAGGCATCGAGTGTCGTCAGGCCCATCATTGTAGTTCATGCTGTGGTTACACGGGGCAGGCTGGGAGGAGGGCTGATCTCGGCACACACTTTCACGAGGGGCTGTGTGAGTCCCAGGAGGAAAGGCAGCACCTTAGCAGGATTTTGCGAGTGGCCCGTTGCCGGGAGCTGGTCCATCCTTGCTGTTTCAAGGGACCTGGCATATATGGCATACTGTTCTTAATATGTTTGCTCACCTTCTTGGCACTATGTGCTTTAACCAAGGTCACCTCTCTGAGAAAGGTTGTTTCCCCTGGTAGGGATTTTCCCCTGAAGTTAGGGAGGGAATAAAACCCCTTAACTAAGTGCCAGGTGGGTAATTAATCACTTAAACTACGAACAATCATGCTTAAGCTACATAATCTTTACTCCCTGGAATGGAGATAAGAAACGCCCTAACCTTTGGAATAGAGATTGATAGGATTGGAATCAACTGATATAAATACAGATGTAACAAGACAACAGGATACAGAACCCAGACACAGAACCTAGACACAGAACCTACACAGAACCTAGAAACAGAAGAACTTCGCTGGAGAGAACATGGCAAAAGATCCTGGACAGAAACTGGCCACAAAACCTAGAGACAGAACCTAGAACCTACACAGAACCTAGACTAGAACCTGGTGACAGAACCTGGCTGGAGAACCTGGAGAACCTAGCAAGAGACCATGGACACAGAACCTGGCTGGAGATCCTAACCAGAACTTCGCTGGAGATCCTGGCTAGGCTGCTGATCAACTGAACGCTGTCCCCGTGTCATTCCTTCTTCGCCGACTCCGTCCACACCTTTGGGGACCCCTGGACCTGCTGGGGCTGGACCCCAGCAGCCCGTGGATGGGGCGTGTTCAGGCTGGGCCAACTGGGCCAGCGATGTTCCTTGGCCACACCCCCATCCATCTCTACCCATCCCCCACCACGGTCCTCCAGGCACACCACCTGTCCTCCAGGCTCCCTCTTCTAGCAGCCCCTCCTCCAGACGGCCCCCAGCCCCCCAGCCCTCCACCTCCCCACCCCCCCTGTCCTCCAGCAGCCCCTCCTCCAGGCGGCCTCCCGCCCCCTCACCCCCCTGCGCCCCCCCTTGCACCTCCCTCTTGCTCTGACCCCAGAGTCCTGAGGGCCAGGCTGAGAGCCCGCCCACCAGGGAACAAGAGAGGGGCCTTGATCTTCTTGGGGGCACAGGATCCCTCAAGTTACTGACAAAACCCCAGGCCCCTTCCCCAGTAGCACACGGCCTGCAGACACCAGCATTGCATGTGACTCCATGGCCCAGGGCCCTCCGCGCGGCAGCCGCAAGCCCTGGGGTCCCGCCAGGGCTGGGCGGGCTTGAGCTTCGGGGGCTCCCACCCAGTCTCCACATCTGTGTCTCTCGGGGGGACCAGCCTGGCGCCCCTGCAGTCCACAGCGGGGCAGGACCTCCTCCGTGAACCCAGACTTGAGTGCCCAGCAGAGGCCGGTAGCCCCTTTCCCATCTTTCCGAGGGGGCAGAGCTGTCCCCCACCCCCTCCCCCAGGCCACCTCCCACCAGCACGCGCTCCCCGCCCACTCACTCCCACCCGAGACAGAGATGAGCCGGTTTTAAGGCATAAAAACAGCAGACGCCGCCCGTCCCTGCTGCGCTGGCTGCGGCTCGCTCCACGCGGCCCAGAAATTCGCAGCTTTCACACCCGTCTTGGAGGCTTGTCAAGTCTGAGGGTTTAAAATAATTTCCTTGACTTAACCAATTCAGGAACGAGAACAACACGTGACACAAACAGCGTGTTGGCAGCATCCCCGGCGCACAGGCCCCCGCCGGCTCCGAACGCCGGAACCGCCCCCTCGGGACCGGGACCGCGGGCCCTTCCCCATTCTTCCCGCGACAGCAAGGCCCGGGGCCGTGGGCTGTGAAATGTCTGAACCCGTAGGGACCACAGAACGTCAGGGTCCCGCTCTCAGTGTGAGACGGTCCTTGGTGAGTGTGGCCTGTGGAGACGGAGGGTCCCGCTCTGTGGGGCAGCCCCACACAGCATGGGGCCGGGACTGCCCGCATGAGGGGCTGAAGTGTCAGCAGGACCCTCGTCCCAGCCCCTCTGCCCGGGTGCCCAGCCACCCACACTGCCACCCCTTCCTCACCCACCGGAATCGAACCCGGGACCCTTCCGCTGTGGGCCGACGTTCTCTCCACTGAGCGAAGGGGACGGGCTGCCTTATTATTTGCTCGCCGCGGCTTTCTGTGGGTTTGCGGCCACTGGTGGGTGGGGGCAGACTCAAATGCACGTCCGCAGGGCACACACTCCCCCGCAGCTTCCTCGCGGCCTCCCTGAGCCTCTGCCCCGGCCTGGGCACCAGCTGCCCTGAGGAAGGAGGGTGGGCGGGGCCGGCTCTGTGGAGTTGGTGGGGGAGACGAGGAGCAGGTGGCTGCTCGGGAACCTGCACAGGGCAGTGGAGGCCGAGAAGGACACGTCTGGGCAGAGGTGCCCGCTGACCTCGGGAGGGCATGGGGTGCAGGGGTGCAGGGGTGCAGGGGTGTTTGGTCCCCGGGAGCGCCCACAGCGGTGACCCGGGGGGACAGGATGCTCCTCTGTGGGCATTGGTCAGCCTCTGGCCCTGGCCGCTCACCTGGGGTCCCCCTCACCAAGGCCAGTCGCCCATCAGCACTGCATGGTCAACCTGTCAACCACCTGTCAGACATCAGCACGGACCTCCACCGTGGCCTGGTTCCCCCCAACTGCCATCCCCTGCAGGCCTGGTTCCCCCCAACTGCCTTCCCATGCTGGCCTGGTTGCCTCTAACTTCCCTCCCCTGCTGGCCTGGTTGCCTCTAACTTCCCTCCCCTGCTGGCCTGGTTGCCTCTAACTGCCCCCCCCTGCTGGCCTGGTTGCCTCTAACTGCCCCCCCCTGCTGGCCTGGTTGCCTCTAACTGCCCTCCCCTGCTGGCCTGGTTGCCTCTAACTGCCCTCCTCTGTTGGCCATCTTGTGGCAGTCATCTTTGACCACATGGGGGTGGCCATATTGTGTGTTGGAGTGATGGTCAATTTGCATATTACTCTTTTATTAGATAGGATTGCCTGGAGCATTTGGGTGGGGGTGGCTCCTTTCCCATCTTTCTGAGGGGGCAGAGCTGACCCCCAACCCCCCCCCCCCCCAGGCCAACCCCAGGCCAACACCGCTCCCTGGCAGCGGTGTGCTCCCTGCTGAGATTCTATATGAATTTTAGGATGGGTTTTTCTGTTTCTGCAAAAATCATCATTGGGGTTTTGATAGGAATTTCATTGAATCTGTAGGTTGGTTTGGGTAGAATTAACATCTTAACAGTATTAAGTCTTCCAACCCATGAACATGGGATCTGTTTCCATTTCTTTATGTCTTTCATTTGTTTCAGCAATTGTTCTCATTATACACGTATTTCACCTTCTGGGTTAAGTCAATTCCTAAGTATTTTCTCCTTTTTGACGCTACTATACATGGAACTTCCTTTTCAGATTGTTCATTGTTAGTGTGTATGCAATGGATTTTCGTGTATTGACTGTATCCTATATGGTGTTGAATTCATTTGTTAGTTTTAATAGTATTTTGGTGGAATCTTTAGGGTTTTCTACAAATAAGATCATATCATCCATAAAGAGAGATAATTTTACTTCTTTTCCAATTTGTATGTGTTTAATTTCATTTTCTTGCCTCATTGCTCTGGCTGGGATTTCTAGGCTATGTTGAATAAAGACAAGGAAGGTAGGCTAGGCCTTGTTCCTGAGGGTTATCCATACGTGGCTTTTATTATGTTAGAGTAGTTTTCTTCTAATTCTACTTTTGCTGAGTGTTTATATCATGAAAAAGTGTTGAATTTTGTCAAGTGCTTTTCTTGCATCAATTGATATGATCGTGTGGTTTCCCCCTTCATTTTGTTAATGTGGTGTATTACACTGATCAAGGTTCATATGTCGAACCATCCTTGCATCCCAGGAATAAATCCCACTTGGTCATGGTGTATAAGCCTTTAAAACGCTGATGAATTCTGGTGGTTAGTGTTTTGTTGAGTGTTTTGCCTCACTGTTCACCAAGGATATTGGTCTGTAGTCTTTTCTTGTAGTGTCTTCGTCTGGCTTTGGGGTCAGGGTAATGCTGACCTCGTAGAATGAGTTGAGAAGTGTTGCCTCCTCTTCAAGCTTTTAGAGAGGTTTGAGAGGAATTGCTATTAGTTCTTCTTTAAACGTTTGGCAGAATTCATCAGGGGTAGGTCTTTTCTTTGTTAGGAGATGTTAGTTACTGACTCAGTCTCCTTATAGTCATAGATCTATTCAGATGTTTTATTTCTTTGTGTTTCAGTCCTGGTAGATTTTGTGTTTTTAGAATTTGCCCATTCCATCTAGGTTATCCAAGTCGTTGGCAGATGGTCGTACATGCTTGCAGGTTCTATAACCTGGTCGCTCCACCCAGTGACTGTCCCAGGAGGCGGATTTCAAACCCGACGTCTGACTCCAGAGCCCACTTTCTGTTCCCTCATGACACGAAGGGATGGGTTCCGCATCGCAGCCATTTCCAGTGACGAGATGTTCTGGCCCCTTGGGCGCCGCCCCATCTCGCTCTGCGGCCTCTGCCTGGGTGAGCTTGAGGCCATGAACCGGGGGTAACCCTTCGATGACAGA
The DNA here is from genome assembly GCF_014108235.1 of Myotis myotis. NCBI lineage: Eukaryota > Metazoa > Chordata > Mammalia > Chiroptera > Vespertilionidae > Myotis > Myotis myotis. Next base: position 1,684,058 of record NW_023416313.1, on the reverse strand, counting down.
ACCTCAGCATCTTCCCTGGCGTGCGGCTTGTTGCGGAACTTACATGCTATTTTAAGTTTGATTTACTTTTAATTCCACTGGTATTTATGAGTCTAGGACTCGTTGTAATGTTTTAGAACTTTACGTCAAAGCATAAGGCTGGGCATGAGTGTGTCCAGGTGGAATTTCTGTGACCCAAGGGTCCGGCTTCCTTACAAGGCCCTTGCAGGGAGAGGCTGCAGCTGCTGCTGTGGCTTCGGGCAAGGGGGGAGCTCAGAAGGCAGAGCCTGGGGTTGGCACGGTGTGCTCCCTGGAGGAGATGTCTCCGTTCCTCTGGGTCAAGGTGACTACATTAGTGTCCTGGGACTAAGGTCACAACCAGCATTTATTCTCACACAGATCTGGAGGCCAGAAGTCCAAGTCCAGGCGTGGGCAGGGCTGTGCTCCCTCCCGAGGCTCAGGTGGGGGTCCCTGCTGCCGCCTCCACCCCCAGGGGCTGCGGGCATTCCTGCGCTGGGCCGGCCGCTCCCATCTCTGCCTCCACCGTCAGGCAGCCTCCCTCCTCTCTGGCTTCTCCCTGTCTGTGTGTCACCCACGTCCCTGGTCCTCAGCTATAGAAACTGTCCCTGAGCTGCTCCTGGATCTAGGGGCCACTCAGGCCACCCAGCATCACCCCTCTCCTCATCTCAAGACCCTTCATGCCATCTGCACAGACCCTTTCCCAAAGGGCATTCCCAAAGCCCGGGGGCGAGGAGCGTGGCCACCCTTCAGCCTGCAGTGACAGGTGCTGGCCACAGCGCGGGGCTGCACGGAGCTCCCATTCCCGGGCGAGGGCCGGCCCAGCGCGGGACCCTGTGAGGCCCAGGTGCGGGGAGCCCGAGGCCACCCCACAGAGAGGGGTGTGTGTGCGGGAGGGGCGCCCTAGAAATGACAAAAGCGAGAAGGAACTAGCAGCCCTGACATCACAGCAGGCCTTTGTATAACCATGGCATCAGGTGTCGAAGTAAACCACTGTAGCGCCTGCAAATCGAAAATGTAGTTTTTTTGTTTTTTTGTTTTTTTAAATATATTTTATTGATTTCTTACAGAGAGGAAGGGAGAGAGATAGAGAGTTAGAAACATCGATGAGAGAGAGAAACATCGATCAGCTGCCTCCTGCACACCCCCTGGGGATGTGCCCGCAACCCAGGTACATGCCCCCAACCGGAATCGAACCTGTGACCCTTCAGTCCGCAGGCCGACGCTCTATCCACTGAGCCAAACCGGTTTCGGCAGAAAATGTAGTTTTTGAACAAAACAATCCCGCTGATGGGCTTTGTTGGCAGAGCAGAGCCGAGGTGCCGGCGTGAACTCGCAGGAACCTCCCAGAAGCGCAGAGCCGGTTAGAGGAGGAACGGAAGCCGCCAGGGGCACGAGCAGAGGGTGCCAGCTGAGACCGGCGGCCTGGACCGGTTCACAGAGGGGATGGCGGAGTTTTCCAGAAAGGTGGGAAGAGTCCTCGTATTTAAAGGGAAAAAAGAAGAAGAAGGTGCTTGGTAGGCTGAGCAGGTGAAACATCAAAGACAGAGAGGCCATCCTAAACCCCAGGTGGTGACGCACCAAAGGCTGCCTCCTGGCCCGCGATCATCAGGGGCCAGAACCGAGGGAAGTGGTCCCGGAAAGAGGGCGTGGCCCCAGCCTCCTGCAAGCAAAGCCTTCCAGCAGGAATGGGGGTTGGGGGGCACAGGCAGCGACTCTCACTGCTTTCACCACCGCACCCCCTGTGGGCCCTACGCCCCCTCTGCACCTCAGCAGAGAGCAGGCCTGCGGAGTGGCTGCTCACATCCCAGAGCGAGCGCCCCTGCGGACCGAGTCCTGGGCCTCCACCCCAGCCAACTAGTTACATCTGAGCCTGTGAGCAAACAGCTCAGCGAGCCCCAGTGAGCGCGATTCTCCGTTCTCGGGGGACGTGCCGGGAACCGCTCTGATTCTCATCAGGCTCACTGAGCTGCGGGTTCCGGGGGTGCAGGGGTGCAGGGATGCAGGAGGTACAGGGGGTACAGGATGTGCAGGGATGCAGGAGGTACAGGGGGTACAGGACGTGCAGGGTGCAGGGGGTACAGGGGGTGCAGGAGGTGCGGGGTGCAGGAGGTGCAGCATGCAGGGGGTACAAGGTGTGCAGGAGGTGCAGGGGGTACAGGAATTGCAGGGGGTGCAGGGGTTGCAGGGGCACAGGAGATGCAGGATGCAGGGGGTACAGAGGTGCAGGGTGTACAGGGGGTGCAGGAGGTGCAGGGGTTGCAGGGGTGCAGCGAGTGCAGGGGTTGCAGGGTTCCGGGGGTGCAGGGTACTGGGATGCAGGAGGTACAGGGGGTACAGGAGGTGCAGGATGCAGGAGGTACAGGGGGTGCAGGAGGTGCAGGGGATGCAGGGATGCAGGGGATGCAGGGATGCAGGGGATGCAAGGGGTTCAGGGAGTGCAGGGGTTGCAGGGTTCCGGGGGTGCAGGGAGTGCAGGGGTTGCAGGGTTCCGGGGGTGCAGGGGTGCAGGGAGTGCAGAGGCATCCGTCTCCGCATAATGCACTTCCCTGAGCCAGAGCGGCTCCGGCTCCAGGCTTGATGAAAAGGGCCTGGGCAGCCACCATGACGGGCTGTGTGTTTGTCTAAGTGAATCGGGGTGGAGGGGGGCTCAGGGGCAGGAGCCCATGACTTCCTGGCATCTCATGGCCATCGGGTGCTGCTGTGCAGATAAGACAGCCTCGCCCGGGCCCTGAGAGGCTGCGTGTCCCGTGGATGCACGTGGCCGTGGCTCCTGAGCCCACCCCATCCCGCCAGGGACCAGGGCCGGCGGGGAGGTCTGCAGGCTGGGCCAGGTGCACCCCTGCCCTGCGGAGGGGCCAGAGCTGGTGGCCACGGAGAGCCCGGCTGTGCCCAGCCTGAGTCCCGCCTCGTGCCCACTGCCCTGGCCCGTGGCCGCGGTAGGAGCCGGGATTCGGAGGCTCTGGGAGTCCAGACCTCGTCACTCTTCAGGGTTGTGGGCTCAACCCACAGGCGGGGCCCAGCTGAGGCTGTCGGGGCGCATGGTCTTTGGGGAGCCCTGGGGTTGGAAGGAGACCCATCATGAGAACCACACAGGAGGGTCTTGTGGAGCATGAGATAGTCATCGTTCTGCCCTCCCCCCTGTCCCCTGCCCCCTGCTCCCTGCTCCCCGCCCCCGTCCTCCTCCCTTCTCCCCTCCACACGCCCCTGTCCTCCTGCCCCCTGCACCCCTCTTCCCCTTCTCTCCTCTCCCCCTCCCCCCTCCTCACACGGCCCCCCACAAACATGAATGGGGTCTCAGGCCTGGCCCTGCCTTGCACGCCCAGTGTCTGCTGGGCACATGCTACAGACTCCACCTGCCTCAGCTCAGGGTCCTCAGGCATAAAGTGGGGCGACAGGGATTCACGGGACACCCAGGGGCGCACCTGACCCCAGTGAGTGCCCAGGAAACAGCAGCTTAGATAGAGGCAGAAACAGTGAGAACAGCCAGCGTCCAGAGCCCAGAGCGGGTCTGCTCTGCACGTCCTGCCTATGTGTCAGGTGACGCAGAGGGAACCTGTTGCCATGGCAACTGCACCTAGTTACTTCCCAGGGTGAATTGTGGGCCCCTCCCCCAGGTAATCCCTAGCCAGGTCTTTGCCGGAACCCCCTCCCCACCTCTGTCTGTGGCCCAGCCCTGCCCGGGTTCTTCGGCCCCACAACTCTGCCTGGGTCTCCTCCCCGAAAACCTGGGCTGACCTCATCGGCAGCCCAGATGCCATGTCAACCCATTTCACAGCTGGGGAAGTAGAGGCCCAGAGAGGTCAGGGGCAGTCTCAGGGATGCGGAGCCCCAATTCACCTGCCCCCTGTGCTGGCCCAGGCCGCCGTCCCCCGGAGAGGGGCCCAGGTCACCGACCCCCGGAGAGGGGCCCAGGCCGCCGTCCCCCGGAGAGGGGCCCAGGCCGCCGTCCCCAGAAGAGGGGGCCCAGGCAGGCGGCTGCCCCGGGCTCCAAGGGGTCAGCCCTGGGGAAGCCAGGACTGAGCACCAGCACCAGAGGGTTAAGAGGTTGGCAGGCGAGGGGCGGGCAGAGTACAGAGGAGCAGCCGCCGGATGCCCGCTGGTCAGGACCATGAAAATGTAATCGCGCTGCTCACTCTGTCCCGGAGCGAAACGCGCTGAGCCCACGGCCGCGCCCCAGAGCGTGAAGCCCGGACCTCAGGGTCAGAGGGGACTGGGCGCTCAGCCTGCTTCTCCCGGCACCACCGTCTGCCTCTCCGGGCCCGACCGTGCCAGGCGCCTTTGTGGCAGCTTCCCCCTCCCCCACCATGGAGCTGGGCCTGTCCTCAGGGCTTGTACCCAGCGCCCCCTCCCCCCTCCCCGCCCGTGGCTGAGAAGGGGTCCAGGTTGCCATCTGCTCTTCTCGGAGGAACAGACAGGAGCAGCCGTGACAACATAGCACCGCAGCAATGAAGCAGGGGCAGCGACAGCTGTGGGTCCCTGAGCCTTTCTGTCTGCGCTTGACACACGGTGCCATGTCCGACCCTTACAGCCACCTCATGCCGCCTGTGCTATCGCTCCCATTTTACAGATAAGGAACACCGAGGCTCAGAGTGGCGGCGACCTGGGCTTTGTCCCACAGCCCGTTCCAGCCCTGGGCGGCCTGCTGCCCGAGCTCATGACCTTTCTCCTACTCCCGCCGGCTGCCTCCATGTCCACTTGGTCTGAAGCAGGGGCCTGGGGCTGTGAATGGGCCTCAGGCGTGAGCTTGAGCAGGTGAGACCCAGCTCCTACCGGCAGGCCTGCCCCTGAGGGACCCTGACCATGACCGTGGCCCCGGGACACTCAGCTCAGCTGCACTGGGGGAACCGGAGTGGAGGTCTTCGAGCTGCGCCCTGAGGGCCTCTGTCACGGCAGCTCAGGCACTCTCCTTGACTATGAAAAGACCGGGAGGCGGCCCCGAGGCAGGCCGGGCTCTCCAGCTCTAAGGAAAGGAGAGGGGCACTTACAGGGTAGCGGGGCGGGGCGCGTGTCACCTTTGTGCCTGTTCCCAAGGCGCGGACCTGTGTGGCTCCTGTCCGAGAAGGGCCGGGCCTGTGGGAAACGGATCCCAGACAGTGGGCGCATCCTGAGAGCAGAGCCATCGAGAGCAGGAGGGGACAGCACACCTGCCCCCTCCACCCCCTCATCCCGTCCCAGAGGCCAGTGCGCCTCAGGGCAGCGCTCAGCCCACGGCCTGGACGGCTGCACCTGCAGTCCCGTGGCCCGTCCAGGGGTCAGGAGCCGGGGGAAGCAGCAGCAAAGACAACACGGCAAGGACAACGCAAGCTGGGCCCAGGAGCGTGTTACTATAATGCGGTCTCCACCGGGAAGGAGGCGAGGCCACTGAGGGCGGGGGGTTGGGGGGGGTAGGGACGCCCCGGGGTCTCACAGCCTCTGCCTGGAGCGCCCGGCGCCCTGACTATTAACTCAACAAACACCAGCGCCCCCCTTACATAAGGCCGGCTGCCGGGAGCTGCCGGGAGCCTCCGCGCCAAAGATGTTTCCTGCTTCAGCTAAATTTTAATATTTATGTGGAAAGCCAGGCTTTTTTTTTTTTTTTTTTTTTTTTTTTTTTATGGGGGAAGAGATGTAATTCTCAGTCTTTGGAATTGCTCAGCCAGCAGCGAATGCCCTCTGTGCGGAGACTGTGTGCCCTGAATCAGCACGAGAGTCACGTGCCCCTGAGGCTGTTACACAATCACAGGCCCCACCCCGTCTGCAGCCGGCTCCTCCGCTCGCACGGGACCCACGAGTCACACTGTGCTCACCCCGAGGAACCCGCAGCCACACTGTGCTCACCCCGAGGGACACGCAGCCACACTGTGCTCACCCCGAGGAACCCACAGGCACACTGTGCTCACCCCGAGGGACACGCAGCCACACTGTGCTCACCCCGAGGACCCACGAGTCACACTGTGCTCACCCCGAGGGACACGCAGCCACACTGTGCTCACCCCGAGGACCCACGAGTCACACTGTGCTCACCCCGAGGGACACGCAGCCACACTGTGCTCACCCCGAGGAACCCGCAGCCACACTGTGCTCACCCCGAGGGACACGCAGCCATACTGTGCTCACCCCGAGGAACCCGCAGCCACACTGTGCTCACCCCGAGGGACCCGCAGCCACACTGTGCTCACCCCGAGGGACCCGCAGCCACACTGTGCTCACCCCGAGGGCCCCGCAGCCACACTGTGCTCACCCCGAGGACCCACGAGTCACACTGTGCTCACCCCGAGGAACCCGCAGCCACACTGTGCTCACCCCGAGGACCCACGAGTCACACTGTGCTCACCCCGAGGAACCTGCAGCCACACTGTGCTCACCCCGAGGAACCCGCAGCCACACTGTGCTCACCCCGAGGGACACGCAGCCCCACTGTGCTCACCCCGAGAAACCCACAGCCACACTGTGCTCACCCCGAGAAACCCGCAGCCACACTGTGCTCACCCCGAGGGACCCGCAGCCACACTGTGCTCACCCCGAGGGACCCGCAGCCACACTGTGCTCACCCCGAGGGACACGCAGCCACACTGTGCTCACCCCGAGGGACACGCAGTCACGCCCGGCAGCCAGGAGCCCCGCCAGGCATCGTGGGACAATATCGACCGCCCTGCCAGTGGCCCCTCCCAGTGTTGTCCCCACTCGCCTCTGTCGGGGTGACCACCCCAGGAGGCATGTCACAGCCGAGGGATCAAACCCACAGGCACAGCCTGATGGGACCCAGGTGTGACCCCCCTCCACCCTCCAAGGCCCTGACAGAGAGAATATTCCAGAACAGACCCCCCCACCCCACCCCCACCCCCGCACGCGGCTTGGAAGGTGGGAATTGTGCAGCGGCCGGTTTCCCGTGTTTTCTTTGGAATTCAGGCCACGGAGGAGGACCAGGTGCGGAGGAGAAAGCCGCGTCTGGGCGAGGCTGAGCCCAGCTAACTGGTGTTTTGGTGGAAGAACGAATGGCCAATTTCGCCCCCAGCTGCCCCCAAAAGAGTGCCCTCCCCCCAGAAATAACAGAGGGCGGGCACACAGCTGCCGAGCAGGCGGTGGCCTCCCACCTCGCTGGAGTTCAAGGGCCCCGGCCCCTGGAGGGGCGCCTCTGCCCCTTCCCCTCCTCCTGCTCTGCTCTCAGGGGCCTGGGCCCATGCTCAGCGGCTGGTCCAGTCAGTGCCCCCTCGCTCACGGGGTCCCCGCTTTCTCCGTTAACGCCACTGCCCTGATGCCCCACCATGGGCTGCGGGCCAAGGGGACCCCTGAACAGCCCCCAAGAAGGAGCCCCCCGAACGAGACCCTCCTGAGCAGGGACCCCCGAGCAGGGACCCCCAAGTTGCTCATAGAAATGACGCGGTGTTGGTGCAGAGCCCCGCGTCCCCCGACTCCCTAACCCCTCCAGGAGGAGGCCGGGTCAAGGAAGAGCTGTGAGGTCTCGCTGCGCGGCTCGGGCTGTGTGCCTGGGACAGTCCCGGCGTCACTCACCTGCTCAGGAACCTGGCCGTTTCCACACGTGGGCAAACCCCCCTTTGGAGTCTCGGTGTCCGATCGCCCCTTCGCCAGGCTGTCCAGCACCACGGAGAGGGGACGGGCGGGAGGCAGATTGTGGGGGTGTGAGGCTCCAGGCTGTGTCAGGGCCCTGGGAGGAGGTGCCCTGGCCACCCCCCTCCGGCCAGCGCCGTGTCCCTTCTCCGTGTCCCGTCTCCGTGTCCCAGCTCCGTGTCCCGTCTCTGTGTCCCGTCTCCATGTCCCAGCTCCGTGTCCCGTCTCCATGTCCCAGCTCCGTGTCCCAGCTCCATGCCCCGGCTCCGTATCCCAGCGCCTGGTCCCAGCTCCGTGTCCTGGAAGCTCCGCCAGTCAGAGCACCAGGCTCAGCCTCACCCGAGCAGGCCCCGACCGTGGGTCTCACGGATCCATCTCCCCAGGGACAGCAGGACGGACCCCGAGGCGCCTGAGGCCGGCACCCCTTTGCCCCCACAGCTCTCGGACCCTGTGGGCTTTTTTTTTTTTGCCTCAGTGGCAAGGGTCCTGCCAGCCTCCAGCTGCTGCCCGGGAGTCCTGGGCCCAGGGCAGAGCCCCTGTCGGGGTCACTGCGGTGTCGGGGTCACTGCAGTGTTGGGGTCACTGCGGTGTCAGGGTCACCACGATGTCCAGGTCACTGCGGTGTCAGGGTCACCACGGTGTCAGGGTCACCACGATGTCCGGGTCACTACGGTGTTGGGGTCACTGCAGTGTCAGGGTCACCACGATGTCCGGGTCACTGCGGTGTTGGGGTCACTGCGGTGTCAGGGTCACCACGATGTCCGGGTCACTGCGGTGTTGGGGTCACTGCGGTGTCAGGGTCACCACGATGTCCGGGTCACTGCGGTGTCGGGGTCACCACGATGTCCGGGTCACTGCGGTGTTGGGGTCATCGCGATGTCGGGGTCACCATAGTGTTTCTGCTCTGTGGCTGCTCCTCATGTGTCTGGGAGGTTCTCTCTCCCCATCCCTTTCTCCCCAGAAAAAGCTGCCCGTCTCCCGACCTGAAGGCCCTGGGGGGCGAGGGGGTGGGTCCGGCTCCCTGCAGAGGCCCCTCCGGCACCCCCAGGCTGAGGTAGGCCTGTGGGCTCTCCTGCCGGGGGCTCCTCAGGGGACGGGGGGCGGGGGGGGCTGCAGCACAGGCCTTGGCAGGAGCAGAGCAGACGATGTTCCCCTTCCCGCTGGCCCCGCGGCCACGACAGCCATCGGAGGGCAGTGCATTGCATCGGGCAGAGAAAGGGGGTGAAACCGAGGGGGAGCAGCCCTTTCCCCCCAGAAACCAGGCCGTTTGCCAGCGAGGGGCGGGCTTCCTGCTCACCGAGCCCTCCCCACCCTGAGCGCCCCCCTCCCTGAGCCCCCCCTCCCTGAGCCCTCCCCGCCCTGCGTCTGCGGGAGCGGCCACAGAAGGGACCCTGGGCTCCCCGCCCCGGGACACCGCGGCCATGGCCATCAAAGGGGTCCTCGACCTCAGTGAGGAGTAAACTTCTGAGCCCCAGAATATAAGAGAATGAATGTGCTGCTTTGAGCCCCAAGTTCGAGGTCTAGTCGCGCCTCCTTACCCACGGGGGGTGGGTTCCAAGGCCCCAGTGGCTGCCTGAGCCCGCACAGCACGCACCCCAGGCGCTACCTTCTCCTGCACACGCTTCACCGCGGGAAGCACTTCAGGCTTCTCTGCGGTGTCCGGTGTCCGCACCTCCAGCCTCGCGGCGGCGCTGCCCTGGCGCTCGGGCGCTGGTGAGTCAGGCGGGTGGACGGGACGTGAGCGCTGCCGCACCACCCAGCCCAGCCCCTGGCAGCCGGGTCCCTGAGGGCACCCACGTGGGCACCTGGACAAAGGGCAGAGGGCGCAGGACAGAGCGAGCTTTCAGCACGCTCCTAGGAATGGCACGCAATTCAACGCGTATGAATTGTTTAGTCCTGGAATTTTCCATTTACTGTTTTCAGGCTGCAGGTGACTGCAGGTAACCAAAACCATGTAAAGCGAAACCTCGGATAAGGGGAGCTCTGTAATTTCCTTCAGCAAGCACATGTGTGCGTGTGTGTGCATACCCGTGTGTTCATTTATATGTGTGTGTCCATGAGTATGTGTGTGAGTGGACACGTGTATGTATATGTATGTGTGCACGTGTGGGCATGTGATTATGTGTGCATGTCCATGTGGGGGAGCACATGTCTGTGTGCATGCCCATATGTCTATGCAGGTGTGCATGTATGTATGTGTATGCATACCCATGTGTGTATGCATGCCTATGTGTGAGTGAATAATTGTGCGTGTACACATGTGTGTTCTGTTGAGTACATGTGTGTGGGTGTCCTGTGTGTGTGTGTGTGCGTGCGTGCACGTGTGTGTGCGAGCGCCGCGGGGCAGTGGCGGAGCTCTCGGGCGCGGGGCCTGGCTCTCCGGCCGCAGCCCGCAGCCTCAGCAGGCCCTGCGCAGGCTGTCCGAGCTCCGGCTCCTCGTCCCGCTTTGGGAATTCACGCCGACGCCCCTCCTAAGGGGCCGGGGCCGCGCACTTGGTGGTGACTCTCAGTGGAGAGTGTGCTATTTTTAACAACTTTGAGAAGCTAGCTGGCGGCGCCCAGAGCCAATCACCAGACCAACGTCAGTGGCCCCTCCCCTCTCGGGCCTCAGTTTCCCCTCCAGCAGGCGGAGGGCAGCGCCTGGCCTCGCCTGCCGGGAAGAGGAGAACGGACTCTCACTAAGGCGTTGAGGGTCATGGCTTATGGACCTGGGCGAATGGTGTTTGGTTGACACCAGAGACGGTGCGTCAGGGGTGAGCCACAGCCGGGAGCTGGGCGGCGGGACGCTGGGCAGAGCCGGGGCGGGGGGGGGGGGGGGCCCTTTCCTGCTTAGATCCCGGCCCGAGGGGCTGGGTGTGTGAGACGACCCCTGGCCTCGCTTTGCTAATCTGTGAAACGGGCGCGACGGTGCCCTCCTCGTGGGGCTGTTGAGGGGAGAGTTGAGGCAACGGGAGGCGCTCAGTGGCATCAGCTGTCGCCGGGGAGCACGTGCAGAGCGGGGAGGGGGCTCCCCTGCACCCAGACCCGCTCTTTCCAGCAGGAGGAGGGCTCTGCCTCAGGGACCGTAGCCTCTCCTCTCCGCGTTCCACGAGGCCACGTGCTGGGCCGCCTCCGAGACCTCCGGCTCCTGTCCTTCCTTCCTTTGGGCTGGCGGGGGGGGGGGGGGGGGATTGCTCAGAGGATGCACATTTTTTCCCTTTTTTGGAAGATAGAGGAGAACGGGCATCAGACGAAGGTGCGGCCCGCTGCCCGGCTGAGGTTTGGCACCATCATCCCAGGGACGGGGCGGGGCCAGGCAGGCGCTGGGGCTATGGCGGGCAGGGGCCTCCCGGCACACGCAGGCCCGGTAAACACGCGGCGTCACTTACAGTGACGGGAATGGTGCCCGGCCGAGGGCAGAGAACAGGGACGGGGCGGGCCTGCCCGGCTCCCTCCGAGAGCCGTGGTTGTAATGGCGCCGGGAGTGCTTCTGGGGGGAGTGTCCGCCATGACATCACTCACTGCTGCGCACGCGGCCAGGGACGTGGCGGGTAAAGTCACAGCAAGTCCACGAAACCAGCAACCGCGGCGAGGGCAGAAGGACTCCCCGGACCTACGGAGCCCAAAGCAGTGGGCCCCCCACAGACGCCCTCTGCTCCCCCCACAGGAGGTGAGGAGAGAAGCAAAGACAAACTTCACCAGCCATGGAGGCTCCTCTGTCCCCTGGCCACGGAGGCCCCTCTGTCCCCAGGCCATGGAGACCCCTCTGTCCCCTGGCCACGGAGGCTCCTCTGTCCCCAGGCCACGGAGACCCCTCTGTCCTGAGGCCACGGAGGCCCCTCTGTCCCCAGGCCACGGAGACCCCTCTGTCCCCTGGCCACGGAGGCCCCTCTGTCCCCTGGCCACGGAGGCCCCTCTGTCCCCAGGCCACGGAGGCCCCTCTGTCCCCTGGCCACGGAGGCCCCTCTGTCCCCTGGCCACGGAGGCCCCTCTGTCCCCTGGCCACGGAGGCCCCTCTGTCCCCAGGCCACGGAGGCCCCTCTGTCCCCAGGCCATGGAGGCCCCTCTGTCCTGAGGCCACGGAGGCCCCTCTGTCCCCAGGCCACGGAGGCCCCTCTGTCCCCTGGCCACGGAGGCCCCTCTGTCCCCAGGCCACGGAGACCCCTCTGTCCTGAGGCCACGGAGGCCCCTCTGTCCCCTGGCCACGGAGGCCCCTCTGTCCCCGGCCACGGAGGCCCCTGTCCCCGGCCACGGAGGCCCCTGTCCCCGGCCAGGACCACCACGCACTGGGTTGCTGGGGAGCGCCCGCCGGGAAGAGGAGCAGGGCAGCCCCCAGGCCGCTGCAGAGGCTGAGGGTCGCTGCAGACACCTTCCTGTTCCTCTCGCCTCCCGCACAGCGCGCGGCTCACACCAGGCCACACAGACCAGGATTCTGGGGGGAGGCGACAGGCGGCGGATGCTGCCGCTCAGGACAGACACCCCGAGTCGCTCTGTGCTCCCCTGTCCCCACCAGGGCTGATGGAGGTGAGGGGTGGCCCGGGACGGGCTCCGGGGGCTCGAGAGCAGACAGCGAGAGGCCTCAGGCGCCCCCCCCCCCCCCGGCACCGCGTTAGGCACCTGCTCCTTCTCCTCGTCCCCCTTTCTCCTCGTCCCCGTCCCCAAGGGCACCCCAGGAGACCTGTCTCAGCCCCGATGGCGGATGGTGGGCTGAGTCCTGGTCCAGCTGCCCACGCAGAACAGGGCCCAGGGCCCAGCGCCCACAGCGTGGGGTCTGCCTCCACCGCCCAGCTGCGTCCTGGGCGCCTATAAGCAGCCCTCTGGGCGGCAGCACCAAGGCCTGGAGTCCCCACCTGGCGTCCCGTGGAGGGACCCTCAGCACCTGAGTGACTGGACCCCACTCAGCCTGCCCCCCAGGACCTGCCTCTCCACCTGCACTTGTGGGGTCCCCCCCGGCCACACGCCTCATCCCCATGGGGCTGGCCAGCGCTCAGACTTGAGATCCTTCGGCTGTTCCTCCTCCTCCCTCCAATCCTCCATCCCCCTGACCCCCGAGATCCTCCATCCCCCCTGACCCCTCCAATCCTCCATCCCCTTGACCCCTGCAGGCCCACCAGCCCCTCGTGTGTGGGGCCAGGTGTCCCCGGGCAGAGCCCCAGGAGCTGTGGCGAGAACATGGGATAACAGTCCCTGCTCCCATGTGGTGGGAGGACCCGTGAGGACACTGTGGGGCCCACACTTCCCTCTGGGCCTCAGTTTCCCCATCAGTAAACTGCGGCTGGGCTCTCCCACCTGCGGGAACCCTCCTGCCGGGCTCCATCCGCTGCTCACCACATGGCCACTCGCTCACAGGCGTCTGTGGAGACGGTTTGGTTTGCAGATGCCGTTGTGGCTGCGGAAGGACCGGAGCCGTCAGGAGGCGGGCTCCCGCCTGTAAGCAAAGTCCACGTCCCACCCTATGCAACAGCGTGTCCTCAGAGGAGCAGGCGTGGGGGCGGGAGAGGCTAACCCCCCGAGTGTTCGGTTCAGGGTGCCCCTGTGGAGGAGACGGAGGTGGTGGGAAAGTGGGCGGACAGCAGGTGCAAAGGCCCTGGGGCAGGTGAGCCGGGCCACGGTGCCCGCTGGCTCGCTGCACTCCTTCCTCTCAGTGGCCCAGCCCCTGCCCTCACCCTGACCTTGCCCGGCCTAGGGCGGCCTTGCCTCTGTTTGTAGTGGGTTTTCCACCTCATTTCCTGCCTTGCGAGACATAATGCCACTCAGAGCCACTTTTCAGAAGCAATTAGGCTGAAGGTTGCTACGAGGGCTCCGCCACATTCTACTCAAAAGCAACACCCCCAAAATGAGCAGCCCTCTCTTTTCCGGGCGCCCTCCCCTCGAGTGGGGCCCCTGCAGACACCCGAGGGGCCGCGGGCCTGCTCCTCCCCACTCTGCCCCCAGCGGCTCCAGCCCGGAGCCTGGCTGCAGGGCTCTGAGCCCAGCACATCCAGGAACTATATTTAACCAAGGATGACAAATCGCCACCCTCAGGAATATTCCAGAATCACTGTGCCCTCCCACTGGGCTCTCTATACGGGCAGCACCCGGGGACGCCCCTTCAAAAGAAGGCCTCCTCCCCATCGCACCGAGGAGGATGGGCGTCCGGGCACCCCAAGCCCGTAGGCTCCCTGGGCTCTGGGTCCCTGGGCTGGGCTCCCTGGGCTCTGGGTCCCTGGGCTCTGGGTCCCTGGGCTCTGGGTCCCTGGGCTCTGGGTCCCTGGGCTGGGCTCCCTGGGCTCTGGGTCCCTGGGCTGGGCTCCCTGGGCTGGGCTCCCTGGGCTCTGGGTCCCTGGGCTGGGCTCCCTGGGCTGGTCTTCCTGGGCTGGGCTCCCTGGGCTCTGGGCTTCCTGGGCTGGGCTCCCTGGGCTCTGGGCTTCCTGGGCTGGGCTCCCTGGGCTCTGGGTCCCTGGGCTGGGCTCCCTGGGCTCTGGGTCCCTGGGCTGGGCTCCCTGGGCTGGGCTCCCTGGGCTCTGGGTCCCTGGGCTGGGCTCCCTGGGCTCTGGGTCCCTGGGCTGGGCTCCCTGGGCTCTGGGTCCCTGGGCTGTGGCCGGTGGCTGCAATCTCTCTCCCTGCATCTGTCCTCCCTTTCTCTATAAGGACACTTGTCATTGGCCTGAGAGCCCTCACCTCCCTCCAGACCAACCCCCCCAATCCATCTGCCTGGACTTTCCAAACGCCATCCCCTTCACAGGCTCAGGGGCTGGAAGGGGACATATTGGGGCACCATGCCACCCGTGACCCCACCCCAGGCTCTCCCAGCACCTACGGCAGAACCAGCCAGCAACAGGGCAGCCAGACCTCCTGATGCTCCCACGGCCGGGGCCTCGCCAGCCCACCTTCAAGGAGCCTCCCCCGCCTCTCGGTTGCCCCCAGGGGTCCCGGTTCCTCCAGGTTCCCCGACTCCTCCATTGCCCCCCCTTCTCTCTGGCCCCTGGTCTTCCCAGCATGCGGGGGTGGTGCCAGCCTCCCCCAAAGAGAGAGGCAGGACAAGGGGGGGGGGCATGTTTAGCACAGATGCCCCAGGCTCCTGGCCGCCGGGGCAGGTTGGGAGGGAGGGCCGGGCTGTGGACAGAAAACTCCAAGGGACCTGAATCCATAGCAGAGGCCCCCGGAGCCCGGCAAGTGTGGTTCCGTGGTTGAGCGTCAGCCTGTGAACCAGGATGTCAACAGGTTCGAGGCCCAGTGGGGGCCTGCAGGGGCAGCCGGTCAATGATTCTCTCTCACCATTGATGCTTCTATCTCTCTCTCCCTCTCCCTTCCTCTCTGAAATCAATAAAAAATATGTTTAAAAAAGAAAAAGAAAAGGAAGGCAGACACACAGGGTCCAGCAAGCACGGTGAGCGGGGACAGAGCAGCGCCCCACCTGGGGGTCCCTGCCCACTGAGCGGTCAGAGCGAGGGACGGGGCCTGCGCCCAGCCGGGCTGCCCAGGAGGGTCAGAGGCGCAGGCCAGGCGATGACCGACCCACGGAGGTCCGAGGGGATGCCAGAGTACCCGGGCCGGCTGGGGCGGGACTCCAGCCGGGACACTTCCTTGCTCAGCCTCTGTCCTGCCCAGCTGTCCCCACGCCCTGCGCTGACAGCCCTGGACAAGGCGCGTGAGGGTGGAGTCGCCGCCACGCCGAGAACCGTGGAGTCAGGGCCAGGCATCTGGCACACGGTCCGCAGGGCGTCCGGAGGCTCCAGGCCATGTCAGGTTCACGGCACAAGGTCACCCGTCCCAACATCAGTGTCCGGCTTGTTCCGTTTTCCCAGGCTCCTGCACCCCCGCGCTGCGGCCGGGGCAGAGGGAAGCGGGGCCTGGCCCCTGGGACCCAGGGCTGTCCCGAGGCGCGAGGGCCTCCCAGGGAGGGAGGGGCTGTCCCTAAAGGCGGCAGAGCTGTTTCTAGAAGCCTCCACGGCGTTAGACGGGCCTGGGTGGCGTGTGGAGAGTCGTCTCCCAGGGAAGTACCCCCTCGGTCCCTGACGCCGGAGTCTCGCCGTCAGCTCGCGAGGACGGGGACGGAGGGGCCACGTGGAGGCTGGGCCTCGCCCCCCGTGTTCGCCCCGCACCGTGTGTCTGAATTTAGTTTTGAATTTCACAAGCATTTTCAACAAGTGCACCTACCACCCCGAAGGGAGCTGCAAGTTCTAGGAAAGAGACCCGAAGCTGCCGCAGGAACGAAAGGACGGGTTTTAAATAGAAACTGCGAGGAGAGGGACAGGGCTGCGCGTTTGACGGGTGGGTGAGTCACGCGCGGTGGCAACGGCCCGCGTGAGTCAGCCTCGCTGGGGGCTGCGCCTTCTGGAGCCCCCGGGCCCATCGGGGTCCCCCTGAGGAGGTCCCTGCCCTCGGTGAGCTCTCGGTCGGCCTTAATGCCAGAACCCACCTTATTTGGACCAGGGGACAGAGACCGAAGGTGTTTTCAGAACCCATCACCACCCGCACGTGTAGGAACCGCCGGCAGGGAACCCGGTGCCCGGGCCTGTTGGGGGAGAGCAGGCCCAGGCGGGGGGCTGGGGCGACCCTCCCAGATGCCCCGGAGCCGAGGCTGGAGGACGTGGCGTTTCCAGGAGATGTGTGTTTCGGGGTGGGGGGGCCCCAGCATTCCAGGGAGAGGCGATGCCTGGGGAAGGCTGCGATGCACCAAGAGGGGAGGCAGGGACCGTGTCCCACCCCCGAGGCCGTAGGGCAGTTGAACTTCACCCTCAGAGCAGTGGGTGTCATTTGAAAGAGGGGAGCAGGGATCAACTGCAGGGGATTAGAGGGGAGAGAGGAGGCGGGCTGTGGGGATCGGCCACAGCAGGGCCCACGGGAAGCCACGCTGGCTAGCCAGGGCCTTGGCCAAGGACATGGAGGTAAGGGAGGGCTTCATGGCTTGTGGGGGGAGTCAGCTGCCAGGCTGGCCGGCCAGGTGGGCCAGACCCAGGCGGGGACAGGGTGCCTTTGAGGTTGGGCTCAGGTGGGCACAGAGCCTTCCCCAGGCAGGTGGGCAGGCGTAGGAGCCGCAGGTGGGGAGATGGGCAGGAGGACGGGCAGGGGGTGGGCAGGGGTGTGGGCAGGGGGATGGGCAGGGGGGTGGGCAGGGGTGTGGGCAGGGGGTGGGCAGGGGTGTGGGCAGGGGGTATGGGCAGGGGGAGGGGCAGGGGGTGGGCAGGGGTGTGGGCAGGGGGGTGGGCAGGGATGTGGGCAGGGGGATGGGCAGGGGGGTGGGCAGGGGTGTGGGCAGGGGGTATGGGCAGGGGGAGGGGCAGGGGGTGGGCGCTCTGCAGAGGGCTGTGGGCGGCACACAGTCTCCAGATGCAAATAAACCTGGATAAATATTTAAAGCACACAGTGCATACAGCTCTCGCTTCCTTATCATGATTCGAATAAATAATAAACAGACAATAAAAGTTTAAGCAGAAAGGCCAGCCACTTGGAATGGAAGCTTTGCAGCAGGAGGACGTCACGTGTTGTGTGCAATGAGACGAGCGCAGCCGGGAGACGCCGCTTTAAAATCAGACTCGGAAACGAGCTTGGCACGCGGGGCGGGAGTTTGGGGCAAGACTCCTGGTTTAAAGGGGAGCTGGGCGCCCGGCGGGCGCGGCTCCATGGATGAGCGCCGGCCTGGGAACCAGGAGGTCAGGGTTCGATTCCGGGTCAGGCACAGGCCCGGGTTGCGGGCTCCATCCCCAGTGGGGGGCGAGCAGGAGGCAGCCGATCGATGATTCTCTCTCATCATGGATGTTTCTCCCTCTCCCTTCCTCTCTGAGATCAATACAAATATATTTTAAAAATAAAGGAAAAGAAATGGGTGTTTGGCAAGTGGCCCCAACACAGACCCGGGTCCGCCCCCTGGAGGGTCTGCAGTCCAGAGGGAGAGGGGTCACCCGCCCGCACCTGCGGGGAGACGAGCTGCAGACGTCCCCTTGGAGCGCCTGCCCCCTGCCTGAGCTCCCTGCGTCCCTCCCTCGCCCGTGAGGCCAGCTTTTTGAGGTGATGGTCACCCTGTCCCCTCCAAGCCGCCTCACCTGATGTCCATCTATCCTGTGGCCCAGGGGCCTGGCCCCAGCTGTGATGGGGAAGCCACCATCCCCCAGGGCAGGAGGCAGGCAAGGCGGGTGCCGTCAGGCGGCGGGCTGGGGGGCTGCCTGTGGCTCCCGGCCCCGCACGCCAGGCTGCACACCCCCGGCCACGGTCGCTCAGCCTGTGCCCTGAGCGTCCCTCTGCACCAGGCCAACCTTCCAGGCCGAGGGGACAGGATCCAGGGCCCAGCTCCCCCCCACGCTCGTGGCTGGGAGACCCACAGCCCCCAGTTGGCAAAGAGGTAAAGCCAGGTCTGCCCTGTCCACGTGCTGTGGCCCAGGCCTGATTGCCCAGGGCCACAGCCGCTGCCCTTGCCATCGACCCCAGCACAGCCGGTCCCTGGCGGCCAGCACAGCGCACCCTGTTACAGGCAGCTGTCCTGCTCCGGCCGGTGTTGCTCAGTGGATAGAGCATCAGCCTGCAGACTGAAGGGACCCGGGTTCGATTCTGGTCAGGGCACCTGCCTGGGTTGCAGGCTCGATTCCCAGTGTGGGGCGTGCAGGAGGCAGCCGATCCATGATTCTCTCTCATCATGGGTGTTTCTCTCTCTCTGAAATCAATTCTATACGCTCCATGTATGTATGTATGTAAGTATTTTCAATGGCCAGGAGCTGGCGCTGATTTGGACCCGTGCACGGGGCTGCAGGACGGCCCTTCCCCCGCCCCCCATTGGGCGGCACCTGACGGAGGAAGCAGGTGGGGAGACCACGGGGTGGCCCGGGGCCTGCGGATCCTCATGAACCTCAGGAGCTTGGGGGGAGACACGCCGTGAGGTGGGGTTCGCTGGCCACCCTGGCCCCGCGGTGGAGAGGGCACAGGGTGCCCCGCGTGCAGGCCGCCGGCGGGGCTGAGGGCATGCAGGGTCCATCGGCGGCTGCACCGCGACTGTCGCCGAACCTCCTGGCATCAGCTCGGCCTGGGTCTGGGCGCCCCGTGGTCCCCGTCCTTTTCGGTTCCTGTCACAGCGAAGGCAGAGGGGGAAGGAGCCGGAACACGCGCGGCCTCTCCCGCAGGGGCCTGGAGTCACTCCCGGTTCCGCCCTCGGCAAGTGCGGTCAGGCCTGCGCCCCTGCAGCTCCCCACGCGCCTTCCTCCCGCCGTGGGAGTGGGAGCGACAGTCGCCTGGCACAGGCTCGAGGCCGCGAGTGGAGGACGGCGGCCAAGGGTGCCATCTGCCACGCCCGCTGAGAAGCCTGGACTCGGTCCTGCAGCCAAGGAGCCGCCAGCAGCGCCAGGAGCCAGGGCTGCGGCCCATCAGCCGAAGGGGGCGGGGGGGGGGGGGGTGCGTGAGGCCTGGCTCAGGCCCTCGGGGGAGGGGAGAGGACAGAGACCTGGAGAAGGCACTGGGCGCCAGGGCTGGGCCAGCAGGGCCCGAGGGCGAGACCGGGTCCTGGTGGGGAAGCGGGGTGCGAGGGGCGAGGGGGGCGGGCAGAGCCGTCCATGGTGGGGGGGCAGCTCTTTAAACCTGACTTTGGGAGCCGGGTCTGTGACAGTGTGTGCATGTGGGTGTGTGGAGTGTGGTGTGCAGGGCGTGTGCGTGTATGATTGTGCGTGTGGTATGTGCCTGTGTGTGTGGTGTGGAGGTCATGTGTATAGTGCATGGCCTGTGGTGTGTTGCATGTGCTTTACATGTTGTGTGGTGTGTGTATGTCACTCCACCGCTGGGGAAGTTCCCCTCTGTGAACCCTGCCCTGCGTCCCCCCCATCCCACCACCCTCAGGTGCCAGCCCCCAGCCACCAGCACGGCCATGACCTGAGCCCGGAGCCTGTCCCTGCCTGAGGCTGGGGTCCAGTGGCGCCTGGAGGGTCCGCAAAGAGCCCAGCCCCGCTGCCTGCCCGGCCCTGGCCCTGGGCTGCCCCAGCCTTGGGGGAGGCCTGCCGGGCCAGGGAGGGGACGACACCCCTGCCCGCAGCGCTCCAGCGCCCCTGTGACCACCTGCTTCTCGGGCGCCCCAGGTTCTTCAAGCGAAAGAACGCGAGAGGGCCCGGCCGCGTGGCCCCGTGGGTGAGCATCGACCTAGGAACCGGGAGGTCAGGGTTCGATTCCCGGTCAGGGCCCGGCCGCGTGGCCCCGTGGGTGAGCATCGGCCTAGGAACCCGAAGGTCAGGGTTCGATTCCCGGTCAGGGCCCGGGCCCGGGGGTGGGCTCCGTCCCCAGTGGGGGGCGTGAGGAGGCCCACATGATTCTCTCTCATCAGTGATGTTCCTCTCTCTCCCTCTCCCTTCCTCTCTGAAATCAGTTCAAACACATTTTGAAACTTAAAGGACCCGTGGGGAGACCCCCCTCCGGCCCCCCATGTCGGGGCCAGGCTGCTCCACTGTCCTGCCCGCTGGGTCTGTCACCTCAGGGACCCTGCGCCCAGGTCCTGGCCTCCTAAACTGCCCCCCCAGCCTGTGCCTCCCCCACCCGGCGCCCCATAAACACACTCCAACTCTGACAGGCAGCGCTCCCCACTCTGCACTCTGCCCCCTGCAGGCTGTCTCCAGCTGAGAGGTCTGTGTGCCCGGATGTGGTCACCCAGGAGCAAGGCAGGGGCTGGGCTCCTGGCCTCCCCTGGCAGGTGGGCAGAGGGCACTTCCGTCCCCAAAGTGCCCCCGCCCCCACCCTCAGGACCACACTCCGCACCCCGTCCCGGCGTCTCAGGGACACTGGAGGCCTGAGGGCTCCTGCCAGTCTGCCGCCCCGCGCCCTCTGTACAGAAAGAGGAGGTCACCTGCCCGTGACCCGGAGATGGCACACAGCCCGCGCCAGCCCTCCCCCCTCACCCGGCCCTTTGCTGACCACTGAGCTCCGACAGGCCGGCAGCCGGGCCGGGAGGGGCCACGGAGCCGGCCAGGCCGCGGGCGCACGGAAGCGGACAGGACTGGCTCAGGCCCGACCTCGGGCGGGGGCCGGGCTCGGTGCCTCAGAGCCAGGGCATCCTGGGGCCGGGCAGGTGCCAGGGGCGGGGGCGCGGACGGGGCATGTCTGGCCTGGGCCCAATGTGTGGACGCGAGCGGCCAGGCAGCCACACGGGGCTGGAGACGCGCTCGCTGGGGCCGAAACGAGGCATCAGAGGGAGCCCCGCCCGGCGGAGGGGCTGCTGGGGGCTGGACTGTCCCCCAAGTTCCTCCGCTGAAGCCCGCCCCCCAGGACGGAGGCTGTGGCTGCGTTTGGAGGTGGGCTCTTTAAAGAGGGGGAGGTGCGTGAGGGCCGCTGGGGTCCTATCGGAAGAGAGCAGGACACAGGCCGCACGGGGGAGGCCGTGTGAGGACACGGGAGAGAGTGGCGCTCCCGCCCAGGAGAGCGGCCGGGGGGGGCCCACCTGCCCCCCTGCTCCGACCTCCCGCCGGGGCCCTGCCTCTCGGGCTGTTGTGCGGCCGTGGCTCGGAGAGGGTGGCAGGTGGCGCTGGGTCCTGCCTGGCCGTGGGTCCTTCCATGTCTCCTCGCGTCGGGCAAGGCCGGGAGTGAGGCTGAGAGGGGCCTCGGACCCCTGACTCCACCCCCCGCCCTGCGGGGACACAGAGGGCACTCGGCAAGGACAGCTGAGGAAGGAGGCCTGGCCCTGCCGCTCACCACGGGGACCTGGGCCCAGACCTGGTGGGCCAGCTGCAGCCCCGGACCCTCCCCCCAAACCAGAGGCGCCCGAGCCAGGCCTGCTGGGCGCACAGCCCAGGGGCAGCGGCCGGTGCCGGCGATGCTCAGGGTTCCAGGGCCTTGGAAACCAAGGAGCATCGACCCAAGAACCAGGAGGTCAGGGTTCGATTCTGGTCAGGGGTCAGGGCCCGGGCCCGGGTTGTGGGCTTGATCCCCAGTGGGGGGCGTGCAGGAGGCAGCCGATCAGTGATTCTCTCATCATTGATGTTTCTCTCTCTCTCCCTCTCCTTCCCTCTCTGAAATCAATAAAAATACATTTTTAATAAATAATAATAAAAATACAATCAAGGCCATTCTCTAAACTCCCACCTCTCCCTGCTCTGCCCCCGGACGGACCCGCAGCCAGACTGGCAGCTGCTCACACACCACATGGGGGCCCCCGGGGCACGGGCTGCGGAGGGACGGACAGGAAGCGCCTTCCCTCCTCCCGCCTTGGCCTCCCCCGCCCACCCTGAGACCCTGCCCTCAGCTCTGCCCGCGGCCTCTTGCTGGGGGCCTCCCGCCCCTGGTGCTGGTCCCAGCAGCGACCTAAGCCCACTCCTTCCCAGCGCCCCCCTGACCCAGGGCACCGAGCAGGGGGCCCCTGTGCCCAGTCCCCGGGGCCACGCTGGCTGGGCTGCTCCAGGCAGCCAGGCCCCGGTCCCTCTTATCCCCTCAAAGCACGGGGCCGCCCGCCCCCCCTGACCCGGGTCCCCGCTCCCCGAGCAGAGACATCAGAGAGGGACACGGTGGAGCCTGGGGCGGAGCTCCCTGCAGACGGACCGGCCCAAAGCCCGCAGCTCCCCCAGGGGTGACCAGGCCTGATCAGAGGGACTCCCAGCCGCCTCCAGGCAGTCAGGGCCCTGCCCCGGGAAGCAGCACCCGGCCCTGCTGACGGGCGCCACCCTGTGGCCGCCTCCGCCGGCCCCTGTCCACGTCCCTCTAGCCTCACAGCGCGGCCGGGCGGAGGCCTGGCCTCGCGCCTGCTTCTGCTGCGGGGGTTTGCACAGGAGCAGACTGGGCCCCGGAAGGCTAGCGGCCTGCCGCGGGTCACAGCTCTTACGGGATGGAGTGGGATTTGGACCCAGTGTCCCTAGCGCCCGCTCAGACCCCTGGCCGTCCACTACGCTGGCTCCTTCTCCAAGGCATGCCCTCTGCTGGGCATGCCCTTCAAAGTTCAGAGCAGCCTGGCTGGCTTGGCTCAATGGCTGAGTGTTGGCCTATGAACCAGGAGGTCAGGGTTCAATTCCTGGTTAGGACACACCCAGGGTGGGGACTCAATCCTCAGTAGGGGGCGTGCAGGAGGCAGCCAATCAGTGATTCTCTCTATCATTGATGTTTCTATCTCTCTCTCCCTCTCGCTTCCTCTCTGAAATCAATATATATTAAAAAAAAAAAAAAAAAAAAAAGAGTTCAGGGCAGATGGGCCGCCTCCTCTGGGAAGCCCTCCCTGACTTCTCACCCCCCACAGCCTGCATGGGCAGGTGTCCCCTCGCTGGCAGTTCTTCCTGTGACAGCCATCCTGTCGTCGGCTCATTTGACATGTTCACACAGAGCTGGGTGCCCCCCAGCCTCCTCTGCACCCCGGTTCAGGGGCAGCCTCTTTGCTGGACTTGGGCTTGCCCCGGCCTGACCATGCCCATCCTCGGGCAGTGATGAGTCAGCCTTCAGTCCCTTCAGCCAAGATCTTTTCATTTGCTCTGTTTCTTGGGCTGTTTTGCCCTTTTAAAGTAAAAATAGTGTCACATTTCGAAGTTGTTGTTTTCTTTTTAAGATGGTGCAGGAGTAAAAAAAAATGTTAACATGTTGGTTTCTTTTTTTGGCCCATCACGTGTGTGAGCGGCCTGCTCAGTGGACACCCCGCGCTGTCTGCGCCCCAGCACGACAGTTCCCACTGGGTTCTCGGGGGGCGGGGGTCAGGGTGGGGGAGGCCCTGCACGGGAGGGAAGGAAACGTGGTGATTCGTCTCCTGGGGACACAGCAAGGATGACGGGGGCCCTAGGCCCTCCCGGCAGGCGCGAGGCGTCCCCGAGCTTCAGCGAGGCCGGGAGAGCCCAGAGCACGGCAGCCTCTTGCCAGCCTGCAGGCCCACCCCTTTCAGGGCCCAGGGGCGGCTCCTCCATGCCCACCCCTGGGTGCTGGTGCCCACAGGCAGCCCCGCCCTACGCTGCAGATGCTCACAGGGCAGAGAGTGAGAGAGGTGAGGGCCAGGGCCCCAGGAGAGTCTGGAAGGCCTCCTGGAGGAGGTGGCTCCTGACCCAGGTCGGCAGGTAGAGCAGGAGTTCAGCAGATCAGCAGGGACAGGAAGGGCACCAAGGGAAGCGCCAGCCCCGCAAACACCCGAGACGGTCATGGCAGTAGAGACAGTCACGGGGAGGAGAGAGGGTCCCGGGGAGGAGAGAGGGTCACGGGGAGGAGAGAGGGTCATGGGGAGGAGAGAGGGTCACGGGAGGAGAGAGGGTCACGGGGAGGAGAGAGGGTCACGGGAGGAGAGAGGGTCACGGGGAGGAGAGAGGGTCACGGGGGGGGGGGAGAGAGGGTCACAGGGGGGAAGAGAGGGTCATGGAGGGGAGAGAGGGTCACGGGGAGGAGAGAGGGTCACGGGGAGGAGAGAGGGTCACGGGGGGGGGAGAGAGGGTCACGGGGGGAGAGAGGGTCACGGGGGGGAGAGAGGGTCACGGGGGGAGAGAGGGTCACGGGGGGAGAGAGTGTCACGGGGGGAGAGAGGGTCACGGGGGGAGAGAGGGTCACGGGGAGGAGAGAGGGTCACGGGGGAGAGAGGGTCACGGGGGGGAGAGAGGGTCACGGGGGGAGAGAGGGTCACGGGGAGGAGAGAGGGTCACGGGGGGAGAGAGGGTCACGGGGGGAGAGAGGGTCACGGGGGGGAGAGAGGGTCACGGGGAGGAGAGAGGGTCACGGGGAGGAGAGAGGGTCACGGGGGGGGGGATCAAGGCTGGAGTCCTGAGCGGCCAAGAGGGGATGAGGTCCGAGGGCCTCCCACCGGGTCCCACCAGCACCTCAGGGAGCTCCTCGCACTCGCTCCCTCCTCCCTGGGCGTCATGCACGTTGCAGCTCCTGGATGTCCCCCCACAGTCTCTTGGAAAGTGACAGTGTCACCCTCTGCGGCTCTATGGTTTCCTTGGCAACCTCTCTGGCAACCTGGCTGGCACAGCTCTTCCCGCCCCGGGACCCCACACGGGGGACGGCCTCCGGGGGACGAGCGGGTCTCGAAGGCTCTCAGCGCAGGCTGGCCAGCGGGTCCCGCGTCGGTGGGTCTCCTCCCGGCAGGAGCCGGCAGCCTGCGCTGGGCCCCTCTGACCCTGACACGCTGTGGGCTCCCTTCCCTGCGGCACCTTCTGGACCACAGTGAGCCCGCGGGCAGGGGGGCAGCCCGAGGTGGCATGGGTGGCCCTGAGCAGCGTGAGAGTTTGGGGAGACGAGGCAGCTGGAATGTGGGGGGCGCAGGATCCGCGAGAAGCTCAGCAGCCTGCCTGGGAGCCCGAGAGCCTTCTCCTCAGGGCGAGCTGCCCACGGGCCGGCGGGGGCCAGGCCTGGGGAGACGCCTCCGGGCACTGGGAGCGGAGGGGCTCTGGCGGGCAGGTCCTGGGACCTGTTTGTGCCCGGCGCCCCGGTGGGGGCCTCGCCGGCACCCGGGTCTCAGGCAGCAGGGCCGGGCCTGAGGGGCAGACCCCCGGCCCCAGTGACGGCGATGCCAGACCCCCCTTCACAGACGCAAGGTGAGAGGTCAGGGCAAAGGGTCACAGCGCCTGGCACGCTACGGGCTGGCTGACTAGCCGGGGAGAGGGAAGGACCTGCCAGGGCCAGCGTCCCTCCGTCCGTCTGTCCGTTAGGCGCCCTTCCGCCTTGTGCTTCCATTATGGAAATGCTCGTAATTAAGCAAAACCCCGCGCAGCCACAGGCCTGACTGCCAGGGCTCGGCCATCTGGCGCGGCGCACGCCCAGGAGTCCGGGGGAGGGCAGCTCGGCGGCCAGCCAGCGTGGCGGTCACGGCGAGCGCCAGGCCACGGCGGCGTTTACCGATCAGGCCCAGCACCCGCTCCCCCGCCCATCTGCTCTGGCTCCTGTTTGGGGGCCACGGGGTTTCTGAGAAGCTGTCCTCCGACCTCATAGGCTGGTTCACGGACGCCTGTGCAATGTAGGCCAGCCGGGTCATGGCCTGGCCGGTGTTGCTCAGTGGTTAGAGTGCAGGCCTGTGGAGTGAAGGGTCCTGGGTTCGATACCAGCCAAAAGCACGTACCTCGTTGCAGGCTCCTCCCTGTACGTGCAGGAGACAACCAATCGATGTGTTTCTCTCACATCGATATTTCTCTGTCTTTCCCTCTCTCTTCCTCTCTCCCTAAAAATCAATGGAAAAATATCCTCATGTGAGGATAAAAAGTAAAAAATAACAGTAAGTCAGCCTGGTCACCTCGGATGTGTGCGCACGAAGACGCCGCAGCCTGGGAGGGGCTGGCAAGCAGCTCAGGAACATGAGGCCCAGGCTGGCCCTGCAGGAGCAGCACAGAGGCCGAGGCCTGGACCGGGGACACCGGACCCGCTGGAGCACGCCTCACCTGAAGCTGCCCCCTCCCCGGGCTGGTCTGTGGAAGAAGCCAATGGAGTTACTCGAGTCGCCTCTCTGTTGCTTGCAACCCAAGCACCCTTCATGTTATGCAATCGCTAGGCCCTAAACCAGCCTTAAACCAGCCAGCAATGTTCACACAATTCTGAAGCCTGTCTTGTTCCCCAGAACTGAGGAGTGTAGACCCGAAAAGTGAGGCGAGGGAAGGGCTGCTGCAGGCAGGCACCCAGCAGCGTGGGCCCGTCAGAGGTGACAGCAAGCAAGCAGATGGCGCTCACCAGGGAGGAAGCCGGGCTGCTCACGCTCATGCCTCACCGTGGAAATGCAAATGAAACCCCAACAAGTACCGTCACACCCGCGAGGCTGGCAAAGGCTCAACAGGATAATATCAAGTGTTGACAAGGATGTGAAATGCCTAGAATGCGCCCGGGATCCGCCGGCTTGACACACACCACTGCTGCGTGGAGGGCGGTATATGAGTCGGTGTATGAATGGGTGGATGGAAGTGTTATGAGCGTGTGGGTAAGTGGGTAGTCGTAGGGCAAGTGAGTGACGGGGGAGTGTGGGGGGGGATAATGCCCGGGCGAGTGGATAGGTATCAGGTAAATGGAATATGAATGGAGGAGAGGCAGGTATGTATACGGATGCATGGATAGGTGAGTGAGGGAATGGATGTGTGGTGTGTTAAGGGGTGGGTGACTGGATGAAGAGATAGGTGGCTGAGGCAATGGACAGGGGGATATATGAGTGGGTACATGAGAATTGGGATGTAAGGGAAGAACCATGTTACATTAGTTTTGTGGGTGGGTGGATACAGGACTCAGTGCTGGATGGATGGATGGATGGATGGATGATGGATGGATGGACGAGTGGATGGATGGATGGATGGATGAATGGATGGATGATGGATGGATGGATGGATGATGGATGGATGATGGATGGATGGATGATGGATGGATGGACGAGTGGATGGATGGATGGATGGATGGATGAATGGATGGATGATGGGTGATGGATGGATGATGGATTGATTGATAGATGAATGATGGATGAGTGGATGGGTGGATGGATGGTGATGGATGGATGGATGGATGGATGATGAAGGATGGATGGATGGATGGATGATGAATGATGGATGATGATGGATGGATGAAGGATGGATGGATGATGATGGATGATGATGGATGGATGATGATGATGGATGGATGATGATGGATGGATGAAGGATGGATGGATGGATGGATGGATGGATAATGGATGGATGATGATGGATGGATGATGGATGGATGGATGATGATGGATGGATGGATGGATGGACAGGTGGTGGATGGTGCAGTGGTGGGCACGTACATTTCCCGTTTAGCAGACAGGCTCTCTCAGAGGTCCTGGTCCCGACTCTTCTACAAACTTGCTTTCTGCCCCTCTGGGCTCGGTTTCCCCATTTGCTCTGTGAGTGCGACGGAGTCGTGCCAGGGCTCTTATTCTGGCATCAAGAAGGGTTCAGCAATCTGGACAAAAGCTGTGTGTGTAACTTAAAGGGTCCAGAGATGAAGCATAAGTTTGAAAGGCATTTGGGGGTCAGAGGAGCCTAGTTAAAGAAACTAAGATGTCCTCGTCTCAGGACCCCATGCTTTTTATTAACACAAATTGTCCTGAGGCGAGGTGGAGGTACACACTTCAAAGGATCAGGGTTTCGTACACAGAGCCCATTGCCAGATTGGAAGAATCGCCTACTGCTGTTCAGGTGTTTGGCCAGTAGGAGGCAATAACATGTAGACTAAGATGCCCTGAGCTGTCTGGCAGCAAACAATCAATTTAATGCATCCTATTCAGGTGGGGAAATGCCTTTAGCCACTCCCAACAGGTGACAACGTATGTGACTCAGCCCTTGCTGAGCCCCCAAGTTCCATGAACCTTTCGATGAAACCCTTGCAGTTATGACCTGCTGGACCTGGCTTCGGGCAGAGGCGGTTAGCCGTGCCTGCTCCAGTCCCGCAGACCAAACCCAGGTGCCTGGGAGTCACGCCGCAGGACACAGCCCGCCACAGAGCCAGGGTCAGCAGCCTCCAGCCAGCCATCCCCCCGGACCCGCCAGACAGGGAGCGGTCTGCCCGCTGGCGTTGCCATGGGAAACCCGTCACGGCCCATTTCCTCCCTGGCTGATGAGGGAGACTCTGAAGTGACCGCACGGCACCAGCCTTGCCCGGCCAGCTCCGACCTCCCGCTGACCTCCCCGAGCGCTAACCCTTTTCTGCGCAAATAGAGGCCGTCGGGCCTGCGAAGGGCCCTGTCTCCTGGGAGCTGGGGACACGGCCGGGAGCGGGCAGTGGAAGCAGTCAGGCAAAGGCAGGCTGCTCTTTGGGCCCAGCGCAGCCGTGGGCAAACTACGGCCCACGAGCCGGATCCGGCCGTTTGAAATGAATAAAACTATTGAAAAAAAAGACCGTACCCTTTTATGTAATGATGTTTACTTTGAATTTATATTAGTTCACACAAACACTCCATCCATGCTTTTGTTCCGGCCCTCCGGTCCAGTTTAAGAACCCATTGTGGCCCTCGAGTCAGAAAGTTTGCCCACCCCTGGCCCCGAACGCACGTGGGGGCGTGGGGAGCCACAGGAACACGGCCCACACGGGAGGAGGTGCTGCTGGGACTCACAGCTCCGAGAGGTGCTGTGCCCTGGGCGTCTAGGAGTCGAGCCACGAGGCCGCCGGCCGCCGTTGGGAGCCCGGGGCCCCGCAGGGTCTGCGCGCTCCAGCAGCTGCCGTTTCTGCGACGGACGCTCTCACCGACTCCATGGTTCTGGGTCTTTCAGCCACTGTCTCCTCAAGGGCAAGGCGACTTCAGCAGCGGCAGTCAGGGAGGGCGCCTGGGGCGGTGCCCAGCGTTGCAGGCAGAGGGAACAGCATTTGCAAAGGGCCGCTGGGCCCACAGAGGTGCGAGTGTCTGAGGCCTGGCCGGCCTGGGCTCACAGGTCACACTCAGGGCATGTGGGGTCCTGGCGGCCGCAGGGGGCTCAGGTAGAGGGTGGCCCACACCACTGGGCCGCCCTTCCTCACTGCCCAGCCTTCCATGTGGGTGCAGCCGGAGCAGGGCGCCCGGGGATCTGAGCCCCCCGCTCCCCCCCCCCCCGGCTGCAGTGCCCTGGCTCAGGCGCGAGAGGCCTCCGCCCCCACAGCAGGCCAGGGCACCCAGGCCTCCAGGGAAGCAGGAGTGGCCGGTCCTGACCCCGGGGGGGCCATCGCCTCTGGAGTCAGGGCCAGGGAAGAGGCGGTGCCAGGACGCTGCATGTGGGCCCGCCTCCCAGTGCCCAGGGCAGGACAGGGGCTGCTGCCAGGCCCGCAGGCGGCCTCTGCGTCTCTCGGGGGAGAAAAGGCCTGGCGATGTCTGCGGACAGCTGTGCTGGGACCCACCCCACCCGTCCACCAGAGGCCCCTCGGCCGGGCCCTCCCAGGGAGTGTGCTGGGAACCTGGCGTGGGTGGCGGGCTGGGTGGCCAGCGCCTCGGGAGCCAGGCCGGGCAGGGGGACCCGGAGACTGAGGTTGCCCGAGACGCCCGTCTACACACTTTGGCGCCTCCATCTGCTCTTTTGGCTGCAAATCCAGAATTAGGAGGTCAGCGCTGGCCAGTTTGGCTCAGTGGATAGAGCGTTGGCCTGCAGACTGAAGGGTCCCAGGTCCAATTCCAGTCCAGGGCACATGCCCGGGTTGCAGGCTTGATCCCCAGTGTGGGGCGTGCAAGAGGCAGCCGATCAATGAATGGTTCTCTCTCATCATCGATATTCCTATCTCCCTCTCCTTTTCTCTCTCTAAAATCAATAAAAACATATTTTCTAAAAGAGAATTGCCCGGCGGTGTGGCTCGGTGGTTGAGCGTCAACCTATGAACCAGGAAGTCAGGGTTCAATTCCCGGTCGGGGCACAGGCCCGGGTTGCAGGCTCGACCCCCAGTGTGGGGCGTGCAGGGGGCAGTGGTCAATGTTTCCGTCTCTCTCCCTCTCCCTTCCTCTCTGAAATCAATGTGTGCACATGAAAGAATCGGTCACGGGGTGCCACCGAGATGTGGGCACGGGACACCGAGCCACCCTCTCATGCCAGGTGGGCCTCAGGGCAAGTGCACTTTAACCCCGAAGGGCTGGCATGAGGGCAGGCAAGAGGGAAGGACGGGCATCCATGCCTCCCAGGGCCTTGCTGAGACTGGAAGTCAGTCCCACCCAAACCCCACACCCAGTCCCCACCGTGCAGCCCACCCCTCGCCCTGTCGACCCCTGCCATGGCGCCCCGGCCAGCAGTGGATGAGGGCGTGGTGAGAGGAAGCGTGACCAATGAGCCACGGGGAGAGCGAGGCACGGCCGCCTCCCTCGCCAAGCGTTTAACTTCAGCAGCTGAGTGCCCTGGGACCAGGGGCTCCCCGCTGTCCCAGTACACAGGCCGCCATGTGCCCCTCCTTCCGAACCTGGACGAGGGGCGCAGTAGTCGTCTCCCTGCTTCGCCTGCAGGTGTGGCCGGTGGGGTGGTCGGCAGGGACCGCACCGATGGCGGCTTTCTCAGGGAGGCCCCTCCTCTTAGTGTCTCTGGGCCCCCGGATACTTCCATTTGACACCATCATAACATTCCCCGGCGTGGCCATCGCGAGCCCTGCACAGCCCTCCTGTCCCCCGACGTGTCCCCTCCATCTCCGAGGGCTCCTGTCCTGGCCCAGACCTGGAGGCCCCCGCCCCCCACTCCACCCCCGCCAGGAGCCCGCCCGCAGCGGCACCCACCTTGGTGGGCTGGGCTGACAGTGCTCTCAGGCCCCTCGGAGCTCAGAGCTGGGCCAGGATTCACTTCTTAGTGAATGATGATAGATGACAGATAGATAGATAGATAGATAGGTAGGTAGATAGATAGATAGATAGATGATAGATAGATAGATAGATAGATGATAGATAGATAGATAGATATGATAGATAGATGATAGATAGATAGATAGATAGATGATAGATAGATAGATATAGATAATAGATAGATAGATAGAAGATAGATAGATGATAGATAGATAGATATAGATGATAGATAGATTATAGATAGATAGATAGATATAGATGAGAGATAGATAGATAGATAGATAGATGATAGATAGATAGATAGATGATAGATAGATAGATATGATAGATAGATGATAGATAGATAGATAGATGATAGATAGATAGATAGATGATAGATAGATAGATATGATAGATAGATGATAGATAGATAGATAGATAGATAGATGATAGATAGATAGATATAGATAATAGATAGATAGATAGATGATAGATAGATGATAGATAGATAGATATAGATGATAGATAGATTATAGATAGATAGATAGATATAGATGAGAGATAGATAGATAGATAGATAGATGATAGATATAGATGATAGATAGATAATTGATAGATAGATAGATATAGATAATAGATAGATAGATGATAGATAGATGATAGATAGATAGATATAGATAATAGATAGATAGATAGATGATAGATAGATGATAGACAGATAGATATAGATAATAGATAGATAGATAGATAGATAGATAGATAGATAGATGATAGATAGATAGATAGATAGATAGATAGATAGATAGATAGATATAGATGATAGATAGATGATAGATAGATAGATAGATAGATATAGATGATAGATAGATAGATAGATATAGATGATAGATCGATGATAGATAGATAGATAGATGATAGATAGATAGATATAGATGATAGATAGATAGATAGATATAGATGATAGATAGATAGATAGATAGATAGATAGATAGATAGATATAGATGATAGATAGATGATAGATGGATGACAGATAGCTATACAGTAGATAGGCACATAGTGTGGACGGAAGGAAAAAAGGCCACATGCTGACCAGACCGGCTCAGGGAGGCCTGCATGGCGGTCTTGCAAACTCAGAGACCAAAGTCACCACAGGGATGGTCTGAAATTAAACTTTAACTAAAAGCAGTTACGGTGGGTAGTCACCTAGGCCGGTATCTTCACTGACGAGGTCAACCTTTACCGTAACTGAGCCTGTCTGTCTTTTTGGTCTGTGATAACACACCCTTGACATGTCTGGGTAACTGGTAACTCCCCTTTTTCCAGACCCCTCGGGGCACAACCAAATGCGCTGGGCCCAGGGCAGAGGCCGCAGGTTCCTTCATGGTTATTGTTACCATGTTCATTGTTGCCTGTCAAGGATCCTGCCCCCGCCCGCGGAGGAGCCCGGAGCCCGGGTGCGGAGAGGCTCCCGCGGGTTGTGCGGGGACCAGCGAGGTGACGAGGAGTAAACCCAATCCAGACACAGCGAGTGCGGCTGCGAGCGCGGAGACGGAGGGGAGCTGCACGGACAGTGGCCACCACGACCCTCCCGGAGGTCAGGGGGCGGCCGAGGTGGGCCTGCCCAGCCCTGTCTCTGTCCCAGGGAGGCGCGGGCTGCGGGGCGATGCGCAGGCAGGGAGAGGGGTCCCCACCCACGTCCGCCCTGGCCGGCGGCTCAGGTGGTTGGAGCGTGTCCCACACCCCAGAAGGTGCGGTTCCATCCCTGGTCGCGTGCACACAGGAGACAACAATCCGTGTTTCTATCTCACATCATTGCTCCTCCCTCTTCCGTCTCTCTCCCTTCCTCTCGCTCTAAAAATCAATAAAAACATACTCTCGGGTGAGGATAAATAAATACACAAATTTGAAAAATGAAAGCAATGCCACCAGCACAGAAACGTGGTCCCGGTGAGGCACACAGCCACACGAGGGGGGCGTGGGCGCGGAGGGCGTGGAGGGGACTCTGGGTCGAGGTTCCTCCCGACCTTGGGCTCTGAGAGGCGCCAGACGCCTACTCCACCGCCCTTTGCTGAGGTCACCCCATCTGGGGAAGGGGTGCTCGGTGGACCCGGGAGGCAGCCTGGCTGAGAAGGCAGAGATGGGGTGCAGGGCAGCCCCCAGAACTCAGCCTGCGCTGCCGGCCGCTCCCTGCCAGCTCCCGGGAAAGGCCGGAAGTGCCCCTTTCTTTTTTTAAAGTATGTTTCCACTGACTTTTAGAGAGAGGAAGGGAGAGGGAGAGAGAGATGGAGACGATGGGAGAGAATCATGGCTCGGCTGCCTCCTGCATGCCCCCTACTGGGGAGTGAGCCTGCAACTGGGGCACATGCCCTTGACCAACCAGAATCGAACCTGGGACCCTTCAGTCTGCAGGCCGATGCTCTATCCACTGAGCCACACAGCGAGGGCAGCCACTTTCCACTGTGTGAGACCGCACCGCGCCGGCCTCACTCATCAGCTCCCGCTACAGTGAGAATCCAGCTTTGATGTCGGTGTGAGAATTGCAGAGTGAAAAGCTGGAAGGAAACCCCATCTCTACAGAGGCAATGTGGGGGTCCCTGACTTCACACACGGTTCACGCCCACCTTCTCCCGCCCTCGGCACGGCATCCGGACCAGCCACCAGCCCCCTCCTCAGCCAGGAGCCCAGGAGGAGCGCGCAGGACCCAGTGTTCCAGGGGATACCAGGCAGGTGCCGGCTGCGCCCCAGCACCGAGGCCCGCACTGCGGCCCCACCTGCCCCAACCACGTCCCTCTAGCGCAGTGATGGCGAACCTTTTGAGCTCGGCGTGTCAGCATTTTGGAAAACCCTAACTTAACTCTGGTGCCGTGTCACATATAGAAATTTTTTTGATATTTGCAACCATAGTAAAACAAAGACTTATATTTTTGGTATTTATTTTATATATTTAAATGCCATTTAACGAAGAAAAATCAACCAAAAAAATGAGTTCGCGTGTCACCTCTGACACGCGTGTCATAGGTTCGCCATCACAGTAAAGACTGTCTGGGCCCACACGCCCACCCCACGCACCCCACCCCAGGGCCCCAGGGGACTCACCACGTGCGGGCGTGGGGCGGAATGGGCCCCAGCCCCCTTTACGGAGGCTGAGGGGCTCATTCAGGGCCCAGGTTGCACAGCGGATGCAGAGCAGCAGGGAACCTGCGCTCATGACCCTGCTTGTCACACCCCAGCCCTGCACCTGAGGGTCACCCAGTGGGCAGGGCAGGCTGACGAGGGACAGCGCTCCAGTGTAGAGACTAGAAAGGGGTCACACGCATTAACATGTTAAAAAATGCAATACATGTGACGGGAAGGAGCATTCCATAACTTCAATCTCTCTCTCTTTTTTTTAATCCTCACCCGAGGATATTTTTCCATTGATTTTTAGAAAGAAGGAAAGACAGAGAGAAACATCGACGTGAGAGAAACACATCGATTGGTTCCTCCTGTAGGAGGTCGGACCAGGGCCTGGGCCCGGGAGGAGCCTGCAACCAAAATACATGCCCTTGACCCAAATCAAACCCAGGACCCTTCAGTCCACAGGCCAAGGCTCTACCCACTGAGGCAAACCTGCCAAGGCTAAAACCCAATCTCTGTTCTTAAGATGTCTTAGCTGTTAATCTGATAAGAGCCTCTCCCCTAAAATTTGGGACCATAACCCAAGTTAATGGGGACGTGCTGAGAGCTCGCCCTCGGAGGCCAAGGACACAGATGCCACTGGCAGCCTTCCCGCGCCAGCTCAGCCTGATGTGACGGGCAGCTGGGGGAGTTGTAAAGAAACAACACTATTGGCAGAGGGCTGAGTGCGCACCAGGTCTGAGCGTCTACAGAGAAAGGATGCTAATGAACAGGGAGTTTAGCAAAGCTGTTGGAGTCGATATCTATGTGCAAGATTCAACTTTCAGTCTATATGTCAGCAACCATGTTGGGGAAATAACTTTCACAATAGACATTATTTACAGCATCCCAAGCCCAGGGGTGATGCCAGGGGCACTTCCAGAAAAGGCAGAAAACGTGTCCGAGGCACAGAGAGGCCCCAGTGAATGGAGACCACACCGCTGGCTACAAAGCTACAGATTCTCCTGGGTGTGTTAATTCTTTCCAACTTGACTTATAGGATCAAAGGAACTTCTATCCAAATCCCAACATGTGTTCCTGGACGGTAACATGCTGATTTCAAGACGTACAGGGAATGCAGTCAATCCAACACACATGGACCGCCTGGCACCGCGGTGCATGGGAGGCTAAAACCCACCAGGAATGCCTTGTGCAGCTTCGCCGTGAAACGCCAAGTGATCAAAGGCGGGAGCCGCGCCCTGCAGGACATGGGGCATATAATGACAAGCAAGATTCAATATCAGATGTCACAGTCCCAGCGACAGGAAGACACGGTCCAGTTTCTACGGAGCAGAGAGGAAAGGGCCTGCGGTCATCCGGTTCCCGGGGTCTGGGTGGCCGGGTCTCCTCTCTACCAATCCCCGCCCCTCGCCGCCCTGTCCCCCTACCAGCCCGCGATCTCAGTTAAGGAAGCCCTAGCATTCGGCAGTGATCTGAGCGCCTCGCATCACGAGGCCGCGGCGTGGTTGCCTGGGAAACGCTCACGTGCCGCCGCAGGGATTCCTGGGTCTTGTAGTTCGCCGACGGCCTCGCCTGGGCTGGCCCCGCGGGAAGGACTACAACTCCCAGGAGGCAGCGCGTCGGGCCGGGGCGGGGCCTGGCGGGACCGCTAGTTAGAGGCACTGGGTCTCCGCGGCCAGAGGAGGAAGATGGCGTCGCGGAGGGACCGACCCGGGCCGCGCGGGCTCTTGGCGCCGCCGCTGCTGCTGCTGCTGCTGCCGCCGCTGCTCGCGCCCTGGCCGGCGGCGGGCCACGGCGGCAAGTACTCGCGGGAGAAGAACGAGCCCGAGCGGCCCCCGCAGCGCGAGCCCGCGGCGGAGTTCCGCATGGAGAAGCTGAACCAGCTGTGGGACAAGGCCCGGCGGGTGAGCGGCGGGCCTCCCCGGGTCCGCGGCTGGCGGGGCGCGGGCCTCCGGCGCTGCGGGTGTTGCTTCATCCCGTCCAGCGTTCGACGCTGTCCAGTTCCTCTCTGGTATCGTGCGGGGCGGGGGGGGCGCGGGGGGCCTCGGGGTGTGGGTGGAGCCGAGGGCAGCCTCCGGGCGGCGCACTCCAGGGGTTGCCCTCCGGGCTCGGGCCGCCGTGCGCCCTGGTGCTGCAGAGCGAGCGCTCGGGGACCGGGCCGGGGAGCCCCATGTCTTGCCCGGGGTGCTGTCCTCACTCGGTGGTGAAAGCTGGCGAAGCGCTTGGCCTCCGGGCGCCGGGGAGATCGTGTGACGCCCCCGCGTCCCGTGCGCCGCGCCCCTGTGGCCTCTCCCTTCCCTGGGGCGCCCCCTCCCTCTGCTCTCTGGAAAGGTCCCCGTGGGGGGGGCGGGGCTCACCTGCCGACCAGGAGGTGGGCGGGCCTGGTCTGTCCCGGGGCCCCTTCCCTGAGCCACCGTGGAGAAAGGGGGGGCGCTGCGGTCCCCACCCGGGGCCAGCGCAGCGCGGCCTCACGCCGCCCGCCTCCCTGAGCTCTGCTCTGCGCACCATCGGCGGCCAGAGGCCCTGGCTGCGGGGACAGTCGGTGAGTGCGAGACACGGTGAGGGATTGGTGCCTCCGTGCGCCCCAACCGGGGCCGGAGGAGCCCGCACCGAATGGATCCCGCACCGTTTGTCCGGGCCAGACCAGCTCGGGCCCAGCAGTGTCATTTAATCTCCTGAGACGGACTGACAGGCAGAAGGCGCGTTTAGCGTCCACATCAGGCGAGGACGGGCGAGTTGGATACGGGGGTTCCCTGTGGGACCATCACCATCTACCAGCGGTTCTCAACCGGTGGGTCGCGACCCCTTTGGCGGTCGAAGGACCCTTTCACAGGAGCCACCGAAGAACATCCTGCATATCAGATATTTACATGACGATTCATCACAGTCGCAACATGACAGTGATGAAGTAGCAACGAAAATAATTTTATGGTGGGGTCACCACATGAGGAGCTGTATTTAAAGGGCCAGAAGGCTGAGAACCACTGATAACCCCAAGCATCCCACTGGTGTCTGCGGGGCTGGGGACGAGGAAGCCCTGCTTGGTCCAGAGGCTCTGCCCGCACTCTTCCTGGTCACCCCCCTGCCCTGCACGTGGGGGAGCCCCTGCACTGCTCGCAGCAGAGGGGCCGTGGCTCGTTCCGGCTGCAGAGGGTGGGGTCTCTCTAAGAAGGGTCTGGTTTGTTTGTTGCTGCTTTTTAAATATATTTTTACTCATTTCAGACAGGAAGGGAGAGGGAGAGAGAGAAACATCAATGATGAGAGAGCATCATGGATCGACTGCCTCCTGCACGCCTCCTACTGGGGACGGAGCCCACAACCCCGGCACGTGCCCTGACCTGGAATTGAAACCTGACCTCCTGGTTCAGAGGTTGACGCTTAACCACGGAGCCACGGGCCCGGCAGGAAGTGTCTGGCTTGTTTACAGCTCACAGTGCACTTAGCAGCAGAGGCAGAGTCCAGGGGTCAGCGAGCGACGCAGGCCATGTGAGTGGCGTGTTCGAAAGGGCCTGCAGGCGGCTGTTCTCTGACTTCACTTTGCCCGGGACCACAGCTCAAGTCCGCTCCCAGCGACGAGGGCCCAGGTGCCCAGCTGTGCCCTCCTGGCGCTGAGGTCCTTCCTGTGGAGCCCGCCCCACGGCTTCTGCCCTGGCCTCAGACTTTCTCCAAAGGCTCTGGCATGGGGTGGCCTTCCCTCCCAAGTGGGCGCCCGTGTCCAGCCCTCGATCGCCTCCGAGCAGCCAGGCGCTGGGTGGCACGGGCACTGAGGAAGCCCCACACCCCAGCCCCGGCTCTGTCACTGGGGGTCATTAGCGAGTCCCTCGCGGGTGGCGTCTGCCCGGCATGTGACTGATGGTTAAAGTGCCAGTTGAATGGAACCGGGGAGAACTGTCTCGTCACTTCATCTGGCAGAGGTGTGGCTGGCCCAAAACTTGGGGGTGCCCCACAGGCCAGCAGGGGAGCAGGATCTCAGCAACTAGGGGTCCCCATCAGCGCTCAGTCAGCCACTCAGGCGGCCGGTGGGCCCGAGAGCTGTGGGGGCGCTTTTCCTCATGGTTTTCCGTAAACTCGGTCTCCTGTCCTCTGACAGGTGCAGCTTCGTGATGCAAGGCCTGGTTTCTCCACCCTGCCCTGCACCTCCCCCCCCCCCCCGCCCCCTTACCCAGGTCCGGGGAGGGGGGGGCTCCTGTGCCCGCAGGCTCAGGCCCCTGGTGGCAGGTGGCTCCCTGGGACCTGGGGTGGCGGCCATGCCGAGCTGTAGAGGTTCAGGCGAGTCTCACACTACAGGGCCCAGGGCCCTTCGAAGCCCTGCAGGGGCAGGTGCGGGGTTTGAGGGCTGGGACCGGACTCTGGCGTCTCTGGGTCACCCTTTCTCCGGGGCGTGTCGTCGGGCGGGTGCAGCGGTGTCAGGCGCCCCCTGTCCTGCCGCAGCTGCAGCTCTCCCCCGTGGACCTGTCCGAGCTCCACGCCGAC
Organism: Myotis myotis; assembly: GCF_014108235.1. Classification (NCBI taxonomy): domain Eukaryota; kingdom Metazoa; phylum Chordata; class Mammalia; order Chiroptera; family Vespertilionidae; genus Myotis; species Myotis myotis. The sequence goes on along the minus strand of NW_023416313.1, from coordinate 1,645,860 downwards.
CTGAAGATCCAGGAGAGGGACGAGTTCGCCTGGAAGAAGCTGAAGGCCGAAGGCTTGGATGAGGACGGGGAGAAGGAGGCGAAGCTCATACGCAACCTCAACGGTACCGTCCTTCCTCCTCACCCAGGGCTGCGCTCCCCACTCGGCCTGTGGGCGGGACGGCGGGCCCTGCAGCCGGGAGCCCGGGCAGCTTTTCCAGTTCCCAGGTATTAGTTGCAGGTGGTGACATACAGGTCTCGGTGACACGGCCTGAGGAGCTGACCCGCCAGCCAGGGTGGCTCTGGTGGCTCGGTGGGGGGCCTTCTGCAGCTTAGGGGGAGGGCTGGACGGGGTCTGACGTCAGGAAACCCCTCCCCCCAGCTCACATCAGCCTGAGAATGCACTTCCCATGGCTCGCTCGCCCGCCCTCGAGCCCCAGGGTCTGGCTTCCAGGTGGAGGGAGTTCTGAGGCACAGGCTGAGTAGACGGACAGGGAAGGCCAAGCCTCCCTGAGCCCAGAGCGGGCGGGCACAGCCCGGTGCCCAGCACAGGGCGCTCACGGGAACTGGTTGTGTCCACAGGAGGGGCTGGGTCGGTGGAGAGACCAAAAGGGTGAGGGGAGCCCGTGCCAGTTTCTAAAGATGGACGGGGGTGGGGGAAGGGCTGAAGGGCAGGGAGGGGCCCTGAGTCCCAGGGCAGACCAGCAGGGGCCTGTCCCAAAGCCCCCAGAGGCTGGAAGTCGCAGCCCCTTGCCCCACGTGGTGCTGGAAACCAGGCTGCTGAGAGGGGGGGGCGCTGTGTCCTGAGGGTCTGAGAAGCAGGAGACCAGTGCAGCCCAGGTGAGGGACGTAGCGGCTGGTGGCCCGGCTGCCCTCCAGCTTCTGTGCTGCTGTTGGAAGTTGCTGACACGGAAGTTTCTCCTGTAGAACCTCTCCCTCCAAACAAGAGGGTCCTGGTTAGGGATCCCCTCCAGCCGCACCCTGTGTTGGGCACATCTCTCCCCCGGAAACGGGCTGCAGGTGCTGGCTGGGAAGCTGGTCTGTGAAAGCGACCACACTGGTAACGACCCTTTGTCCCGCGGGACCTGCTGCAGTGGGAGCTACGAGGCGCCCGGCGCTGGCGGGAGGGGTCGGGTTTGTCCTCGTTCTGCTGGGTCCCGGTGGTCGCCGGACACCTGGGTGGTGGAGGAACCCGCAAAGGGGGAGGCAGGCTGCAGCTGGCGGGCGAGCCACTGACCGGCCCCTCGGACCCAGGGCCGGCCGTGACTGGCGCCCACTTCCCTCCTAGTCATCCTGGCCAAGTACCGGCTGGACGGGAGGAAGGACGCCCGGGTGCCCAGCAGCAACTCCCTCACCGAGGGCCCCGAGCAGGACAGCCTGGAGGACCCCCGGCTGGAGAAGCTGTGGCACAAGGTACCCAGGCGCGGCCTCGCGTCGGGAATGGGGGCTGCTGGGCGCTCCTCTGCCCGCGTCCTGCTGTTGGTCTGTGGGGGGCTCTCCCTGGGTGGGGGCGCCCGAGGTGTGGACGGAGAGCCCCCGGGCGGCCGTTCACTCAGGCTCCCCCAGGCGAAGACCTCCGGGAAGTTCTCCAGGGACGAGCTGGACAAGCTGTGGCGGGAGTTCCAGCACCACCGGGAGAAGGTGCAAGAGTACAACGTCCTGCTGGAGACGCTGAGCAGGACCGAAGGTGTGTCCAGCCCCCGCCCCCTGCTCCCAGTGATGGCCCCGCCCCCCAGGGCGCCCTGCTCCCTGGGGGAGGGGAGCTGCGGGAGGGCCCGTGCTGGTTGCCCCTGTCGGTGCCTTTGGCAGGTGCGGGGTCGGGTCAGGTGGAGCACTTGGTGACCTGGTCTCCACCCGCCTCTCGCACAAACGCATCGTTTTGGCTGCTGTGACTCTGGTGGCATCGCTGTGGGGTCGGTGGCTCCCCCCTCAGAAAGCCGGGGCCCTGGCAGTTGCGGGGGGGCCTCGGGCTCCTGAGCTGACAGCCCTGCGAAGGGCCGACTTGGAACGCGGTCTCACATCTGCACGTTCCAAAGGAAGGGACGGGGGCTTAGAGACCGAGAGCTGTGGCCTCCCCGTGATGCGGACGGCTCGTGGCTGGTGTCCCCAGGCCCCGGGCCTCACCAGGCGCCCACTTTGTCTCCCAGAGATTCAGGAGAACGCCATCAACCCCTCGGACATGCGCCGCGCGCAAGAGGAGGTGCTGCACAGCCGGCACGCGGAGCTCAAGGACCGGCTGCGGCGCATCAGCCAGGGCTACGACCGGCTGCGGAAAGTCAGCCACCAGGGCTACGGCGCCGAGGCCGGTGAGCTGGGGGGGTCGGGGCGCGGCCCACGGCAGGCACTCCTTCCGCACGCGCACCTGCGCTCCTCTGTCCCTTTTCTCTGAAAGTTACACACCATCCCCTTCACATTCATGGCCCCTTGGCCCGTGTAGCAGCCAGGACAGCTGGTTACGCTGCAGTAACAAACAGCTCCACACGCAGTGGCTCATTTATACCAGCACTTCCTTCTCCAGTCCACTGCTCACACCAGGACCCTCTGCGGGGCCTGACAGGAAGCCGGCCTCACCCAGCGGGTCCTGTAAGCTGCGGGCTGAGCAGGTGCGGGAAGGATGCCTGACGGATGCTGCACACGCACGGGCACACTCGTGCTCCTGGGCACCTGTGCATCATACACATGCCCACACCTGCACGCTCACACCCTGTGCTGGAGGCCGGGCGGACACGCAGCCCGGGCACCACGGCCGTGCGGGTCTCTGAGGTGACCCCGCTCTCCACAGAGTTTGAGGAACCACGAGTGATCGACCTGTGGGACCTAGCCCAGTCGGCCAACTTCTCTGAGAAGGAGCTGGAGGCCTTTCGGGTGAGCAGGGAGCTGCTGCCTGTCCTGTCGTCTCCCTGGTGGCTGGGAAGGGGCTGCGGCTTCTGCTCCTGCCCGCTCCCCCTCGGCCCTCCTCTGCCCCCTCCGCCCCCCTCTGCCCCCTCCGCCCCCCTCCGCCCCCTCTGACCCCTCCGACCCCCTCCGCCTCCAGTGAAGCGGCCTCCCCGTGTGCAGCCGGGGCGAGGGGGAGGGGACGTGGGGAGGGGTGCTGTGGCCGCTGGGAGAGGGGGAAGTCAGCGGCTGGAACGTTCTAGGGCAGTGATGGCGAACCTTTTGAGCTCAGCGTGCCAGCATTTTGAAAAACCTTAACTTAACTCTGGTGCCAGGTCACATATAGAAATTTTTTGATATTTGCAACCATAGTAAAACAAAGACTTATATTTTTGATATTTATTTTATATATTTAAATGCCATTTAACAAAGAAAAATCAACCAAAAAAATGAGTGTCAGGTTCGCCATCGCTGTCCCAGGAGGAGCTGAAGCACTTTGAAGTGAAGATTGAGAAGCACAACCACTACCAGAAGCAGCTGGAAATTTCGCATCAGAAACTGCGGCACGTGGAGCGGTTTGGCGACCAGGAGCACCTCAGCCGGAACAAGGAGCGCTACGCGCTGCTGGAGGAGAAGACCAAGGAGCTGGGCTACAAGGCGGGTGCCCGCCCGGGCCTGCTTCCTCTGCGCGGGGAGGGGGCTCGTGGGGCCCCAGACACGCAGCCTGGCTCCCGTGGGGGACGGCGCTGCCCGAAGGGGCGGGCTTGGGGCAGGGCTGCCCAGCTCCCCCGCCCGCTCCAGGCCTGCGAGGCTGGGACCTGGCCAGGGCTGTGGGCGGCACACGGACGGGCGGGGCTGTGGGCTGCCCTGATGGCTTGTCTGGCACCTCTGGGTCGAGAACTCTGGCCTGTCCCTGCCCGGCTCACCTGCCTGCTCCCTGTAGGTGAAGAAGCACCTGCAGGACCTGTCGGGCCGCATCTCCCGAGCGCGCCACAACGAGCTCTGAGGACGGCCTGGCGTGGCCCGCACTCAGGGTGGCGTCTGCGTGAGCCGGACCTGGGACCGGGGACAGCGTGGCCGTGACCAGCAGGCGGTGGCCTCAGACGCCCTGCAGAGCCGCTGCCCCACGCCGAGCACTGATTCGCCTGCTGGCTGAGAGGCCCTCGCCTACAGCGTCACAGCCGCGGGACCCCTAAACCTGCCCCGGAACCCCTAAGCCTGCCCCGGGACCCCTAAGCCTGCCCCGGGACCCCTAAACCTGCCGCGGGACCCCCAAACCTGCCGCGGGGACCCCCAAACTTGCCCCAGGACCCCTACACCTGCCGCGGGAGCCCCTAAACCTGCCGCGGGAGCCCAGGATCGGAGCCCCGTGCGACGACTATTTAATTCGTCCGTGACTGTCGCTCACTGTCCCTGTTTCTCACTGTGTCCTTGCCGCTCGGCCTCAGCCCACGGTGGCTCCAGGCACTGCCAGCCGGATGGCCCTTCCATCCCCACACCCCACGCCCGTCCTCCCTGATGCATCAGAGGAAGGAAGGGCAGCTGGGGACGATTCTCGCCCCTGCGGGCACCCCGCGGGGAAGAGCCTCCGGGTGGTCTAAGGGGCACCTTCCCAGGTTGGCCCCTGGAAGAGGCTCGGCCGTCGGGCACTCACCCTTGTTGGAAGGAACCCCGGGCAGCGTGCTAGTGTTCATGGGATTGGGGTGCCGGGAGGGGCCCCGCAGCCACTGGGTCCCTGGCAGGGCGGCCTCCCTGCTGGGCCTCCACACCATGTGTGCCCTGGCCGGCAGCTGGTGTGTCCCTCCGGGCCACTGCCAGGCCTCGGCAGGGCTGGGGCTGCCCTCTGAGGCGCAGTGCCAGGGGCCCAGAGCCGTGCCCTTTGCCTGGCCAGCCCTCATGGGGTTCACATCGCGGTGGGGTAAGAGGCCTGGGATGTGGAGGTGAGCAGAGGGGACGTGGGACTCGGTTTACCTGAGTTGTTGACAACCTGGCCTTCAGACCATGCGGTTGGTGGCTCCTGCCCCTGGAGATCGCTGAGGTGGGAGTGAGGGGCAGTCACGGGTGCACAGACCGCCTCTGGCACATGCGCTGTCCCAGGGAGCATGGGGCCCACCCCAGGACCCCCAACCTCCTATAGCTAACCACTTGGCTTGTGACCCCCCCAAGTTCAGATACTAAGCCCAGTCCCCAGGATGTGGGATTTGTAGGTGGGCCCTGGGGGGTGATTGGTTCTGAGGGTGGGGCCCCCCACATGGGGTGAGCACCTCTTCCTGCCCAGCAAGGTGGCAGCTCTCCAGACACCAGTCCCTCCGCTCCCTGGTCTTGGACTTCCCGCCTCTGGGACAGAAATAAAGGGTTAAGCCTCCAGTTGGCGGGTTTCTGTTCAGGGGCCCAGATGGACAGACGGTGTCCCTGTTGGAGCTTCACGGACATGAGAGTGTGTGTGTGTGTCTGTCTGTCTCGTCCTCCGTGCCTTAAGCAGGGTGGGCCCTGTCTCCAGAGGTGCCCCTTGTCTAGTGTTCCATCCCGGCTGCCACTGTTGGCCACATGCTTGCCGTGGGTGGATGTGTGCGTTGTTCTGGACAGTGACGTGGGGAACACGGCTGTGGTGGACATTCGTGTGCGTGTGTGTGTGTGTGCGCGCGTGCGCGCGCGCCAGTGCACAGGGCTTCCCGGAGGCAGGTGAGGCTGGTGCCAGACGGCGGCCTCAGTCGGGTGTCAGCGTAGCTAACTGCAGTGTCGGTGTGTTCCTCTGGTCAGTCTGAGCAAACGCCGGAGAAAGTCCACACGAGTCCTGCGTCCTGGGATGAGTCTGACATGGTTGCCCACGTGGCCGCCATGGCACAGGCTGCAGGCAGTGGCCCACTGGAGGGCGCCCCCTTTTTGTTTAATCCGCACCCGAGGACATTTTTAGAGGTGGGGGAGAAGCATCCCGCATGCACCCCGACCAGGGTATATGCCTTGACCGGGCTTGGGCCCACAACCCTTAGGTTCACAGGCCAACACTCCAACCATTCACCAGGGCGGCCACTTCTGTCACCGTAGTTACTGTTGCCTGTCCCTGCATTTCACATAAACGGACAGGTGGTCAGTGTGGCTTTCCCTCTGTTCCGGCCCCGTCTGTTAGGGAGACTCCCTGTGGCCGGGTGGGCGGGCGCCTTTGTCCGAATCTGAGCGACGGGCGGCTGTCTGCGCGGTCTGCCCGCCGGGTACGCAGCTCTGATCAGCCCTGGACGTGCGGATGGAGTATGCACCTCAGTCTTCACGGGTCACCAAGGGACTCGCTTTTCCACATGCGTTTTGGAATCGGCTTCTGAACTTGAACAGAAAAGCTGCTAGACTTCTGATAGGATGGCCTTGACCTGGGGCCTGGCAAATGGTCCTAGCAACGCTGTGTCTCCGGCCGCGGGCGCTGCTTGGGTCCTTTTCCTCCGCCCGCCTTTCCTCTGGGCCCCGCCGGCCGCATCTCCCCTGGATTTACTCCTGGGTATTAGGTACTCATGCTGTGGTGAACAGGTTTTCGGTTCATTTTTAAATAGTGTCCCCTCGGTCCACATGTCAGTGGTCCGTCCACGCTCATCTCCTGTCCACACGACCCCCCCTCCCAATCCCCACAGCTGCCCCTCTGCCCTGGCCTGCGGCCGGCCATCCTCCAAGGGCGTCGCGGCATCTGCGGTGATGAGACCTCAAAGGTTGGTCTCTGGGGTGACAGTCACGCGGGTTGTCGACGCCTGAGCGTGCAGGAACTTGGCACCCATTCCTGTGAGCGGTCGGACCTGCTGGCGCCTGCAGCTCCCTCTCGGCGTTGCCGTGACTTGTCCTAAAGGTGAAGTGTCCGGCTGCAGGCGCCGTGCTGCAGGCGAGGCGTCGCTCCTGTGGGGGCTGGGGTCCGTGGGGCGCCCGCCAAGCTGGGATCTCCTTGCGCCGAGTCTTAAGAACCCAACTGTTAACAACAGGCATGGGGCTGTTTAGGCTTCCCATTGTTTTTTAAGATATACTAAAGGCCTGATGCACGGAATTCGTGCAAGGGGCTCGCAGCTGCAGCTTCGTCCAGAAGATCGTTCTGCTGTCAGTCTAATTAGCATATTATGCTTTGATTATTATAGATGTTTGTTAAGGAATCTCCTCTAAGTTGTCAGAACAGTTGGCCGGCGTTGGGCCTGCCCCTGGTCTCCCTGCCTCTGCGGGCTCTAGTGAGACCCTCGTGCTCCGGAAGCTGTAGGTGTGCTGTGGCCAGGACGCGAGCCCTCCCGCCAGGGACCCGGCCTCTGGAGCCCGCCCGCTAGCCAGGCCCTGCCCCCCCTGCAGCTTCTGGGCGAGTCCTGCTGCCTCGGCTGGTGCAGGGCCAGGCGGGTCTCCTCCAGGGAACACCCTGCCCTTCCTCCCTCCCCAGGGCTCAGGGCCGGGCCTGACTCCCCCTTGACCCCCAGCTCAGGGGTCGCTCAGAAGGTGGGGCACGTGTCCTGCAGACCGAGATGCTGAGGGAGAGCAGATGAAGGGTCAGCACTGTGCTCCCCGTGGCGGCTCCCGCAGACGCGCTGTCTCGGTGGGCCAGGGAGCTGGTGGGAGGGAGGGGGACTGATGGATGCAGGATGGATGGACGGACGGGCAGGCTGGTGGATGGACAGAGGGAGGATGGATGGGTGGAAGGAAAGGAGGAGGGAGGGAGGGTGGATGAGGGAAGGGAGCGAGGAAGGTGGCCTGAGCGGCCAGTTGGAGCCCCAGCGAGGGAACCTCCCGTCTCATCTCCAAGACCAGGTGGGGTCCAGCTGGATGGCCTGGGTGGGGGCGCGGGTGGAGGAAGCCCACTGCCACCTCTGCAGACCTCCAGCCTCCAGACCCCATGGCCAGTGCAGCCACCACCCCCACCCCCGCACAGCCAGGAACATGCTGCTCCACTCCCCCAAAGCCCCGGGCACCCCTGGGAGGAAACACCGCACCCCCACCCGCAGGGGCTGAGCCCTTGGCATGTCAAGATGCCCACACTGGCTCTGGCCGGTGGCTCAGTGGTTGGAGCGCTGGCCCTCAGACACGGGTCGCAGGTTCGGTTCTGGGCCAGGGCATGTGCCCAGTGTGGCTGGGTCCGGGCACCGGTCGGGGCGTGTGCGGGAGGCAACCAATCAACAGAAGACCAAACTGCAGGGCTGCCAGGCAAGGCCGCCGCCCCCCGGACAGCCCAGGAGAGAGGAAGCCCTTGGGCCTCAGGAAGACCGTGGGTTATCAAATGGAGACCGATGGCTTTAATATTTACGTGAGTAACTGGTGGGTCCCGGGAAGCGGTCAGGAAACACGCTGGCGCCTGCCGGGTCGGAAGGTGGACCAGCCCTCCCAGGCAGGGCAGCGCTGCGCAGGGTGTGCGGCCGGCGGGGCCCTGGCCGCCGCCTGGGTGGGACGTGGGCTTCACTGTCATCGCTCAGGCGGCCGCCACCTCGGAAGGGAGGGGCAGTCGCATCCCAGGGCCATCGGTAGCGCAGCCCTGGGTCCCGGGCACCAGCCATGCCCCCCTGGGGCCAGCAGGCCGTGAGCCACGGACCTCAGACCTCGGGGATGGGCACAGGCCCCCGGGAGGCTGGCTGCCGGGCCCACGGTCGCCACTGCTCAGCCACGGGCTGTGCAGTCACGGGGGCGAGGCCGCTCAGCGAGGGGCCCCCTTCCTCCTGGGCTCCAGCTGGGCCAGCCGCTCCTCGCGGGCCTGTGCGTGCTGGGCCCCCGCCCGCTGGGCCGCCGCCGTGGCCGCCAGGTCGATCTGCGCGTAGCCGGAGGTGCTGGCCCCTGGAAGCGGCCCCGGTGAGCTGGCCCAGGGGCCCCAGGACGCCGCTCCTCCCGCAGGGGCCTCGGCGGAACAGGGCGCAGGGCTGGGGGTCCTACCCTTGCCCTCCACCCAGCAGGGCCTGAGCCGGAAGGGGGGGGGTGCGGGGGGCTCCTGGGCGGGAGCGCAGCTCAGCAGGAGGAAGGACAGGGTGGCTGGCAGCCAGGTGCCGGGGTAAGGCCCTCACTCCCAGGGGCCCACGGGGGACCCACCTCGGACGCCCGCGCCCGCCTCCGGGAGCTCCAGGCCCAGGTAGTGCAGCTGCTTCGTGGAGGAGGGGCTGGCGGGGATGTTCACATAGGTGGTCGCCAGGGCTCCTGCAGGGACAGGGCTGTGAGTCCCGGGGGGCTGAGGGCTGAGCCGGCCCGTGTGCAGCAGAGCTCCCACCTTCACTCCTCCAGGGCCTGGTCCGGCTTAGGGGGTCCTGACCCCACCCACGTCCCTCCCTGACCTTCACCCCTGGGCTTCTGAGAAGGGTGCCCCACCCCACCCCTGCAATGCCCATTGCAGCCCAGTGACCACACCCTCTGTCTCTGGCCCCTGCATGCCACCCACCCACCACCCTAACCCCAACCACCCTCCCGGCCACTCCCTCCTCAGGTCCCCGCGCCCAGCTCCTCCCAGGCAGGACACCCCACCCTGCCCCGGCCCCGGGCTAACCCCGAGTGACCGCCTACTCCAGGTTTCAGGGGCCCCTCCCCTGAGCCCCCATGTCCATCCACAGTGACACCTCCTCCAGGATGGCTTCAGGCACGCCAAGTCCCCTCCACCGTCCACGAAACTGCCCCCTGGGGTTCAGGGCAGGGCCCCAAGTAGCAGGCTGCCAGGTACAGACGACCGCCCAGCCCTCTCAGGTGCAGGTGCCCTGGCTGGGCCGTCCCTGCAGCCACTGTGACCGCCCCTCCCGTCCCGCGTGCAGAGCCGGGACTGAGGCCGAGCCTACCTGGGTGTGTGGGGGGCGCAGGGGGCGAGGCCGCGGCTCCCTAGACCAGAGAGAGCTGGGTCAGCATCGCCTGTTCCCACCCCTCACCCAGTGGAGCCGGGACGCTGACCGGAAGAGCGACGCAGGACAGGGGGCCAGGCCACCCACAGGGGAGACCAGCCTGGGCCCCTCTCCGTGTGCCCCTGGAGTCGCCTGTCCCCGCGCCCCCCAGCACCCACAGGCCCCGAGGGGAGAGGATCGGCCCAGGCCCACCTGCCCCAGCTGAGCTGGACTGGCTTTCTGGCTGCAGCCGCCACCCACGCCCCCGGGAGGCTGTGCGTGCGCCGGGCCGGCCCGGCGCCTCCTCCAGGTGCGGACAGAGCAGAGAAGGAAGGCGCTGGTGGCCCCAAGCAGGGGCTCTGACCAGAAGGAGGGAGGGAAGGCGGCCCTGCCTGGCACCCGATCCCTGTAGGAGCTGCCCCGGGAGGGGCAGGGCAGGGGCCGGTCAGCGTCCTGGAAAGGGCAGCCCAGCAGTGAGGCGTCAAGGCGGGGCTGGGGGCTGGCGAGGTGCCCAGCCTGCTCTCTGGGAAGGCGAGGTGCTGCCAGGCTCAGCATATACTCCCCCACTCCCCCCCCCCGCACGTATCCCCCCCTACCCCCCCACACACACACCCCACCCCCCACCCCCGGTCCAGGCCAGGCTGCAGAGCGCCTGTGTACAGGAGCCCTGGGCGCACTCACGCCTTGCCCAGGGGCCTGATCTTCCACATCCAGGGCGGCCGGCCCACTGCCCTCCAGGAGCGGGCACCCACACAGGCCCCCTGCCCTCAGAGCCCCCCCCCCTCCCCCCTGGCACCTGCTTCCGGGCTAGTCCTGCAGGTGCTATCAAACCCTGCGCTGTGGGGGCACAGCATGTGCTGGGGATGAGCCGTATGCGTCCCTCCCTGGGGGCCAGAGGGCAGGGGAGTCAGGGGACAGGGCTCAGGACTCCTGAGGAGGTCTGTCCTCTGGGTGCCCCCAGCCCTGTCGCTGGCAGGAAGCCCCGCTTGGCCCACCCGCCTTGGGCAGGAGCGGAGCGGCAGTGCTCACTCAGGGAGGGAGGGAGGGAGGAAGAGACCAAAAGGCTGTGCTGGTGGCCCCACCGCCCTGGGCCATCCTGGGACCCAAGGGGAGCCCAAGGTATGAAATGCCTGGCCCCCAAGAGCCCCAAAGGCCACAGGGTCAGAGGCCATTCACATGAAGGGTCCCTCCCTCCTTGGGTGAGGATGTGAGGGCTAGGGTTAGGGTTAGGGTTATGTTTAGGGTTAGGGTTAGGGTTAGGGTTAGGGTTAGGGCTAGGGTTAGGGCTAGGGTTAGGGTTAGGGTTAGGGTTAGGGTTATGTTTAGGGTTAGGGTTAGGGTTAGGGTTAGGGCTAGGGCTAGGGTTAGGGTTAGGGTTAGGGTTATGGTTAGGGTTTGGGTTATGGTTAGGGTTAGGGCTAGGGTTAGGGTTTGGGTTATGGTTATGGTTACAGTTATCATTAAGGTTAATGTTAGAGCAAAGAGGGTAACTCACTGAACCTCTGGGGCCTCAGTCTGCTGTGGTCAGATCGACACTTGCCCTGTCTGTGGACACGGGACTCATGGACAGAGGCCCCGTGGGATTTTGCCAGGACTGAGCCCAGCCCTACGGATCACTCCCTGCTCGCTGGCTCTGTAGCTCGCAGCCGTGTGTTTTTGCGGAGGCCTGCGGGTTCCCTCTTGGGTGGAGGTGATGTTGGCCGTGTTTGTAATAATTCTGCTAACAGGCCTCTAACGACACCTGTGATCTCATTGCCCCCTCTCCGTGTTCCCAGGGAGGCCAGGCCTGCTGGCCCTGCTGTGGAGGAGGAAACTGAGGCTCAGACAGGTGGAGTGACTTCTGCCCCCGCCCCCCTGGCCAATAGGAGGGCCCGGCTCTGTCCCAACGCCCGCCTTTCCCACCTGCAGTGCGCAGGGCCCACCACTCCCCATCCCACTGGGTGTAAATGAGGGTGGAAGGGGGTGACAGGACAGGACAGGACGTGCAGTGGAGACCGTGGTGGGGTCCCTGGAGCTCCACCACCCACGGGAGAGCCCGGAGCGAGGGCAGCCGGGCTCCGAGCCAGCACCCTCCCTGGCCCAGAACACGAGTGTCCACCTCCCCTGGACCCGGGCAGCCACCTGCCTGCATCCCAGGGCCTCTGCGGACCTCACTGTGGCCTCCAGTGAACACTCAGAGACCACATATCATATGTGTACATGCATCATACAGACCACACACATGCACATACAATGTACACAAATGCACAAAACATGCACATGGACATGTCACACACCACAAGTGCACACACAGAGGTGCATATACATATGTGCACGCACGCACACACCACACAGCTGCATGCCACATACAATACACAGCTGCACACACATGCACACGTAACACACCACAATACACACGTGCACACACATGAGCCCCAGAGGCTGTCTGAAGCCGCCACTCATTTCCACACGCAGCACACTGAGGCCTTAAGCGGCTGGACAGGCGCTCTGATCCCTGCGGAGCCGGCGGGCGGCGTGGGGAGCGCTGGGCACACGAAACAGGACGAGGTGGTAAGAAAAGAACCTTTTATTTCCGGTCCAAGAATTCATTACAAACTGTCAGGTTTAAAAACGTAAAAGAGCAACAACCGCCTTGGGCCGACAGTGACGGTATGACGCGGACAGGACCGCGAGCGCTCGGCCGACGGGCGATTCCGGAGGAGGGACGCGGCCGCCCAGAGTCCAGAGTCCACGGGCACAGGCCGCTCGCGGTGCCTCTGAAATCGCAGCGCGAACGCACAGCCGAGGCCAGACAGCGCACTCCATGCAGGCGAGCAGTCGGCCTCGAGGGCGCCGGCAGGAGCGGGGCCACAGGCCCAGCGCCCAGGGCCCAGGACGGACGCAGAGGGACAGGCCCGAAGCGCGGCCCCCCTGCGTCTGAGCGCCGCCGCCAGCCCTTTGCAGCTGGTACAGCTGGGCCCCGCCAGGCTGGCCACAGGAGGCGTCCAGGCCCTGCCCCGCCCCTGCCGGCCCGTCCAGGACGCAGCTGGTGTGCAGTGAGCGGAAGGGCGGTCCAGAGTCAGGAGGGCCAGCCCCACAGTCCCTGCGCCTCCCGAGCCTCAGTTTCCTCCCACAGGACAGGCCGCCTGTGGGTGTGGGTGTGGGTGTGGGTGTGGGTGTGGGTGTGGGTGTGGGTCCGGGTCCGAGCAGGGGGCGGGGCCAAGGGAAGGCTCGCCCTACACTCAGACGCGCCGCAAGGCTGTCTCAGGCTCACGTTCCCAGACGGGACGCGTGAATGGAGCTGACCGGGGACTTCACCTCTGCGGGCGGTGCCTGCGCGACGGGGGAGGGGACCCGACCGGGCAGAGACCTGGCAGCGGGCGGGGCAGTCCGAGGAGGCAGTGGGCAGGGTGGGCGGCGCCTCTGGGCTGAGCAGGGCCAGGCAGGCCTGGGCCCCCCCCCCACCCCCCCCACCTCCCCCCATCCCCCGCCCCCGACCGCCGCCTCCGCTGGAATCCAGGAGGCACTTCCAGCAGCGCCGGTGGGACCACCCGGTCCTGCGGGTTCGTCAGCGGCGGCGACACCCCCTTGCGGCCCCGATGCCCCAAGGCCGGCCCTGGGGTGGCTGCCCTCCCCGCTGAGCCGCACGCTGCCGCGGTCACCAAACGGCAAAGGGCCACCCCGCGGAGCCGCGCCCTCCTGTCCTGTTCAGGGAGGGGGGTTTACCTTGAGTCCCCCGCAGACCGGACACGGGGCAAAGAAAGCCGGAGGGGGCCCCGCGCGGAGGCCGCCTGCTTCCCAGGGCTCTCGAGGGGCCGGGCCGGGCGGCGCCGCCTCGCTGCCGGGGGCCTCCGTCTCCTGGCCCCGCCGTCTCGCGCCCAGCCAGCCAGAGGGACACCCCGCGGACGTCGGGCCGCCCGGGTCCCCGGCTGCGCTGTCGCCCAGGCCGCCCTGCGCCGCCGGGGCCCGATCCCGGGGGACCTGGCGCAGGCTGCGGGGCGTGTCGTAGTGGGGCCGCGGGGCGCCGGGCACCTGGTACTCCGCGGTCCCGGGCGGGCAGGCGCACAGGCGGGGCTCGGGCGCCCCCGCCGCCGGCGGCAGGCTGAGCTGCGAGCCGAACTCGTCGCCCGCGCGCCACACGTCCAGGCTGCTCCCCGCGCAGGACGAGCAGCTGCCCGAGTAGGAGGAGTGGCTGCCCGTGGCGATGCCGCTGTCCGAGGAGCTCTGGCGGCCCACCTCCTGCAGCTGCCGCGGCCGCAGCGGCCTGGGCGGCGGCCTGGAGGCGCCCGGCGCGGCCTCCCCGAGGGCGAGGGCGGAAGCCGGCAGCCCGGGCCCCTCCTGCGACGCGCTGGCGGAGGACGAGGACGGCTCCGGCCACGCGGCGAGCCGGCTGCTGGCGCTGACGTCCGAGTGGCTGGCCTCCGACGAGGAGCTGGACAGGCTGCGGTCGTCCCCTGAGCCGGAGGGAGAGGCGCTGGGCGCTCGCCGCCGGAACGTCCCCGGCCGCCTCCCTCCCCACGCGCGGCGGCGCCCTGAGCCCGTTAGTTGGGGCCTCGGCCCCGTGGCACCTGGTGCTGGGCCCCGGGAGTCGGGGATGAACGAGGGAAAGGACGGCGAGCACGAGGGGGGAGGGGCGAGGGCTCGGAGGTCGCGAAGGCCCACCCCGCCTCCCCCAGCCCGCGGGCGGTACCTCCGCTGCCCGGCCGGCCGCCGTGGGACAGGAGGCTGAGCCGCTTCTCCAGCTGCAGGGCCTCCAGGGCCTCCTGGGCCACTCGCTCCTCCGCGGTGGCGGGGCCCCCGGGGCCGGCGTCTGCGGCAGAGGAACCACAAGAGGCAGCCCCAGCCTCCTCACCCCCCCGACCCCCGCCACGGCCCACGCGCCACCCAGGACGCAAGGTGAGCCCGGCACGGTCAGGGCCCCATGCGCCCTGGTGCAGCCCCAACGCCACCGCAGGCCACGGGCGACCCCGCGGTCCACACCCCTGCACCGCGCCGCGCCCGGGGCCGCACGTCAGGACGGCGCCAGCAGAGGGCGCTGCGGGCCCAGCGAGCCGGCTGAGCCCCGGGCCGGCTCGGGAAGGAGGGAGCCAGGCCACCGCGGGGAAGGCGACGCAGGTGTGGCCCGCGGTGCAGCCCCTGCCCGCCCGCCTCCAGCCCTCCGTCCCCGCGACCCCAGGGGGCCCGTCCGGGTCGGGGCTTCTGGCTGACCCCTCCTGTCCCACTGTCCCAGCCGGAAGCGGGGCCCAGTGTCCGCCCGGCTCAGCCGGAGGAGGAGGCCTGTGCCCAGGGCCCAGCGGAGCGGGGACAGGGCAGAGGCCGAGGGACCCTCCCGCTGGGACCGCGCCCCACGCACCTGGGAGAACCGGCCGCAGCCCAGAGGGGCCCTTGCTCGGGGAGATGCCCCGGACGATGCAGTCGAACAGGAAGCTGATCCGCTCCCCCTCGGCCGAGGACAGGAAGAAGACTCCGGCCCCTGCGGGGACAGCCCGTCAGCCTGGCCCCCACAGTGGGCGGCACCTGGGCGGGGGTGGGGGTGGGGGCGGGGGCTCCAGGGCCGGGGGGGGGGGGGGTGCTGGCAGGAGGGAGCCCTGAGCAGAGCCTGGAGGCCCCTGTCAGGAGCGTCCCCGTACCCCCGCCCCCTGCCGGGGTGAGTCTCACAGCTCCGGAGCCCTGGGGACCAGCCACGCCAGCGCGCACCCCTCCTGTGACAGGAATGGGGGGGCCTCCCCGTGGGCACAGGGGCTCTAGCGGCTGGTGGCCACAGGAGGAGCTGGCCGGTGTCCTGGCTGCACGGGGAGCCCAGCAGCCCCCCCACATCTCCGAGTTCCTCTGGGGGGGCAGGGCTGCCTGGAGCAGGGCCCACCCCCAGGAAGGGCGGAGACTTAGCGTCGGGCTCCACACCTGTCCCCTTGCCCCGGGTCCTGAGTGGTGAGGAGGTGCTGGCCTGCGCCTAGAAGAACCGGCCCCTGCCCACCAGCCAGCGCCGGCCCCCACACATCCGGCCCTGTGTACAGGTGCAGGCTGAGGGCCTGTGGGCTCCCTGCCCGCAAAGGAAGGGCCCGGTGGGGATCCCAGCCCCAGGGGTGGGCAGAGGGGGCACCTGGGCAGAGGGGGGACCTGGGCAGAGGGGGCGCCTAGGGCAGAGGGGGCGCCTGGGGCAGAGGGGGCGCCTAGGGCAGAGGGGGTGCCTGGGCAGAGGGGGCGCCTAGGGCAGAGGGGGCGCCTGGGGCAGAGGGGGCGCCTGGACAGAGGGGGAGCCTGGGGCAGAGGGGGCGCCTGGGCAGAGGGGGGGACCTGGGCAGAGGGCAGGCGGGGTGAGTCAGCGCCGCCGGGTGAATGAAATCCCTCACTGCGAGTGAATGGGACGCCGTCATGCGGGCTGGGCAGCGGTGGCCTCAGCGCACAGGAATGCCCGGGCCCAGGCGCTGCCGTTGCCCAGAGAGAGGCACGTGCTCCCGAGGGGAAGGTCTCTGGCGCCCGGGCAGCCCCACCCCTGGCAGTGCCACGGCGCGGAGGGGCCCGGCACGGGGTCAGTGCCCTGGGTCCGAGGCAAGGCCCCACCTGTGACCTGCTGCTGAACGGGGAAAGCTGAGGCCCCCACCGGGGCTCCCCCGCCCGCTGCTCCCACCAAGGGCCCGGCCTCTAATCCGAGCTCCGGGCAGCTGGCAGCCGCCGGGCACAGTCAGTCCCCCGACTATAAAAAACCACATTACAGGGGCGCCGGGCGCCGCATTCCTCCGCGTCTGCCAGCGCCCCGCTGCGGGCCAGGCGGCTGCTGGCCGAGGCTCCCGGCCGGGCGCTCCCTGACCTCTCGCTGGCCCTCCAGGCGCCGGCCCCGCTGCCCACAGGCTCCCGGGGGGAGGGCTCCCCCGAGGCCGAGTCCCCCCAACCCAGTGGGTACAGCGCCCACCCGTGGAGCAGAGGGGGAAACAGGCAGGAGAGGCGAGCAGGAGGCGAGGGCGGAGCGATCTGCAGGTGGTCGCACTGTCCGGGACCCTGGGCCGAATGGGAACGCCTCCAGCTGGAGGGAGGGTGAGGCTCCCGGCCCCTGGGCCACCAGGCAGGCCCCGCACTCGGACGGGCAAGTGTGGGGGCTGCCCGCCCCGGGTTCCTCCTGCAGGATGGGGTCCGCACAGGCCAGTGCGTCGCGCCCTCCCCTCGCCCCCGGCTGGGTGTCCCCGTGCCACCTCGGGCACCGCGCCATCTGGACACTCGCCCCAGCATCGCGCTGGGGTGGCACCAGGCCGGCCCCCCCAACCCCAGAGCGGGAGCCACAGGTCAGAAGTGATGGGGCCTCAGAGCCGGGGCCTCGACCTCCTCGCTGGACCCTGACCCCCTGACGGGTTCCTGTTCTCTGACTGCGACTCACCAACGTCCCTCCTCCGCTGCCGGGGGTGGGGGGGGGGTGGGGGGGGAGGTGGGGGGACCTCTACTCAGGCTGCCCAGGCCCCTGCACTAGACGGGCTGGCGCGGGGAGGGGCTCCAGGCTGCACCCCCACCCTGGGACCCTCACCTCACCCCTCCTCACACCCCGCTGCCCCTCCCACGCCCCCTAAAATCACCACCTGGTTAAGGGGCCAGGAACCCACAGGCCCTCCCCCCACAGCTGCTGGGAACCCGCCCCCCAGCGCGACCACCCCTGGCACCTCCCCAGGCCCTGCCTCTCCCCCTGCACCGCCCAGGTGCCACCTCACACACGTCTGCGGGGGCTCCCAGCGACCTGGCAACCTCTCCTCTGGGTGGAGGAGAGAAGGGGCTCCAGGCCCCCGGCAGCGGTCACCCCAAGGCCACAGCAGGAGCTATGCCCACACCCCCAGCCATGCCAGCCAGACCTTGGCGCAGCCAGGCAGGCGGCCCAGAGTCCCCAAGGCCCAGGTCCGCCCCGCAGCGGCCAGGCCTCACACCCTCCGCTCCCCTCCAGACCTGCCCTGGGAGCTGGCCTGGCCTCCTCTGGGGCCGGGCAGTCCTCCACCCTCCCTGCCCGGGAGGGGGGGAACCCCAAGGAGCCCTGGTCCCTGTGTGTGAGGGCGCTTCTCTGTGTGCCCCCCACACCCGTCTATTCTTTCTTTTCATTAAATCTGAACTCGAACTCCGACAGGGCGGCCTCAGACGCAGGGCCATCCTGTGACCCCAAGGCCGGGTGCCTCCGGCAGCTTCGCGGGGGCCCTCCTCACCCTCTGCTGCAGGGCCCGTCCCCAGGGTCGGATCAGCACCCAGTGCCCTGGCCGGTCCCCAGCCGCCGGCAAAGCGGGTGTGACCTGGGGTGGAGGCCGGGGGGGCGGGACCAGGACCCTGGCCGCAGACTTACAGTAGCCACACCTGGTCCCGCCTTCCAAGATGAAGCCGTGGGGCACGGCCCCGTAGCGCCGCAGGTCCGACAGCTTCCACTGCCCCGCGACGGCCGGGGGCACGGCCCTGGCCACCACCAGCATGTCGTTGCAGAGGTGGAGGGTGGCAGGGCCGCTCTCCAGCTTGGTGCCCGGAGCCACCGTCACGGGGAACCTGTGCACTGAGCCAGGCAGGGAGAGGGCATCAGCGGGGGCAGAGGGCAGCAGCGGTGGCAGAGGGCAGGGAGAGTGCATCAGCGGGGCAGAGGGCAGGGAGAGGGCAGCAGCGGGGGCAGAGGGCAGGGAGAGGGCAGCAGCGGGGGCAGAGGGCAGGGAGAGGGCAGCAGTGGGGGCAGAGGGCAGGGAGAGGGCAGAAGCAGGGGCAGAGGGCAGGGAGAGGGCAGGCAGAGGGCAGCAGCAGGGCAGAGGGCAGGGAGAGGGCAGGAAGAGGGCATCAGCAGGGCAGAGGGCAGGAAGAGGGCATCAGCGGGGCAGAGGGCAGGAAGAGGGCATCAGCGGGGCAGAGGGCAGGGAGAGGGCATGATAGGGTAGAGGGCAGGAAGAGGGCATCAGCGGGCAGAGGGCAGGGAGAGGGCAGCAGTGGGCAGAGGGCAGGGAGAGGGCAGCACCAGCTCCGTGGCTGCCCTCACCTCCCTGGCCTTCAAGCCAGGCAAGCCCTCGGAGTGGCTGCCCTGCCCATTCCTGCCACCCACAGCCGGGCTTGGCTCCGGGGCGGCTCCTCACGGACTCTCCCTCAGGAAGCAGCCCGTTTCAAAGACGGGGAAACTGAGGCTCAGGGAGTTGCTGCAGCGCCCGGGCTGCCTCACAGCCGCCTGGCAACAGGGGCCTCCCTTCTCGGTTAAGGGACTCCCTGGTGCTGAGCACACTCATCCCACCTCGGAGAGGGGTGCACCCCTGGGGGACCAGTCCCCACGGAGGGTGACAGCAGCCTGCCCGGCCGTGCGTCATCTCCACCCCCTCTGAGCCCGCGTCGCCGCCCAGGGCCCCGCCCCCGAGACACCCGCTGGGCGCCCTGCTGTCCGCAAGGATGGAGGCTGCGCCCAGGCCCAGGGCCACTCACCCTCGCCGAGGGCGTAGCGGATGCGGGCGTCCCAGGCGCACATGGCCTCGCGGCTGTCGAAGCCCAGCATGACGGCCTGCGACAGGCAGACGATGGCCAGCGTGTGGGCCAGGCCCTCGTAGGCCAGGCCGGGCTCCAGGCCGCAGATGTCCTCCAGCGTCAGGCTGCTGCGCTCCCGCAGGCCCTTGGCGCGCTCCGCCCGGTCCCTGTAGGCCAGCATCAGCAGGCAGTCTGCGGGGGGCGGGCGGGGCGTCAGGGCGCCAGCCAGCACCCGCCCCAGGGAGTCCTGGGTTCTCGGGGTGACCCCAAGCCAGCCACGCAGCCATTCCGCCTCGTGTGCTGGGGTCCCCCCGCCTGTTGCCAACGGGAAAGCCGGCAGCTGGCTAGCGGGGTGGGGACAGGAGTATCGACGCTCAGCCACTGAGTGGCCCCAGAACACCCTGCCTCCAGCGCAACCCTCCCTCCCCCAGTCTTTGGTTGGGGCGCAGCATCCCGTTTAAGTGGGTGGCGCCCCGAATCCTGCAGGAAAGCGCGAGACATCGCCCGGGGAGCAGGGCAGGGGCGCTGCCGCTTTGATCCCTGACCTACAGCGCCAACCCCACGTGGGCGAACACTGCCCCTGCCCTTGCCACTGGTCCCTGGCCCCTGTCCCCTGCCCCCTGCCCCTGCCCCTGCTGCTGGTCCCTGGTCCCTGCCCCTGCCCCTGCCCCTGCCCCTGCTGCTGGTCCCTGGTCCCTGCCCCTGCCCTTGGCCCCTGCCCCTGCCTCTGGCCCCTGCCCCTGTCGCTGCTGGGAATGAGCCGCGGTGCTGGCTGGCTCCTGCCCGGCCCGGCCCCGAACCTTGGTCCCAGCCTCAGAGCAAGGGGGCCTGAGCGACAGCGAGGCCACTGCCCACCGCAGCCTCCATCCCCGCTGCGCCCTCCGCCCGAGGGGTGACAGCAGGTGGCTGTGTCCCTGCAAACCCACGCTCACAGCCTCACGGCGGGGACAGAGCTGGGGCCTCGCCTCCTGCTCAAGACCTGGCCACTGTGTTCAGATGCTTCCACCAGGAACTGCAAAGATCTCCCATTTTGAGAAAATAAAGAAGGAAATCAGAACCCATCAGAGGTTCCAGCATGTTCTCTCCCAAGTGTGGCCCGGAGTCAGTCACACGGCAGCACGACGGCGCGTGTCCATGGAAATGTCCCCCAACGTGTCTCCAGAGCCAGAGACGCCAGGACGGGAGGGAGCGGTGACCGCAGGAGGGCCAGCAGGAGACCGTGGGGAGGACTCCCCGGGGGCGGGGGGGCAGGGGGAAGTGCCGGGAGCCGGTCCATCCTTGCTGTCTCAAGGGACCTGGCATATATGGCATACTGCTCTTAATATGTTTGCTCACCTTCTTGGCACTATGTGTTTTAACCAAGGTCACCTCTCTGAGAAAGGTTGTTTCCCCAGGTAGGGATTTTCCCCTGAAGTTAGGGAGGGAATAAAACCCCTTAACTAAGTGCCAGGCGGGTAATTAATCACTTTAACTACGAACAATCATGCTTAAGCTACATAATCTTTACTCCCTGGAATGGAGATAAGAAACGCCCTAACCTTTGGAATAGAGATTGATAGGATTGGAATCAACTGGTATAAATACAGATGTAACAAGACAACAGGACACAGAACTTAGACACAGAACCTACACAGAACCTAGAGACAGAACCTAGCGAGAGAACATCGCAAAAGATCCTGGACAGAAATTGGCCACAGAACCTAGAGACAGAACCTGGCTACAGAACCTGGATAGAACAGGGCAAGAGAACCTGACTAGAACCTGGTGACTGAACCTGGCTGGAGAACCTGGACAGAACCTGGCTGGAGAACCTAGCGAGGGAACATGGCTACAGAACCTGGCTGGAGAACCTGGAGAACCTGGCTGGAGAACCTGGAGAACCTGGCTGGAGAACCTGGCAATAGAACCAGGCGAGAGAACCCAACCATGCTGATCAACTGAACGCTGCCTCCAAGTCTTTCCCTCTTCGCCGACTCCGTCCACACCTTTGGGGACCCCTGGACCTGCTGGGTTGGACCCCAGCAGGGAAGCGCAGGGCAGGCAGTTGCTGGGGAGCAGGCCGGGGACAGCCCCCCCCCCCCCGCCTCCCGTGCCCTCCTCACAGCAGCCCCCCGCCCCCTCAGTGCTGGGAGCCTCTCTGTCCATCTGAGAAATGGGCACCCCCCGCCCCAGGAGCCGAGGCCCTGACTGGGCCCCCGTCACACGGGAACCCTTGGCATCGCCACCCCACAGGCGAGCACGGGGCTAGCAGGTCCCTAAACACAGGGAAGGGTGCAGCCTGCCCACGTGGCCTGCCCCAGGCTAGCCCGCCCCAGCCCTGCAGGGAGGGGGCAGTAGGGGACTGGTGCTCGGGGTGGGAAAGGCAAAGGGCCCTGCCCCTGTTGGGACCCTGAAAGTCCCTCACTGGTCCCCTGGGGGCCCACTCTCACACCCCCGCTCTGCCCCACAGCCTCCCCACCTCCCCACCTCCCTTCAGCCCTCCTTCTGCTCGGGGCAACCTGGGGACCCAGGGGACAGCCCAGCAGTCAGGCACTGAGCAGGACAAGAGGAGGAACCTTGAGGGAGGGTGATGGGGTAGGGACAGGCACTGACGGCAGCGAGGGCGGTGCACCTGGGCTCAGGGTCAGAGAACAGACTTTGACTTCTGAGTGATGGAAGGAGTCAGCCCAGCAGCCCCACAAGGAACAGCATGGTGCTGGAGGGAACAGCCAGTGCGAAGGCTCAGAGGCAGGGACCCAGAGGGCTGGGCTGGCATGAGGGATAGGGGAAGAGTGGTCCCAGATCAGGCGTTTAGGTCGGGGGCCTGGAGAGGCAGGCCTAGAGCCTCATTCCAACGCCCAGGGAGCCTGCGGGCTCTAAGCCAAGGGGCCTGGCCTGGCAGCGTGTGGAGAGGGGACGCGGGTGACCACAGAGCCTCCAGCTCCGGCAGCTGCTCAGGAGAGAGGCACTGGCTGGGCCGCCTGCGGTCACCACGGCGACAGGTCCAGAGAGCCTCACTCACAGGCCCTCCTGGAGGCGGGAAGAGGGAGAGGAAGAGGGAAGGGATGCTGGGGCCAGTGGGGCAGGGGCCGAGCTGGGGTGCTGTCCCGGACACGTGAGCCAGAGAGGCCTGTAGAGCAGCAGGCGGCGTGCCCCCGGCAGCTGAATGTAAAAATAACCGTGGAGTCATGAGCATGCAAAGGTCTTTACAGCAGGAGGGGGCATCTGGGAAGAGAACCTCCCAACTCCGTGTGTGTGTGTGTGGGGGGCCTGCCGCGAAGACCAGAGCCCGAATTGCTGGAGATGGGGGTCCACACGCCGACATGGCCGGAGCCGGCACAGAGGCCAGAGGAGCAGCAGCTGGACTTGCCCTGAGAGGTCACAGTGACCTTGAGACGGTGTCTTCGGGGGAGCAGCTGCTGGAGCCGGGGGACCTGCTGATGGTGCAGCAGGGGGTGGGGCGCGTGGGCTTGGGGACTGGCCGGGCTGGCCTGCAGGTGCCGCACAGGCCGGCTCACCAGCTGGTGCAGGAAGGACCGGGTTCAGGCTGTGCACCTGGGCGTGGAGGGAGTGCGGGCTCACACAGGCATTGGGGGCACACAGGCTCCGGGTGCCCGGCCCGTGCCACCGCCCCCCCCAGTCTGGGCAGGGAGCACCCCATGTGAGCAGAGCCAGATCTGAGCTGAGGGGCCCTAGCTGCACTCACATTGTTCAGGCTGCCTGCCTGGCCGGGACCCAGACGTCGCGCCCATTCCTGTGGGCACAGAGCTCCCAAGGCCAGGAGACCCTCCACTCACCACCAGCCGGGACCCACCACAGCGCCAACCCCCGGGAGGCCCAGGGAGGCTCCGTCCCAGGCAGCTGTGCAGCCGCAGGTGCTGCCGAGAGCAGCGGGGCTCCCAGCCCCTCACCCAGCAGGTCCCACCCCGGCAAGCTGCCCACGAGGCGAGGCTGCTCGGGCACCCGCCTCAGCACAGACCCGGGGAGACAGGGCAGCCTGCCACGGGGCAGCAGGGCTGGGGGCTGGGGGCTGGGGGCAGGCTATGCCTATAATAATGCCCGAGGCCCTGCCAGGCCCTTCTCCGGGCTGGACGAAGCCCCCCGGGCACCCGCACAGGACGAGGTACGAGGGACCCCTGAGCGCGGTGGGCCGGGAGCCACCCAATGCTCTGCTCCGGAAGTGCCTCTGGACGCCTCATCTCCAGGCCACACACGACACCCCCTCCCACCATCCTGAGCCTCAGCCCGGAGGAAGGGAGACGCTGCCCGGCCACCAGGCGTGGGCCCGGGCCACAGAGGGACCAGGCACGCATCCCCGCCAGGACAGGCTGAGGCCAGGGACACGCCCACGAAGCGTTAGGGCCCGTGGGGCAGGTTCTCCACGTCCGCTTCCCTAGGTGCGGCCTTTCCTCGCCCGGGAGACAAGACAAGGTGCCCTTCGCGCCGCACCCTGCCGCCTCTTAGTGTCCGCGGGCCCTCCCGGGACAAACTCGAGGGCAGGACTGACCCCCCTCCTTCCCAGGCTCCCCTTGTCGCCTCACCAGGATCGGGGGTCTCAGCTGTGAAGTCCTCAGGGATGGAACCTGCTCCCCGCCCCAGAGCCCCTGGGGGAGCTGGTCTTCAGGACAGGCAGGGAGGGGGCTGGATGGGTCGCGGCCCCAGCACCCGGCACATGGGGGGGGGGGGCAGGGCCGCGCACAGGGGGCTCGGCGGGAGCCTCTGCCTCGGTCTGTAAGATGCCTGCAGTTCTCATGCCCAACAGGGTGGACGTCACCCAGAGGGGAGACCCTGGACCCGAGGGCCCCAGTGTCCTGCCCGCTCCTCTCCAGCAGCTCCGCCCTGGGCTCCCGCAGTGGCTGCTCCCTGCCGCTCCGGCGCTGGGGACCCTGGAGCTCCATGATTCTGCCCTCTTTGGGGGCCTGTACACTCCCCCTGCACCCCCAGACCCATGCTCACTCTCAGACAGCTGACACTGGCAAGAAGGCCACCACGGGCTGAAATCACTGCTCCCCCCCACCCCCTGCCAGACAGACCAACCCCAGGGCTGCTCTTCCAGGGGGACCCCCCCAGGTCTGAACGGGCCCAGCTCACCAAGCTGGCTGAAGCCCTTCACCAGCACATGGGCCTGTGCCCTGCCTGCCCTCAGCCTGGCTGGGGCTCTCCCTGTCTCCCAGCCCCACGTTCTCCCCGGCCTCCCTGCAGTTCCCGGGACAGGGCACCAGGCGCAGGGGCTGCAGGAGAGGCGGCGAGTCCCCCTCACAGGGAGCCAGGCCCCAGAGGGGCGGCGAGGCCGGCAGGGAGTGAGTGAGTCCGGCCAAAAGCGGGCCTTGCACTGCACCCGCGAGGTGCCCAGAGCAGGCTCTGCAGAAGGGACGGAGGAGGGGGCGCAGGAGACCAGGAGGGCACCCCACACCCTCTCTGGGAAGCAACAGCCCGAGGCTCCTGGAGCCTGTGGCAGGCCCCACTGTGCGGTGCATCCAGCATCCCACACAGAGCCTGCCCGGCTCAGGGCACCTGTCTCCACCAGCAGCTGCAGCCGGCGCCAGCTTCCCAACTGGCCCAGTCACTGCTGAAGGGGGAGATGCCCGGCTTTGGGCTGGGGTGCCGCCTGGGGGGGCGGGGGCCATTCTCTCCTCCAGGAGGGCTGTGCCCCCACACCAGGTGACCCCTTTCTCAGAAGCACCCCTGCTCCCACCCCAGCCCGGCCCCTGCTCTACCTGGGGCAGGTGGGGGGGCCGCGGGGCAGGTGGGAGGGCCAGGCCCCACCCCTCGGCTCCAGGCCCTGGCTCAGTGGTCATTCTGTGGGTCCCTGGGGGTCGGAGGGCAGCTGGCTCTCACTCGCACCCCCGCGGGCGCAGTCCGGCTCCGGAAAGGGGTTGTCGCCCGGGCCTTGGGGCTGACACTGCGCTCAGCCCCGCACCGGCCGCGGTGGGTCCGGTCCCGGCGGCGGAGGCCAGGCCGCCGCGCTCTCCGGTTACAGCCTCAGCCCCGGCGCCGGCTATTTCGGGGAGCTGGCCGAGCTCCGCCGTCCAGCGCAGGAGGCCACCGGCGCCCGCGCCCCGCGCCCAGCCCGGCCCGCCCGGCCCGCTCACCTGCCACCGGCGACGGCTTGCGCAGCACCAGCCACCTACTCTTCCACTGCGGGGACAGGGGGCGTGAGCGGCCGCCCGCGCCCGCCCGCCCCCGCCCGCCGCGCGCCCGCACCTTCTTGCCGTCCCGCAGCTTGACCTGGCCCTCCACCAGCGCCGCCTCGGTCATCTTCTGTCATGGTTCCCGCCGCCCGGCCCGCGCCCGCCGCCCGCCGCCCGGCCCAGGGTCACTTTCAGAACAGCTCGCGGAGGCCGGCCGGCGGGCGGGGCGGGCCGGGGCGGGGCCGGCGGGCGGGCCGGGGCGGGGCCGGGGCGGGGCCGGCGGGCGGGGCGGGGCGGGGCCGGGGCGGGGCCGGCGGGCGGGGCGGGGCGGGGCCGGGGCGGAGGCCGGCCGGCGGGCGGGGCGGGGCCGGGGCGGAGGCCGGCCGGTGGGCGGGGCGGGGCGGGGCCGGTGGGCGGGGCGTCAGAGGTGTGCTCTTCCTCCGCTCCGCCGCAGCCACGCGGGGCGCACGGCCCATGCAGCCCGTGCAGCCCACGCAGCCCATGCAGAACCGGGCCGTGTGGCTCGGAGCCGGCGCACGCGGTGCCTGGGGTGCTGCTTCCCCTCCCCAAGCAGAGCAAACCCCACACAAAGGGGCTCCTCTGCCTCCGTCCCCCAGTTTCCAAGTTCATCTCCACCAGCCTGGCCTCCCCGCTGGCACCTGCCCCCCAGCACCCAGGGCCGCCCCCGCCCCCCGCCAGGCGCCCTGACTACAGGCTGACTTTGGGGCGACCCAGCCCCAGCCCTTCAGTCCCCTCTCCTCTCCCTCGGAGGTCGCCCACTCCCCAGCGGGGTGATGGAGGGGGTCCTAGCGCATGGCCTGGGGCGCGAACCCCAGTTCAGCTGCTGCCGGGTGTAGCGGGACCAGGGCTGCGTGTCTGGTCTCCTGCAGCCCAGGGGGCACTGTGCCCCGAAGGTGGCCCCCAGAGCTGTGCTGCTCTGTACCGGCCGCGGGGAGGCCCTTCTGGGGGGTGGGGGGTGGGGGGGACTCGGCGCTGGGATTCCCGCCTCCACCTGTAGCTCTAGCTCAGGTTCCGGTTCTCCAGGAACCCAGGTGGTCCAGGCACCTGGCAGGGCTACACCCCGGCATCCGCCTCAGGAAGGCTGCCAGTGGGGCACGGGGTCTCTACACTGTCCAGGTCCTTCAGGCTGGGCCCTGCCGCCCACGGAACAGGAAGTGACACTCAGCGCAAAGGTCAGTCTCGCTCCGTCTGGCCCCCATTGCTGAGCCTGGACCGGGTGGGAGCGTGGCTGGGTGCAGAGCGCCATCCCCCCCACTTGGGGCCCCCTCCCCACCGCCCCTGGGGGTCTGAGAGGGCAGGTCCCTGGTGGCCACCAGCTTGAAGCTGATGCCCTGGGATGTCTTGTCAGGGCCACGGCAGAGCAGGGCTGGGAGCAGCTGGGGTGCCCGGCGCCCCTTCCCCCATCACCTGCATGACTCCGGCAGCCTTTCCCACAGCAGCTGCCCCGCCACAGAGGCCATTCATGCGCCCACACGTCTCAGGCCCCAGGGGCTGGCCCTGGACAGCTGGCACGGGCGGGTGGTG
Organism: Myotis myotis; assembly: GCF_014108235.1. Taxonomy (NCBI): domain Eukaryota; kingdom Metazoa; phylum Chordata; class Mammalia; order Chiroptera; family Vespertilionidae; genus Myotis; species Myotis myotis. Next base: position 1,619,136 of record NW_023416313.1, on the reverse strand, counting down.
GCTGGGGGCTGTGGCCACTGCCACATCCGCCACCCCAGGCGCCTGGCACTTGGTCATCCTTGCCGGGAGGGATGTGCCTGCATTCTTGAGGGTTGGCCCTGGCCCAGCTCCCACCACGCCTGGCGCTGCACCTGCTCCGGGACCGGCCAGGGAAATTCAGGCTCAGCCGGGAGAGTCCCCTCCCCTCCAGGGCCACAGGGCTGCTGAAAGGCAGGAGCCTCAGCGTGGCTCCCACTCCGGACGCTGGGTCAGCTCCAGCCTCTACTCCTTGGTTCCTGCTGCAGGCCCCATGTGTGTCCCCCAGTTCATGTGTGAAGTCTAGCCCTTTGTGTGCCCGTGTCAGGAGGAGGGGCCTTGGGAGGTGAGCAGGTCACGAGGGTGGAGCCCCCACGGCGGGATTAGTGACCTTCTCAGCAGAGACACCTGAGGACACAGCAAGCAGGCGGCCGTCTGCACACCTGGAAGTGAGCCCTCTCAGAGCCAGGCCTCTGGCTTCCGGTCCCTGGGCCTGTGAGGTACTCTTGAGCTCATGCTGAGGTTGGTATAGCCTTGAGGACAGACACTGACAGTCTCAGTCAGAAACACAAATGTCAAATCCTAAACAGAAATCTAAGCAAATCTGAAACGAGCTTATAAAAGACAATAGCGTGACCAATATCCAGAGTCCTCACAGGCTGCATGACAGGACAAGTCGGACGGGTTTATTCACAAGGTATCATTGTGGGGGGCCCCGGGGTGATCTGCTGCCCTGGCTCCTTCAGACTAGGGGGTGAGGGGGGGTGAGTCACCACAACTGTCCAGAGCCATGTGCGTGTTTGGGGAGTGACCGTCGGTGGGGGTCTGGGTGTACCGGTGTACTCGGCCACTGTAACAAAGCACCACAGACTGGGGACTTAAGCAGCGGACACAGCATCTCAAGGTTCTGGGCAGAGGTCCCGGATGGAGGTGTCCACAGGGGGGGAGCTGCTCAGGCCCATCCTTGGCTGCAGATGGCCGCCTCCCCAGGTGGCACGTCACACCGGCTTCCTTCCGTCTGCCTGGCCCCTCTTCCTCTCTTATAAGGACACATTGTGTTGGATCAGGGCCCACCCTGACCTCATGCTAACCTGGTCGCTCTGTGAAGGTCTTCTCTCCAAACAGTCCTATTCTGACGTCCTGACGCCAACATACAGGTTTTAGGGTACAACCTGTAACACCGAGGTGACCCCAAAAGGAGGGAGCCAGGGACATCAATACTCCATCTCACTCGGCTCCTTCTCGGACCTCCTGCCGGGCTCCCTGAGGCCCCACCATAACCCACTGGGCACAGAGTTCACTGATCTCCTGGGCTGGGAACAAGCCTGGGGCGGGCACATGGACGATGCCTGGCTCACACTCTGACTCAGCAGTTCACTCAGGAATGCAAAGCTGGCACCTCTTTAACGGACCCACACTCAACACCTGGGGGGCGGGGGTAGGATTAGAGGTAGCTCGTGCAGGGGAGGTGTGTGCAGGCCTGGGTCGGCCTTGGAAGGGAGGCTGGGCGGGGCAGCGGCCAGGCTGGGCAAGCTGTGCTCTTGGGAGCAGCTTTATTGCCAGCCGGCAGGGAATGGCAAGGAGGCAGCATGTCCCGGGGGTGGGGTCTCAGGGGGAATCTGCAGGCCGCTTAGGGGGCCGAATCCGGTCGTTGATCCAGTTCACGTAATTGGCCACTCGGGTGTAGACGCCGGGCTTGTTGAGCCGCCCGCAACCATCACCCCAGCTGATGATGCCGTACAGGTAGGCCACGCCGTTCTTCTCACAGACCAGGGGTCCCCCTGAGTCCCCCTGCAGCAGAGCTGCCCGTCAGAGCCGGGGCCAGCTCAGGAGACCTGGCTCAGCTCCTCGGCACCCCGGAAACGGCCCCCCCCTCCCACTCCCTGGCCACATCTGAGTTGTGTGACCTGGGAAGTGTGATGGGCCTCTCTGGGCCTCAGTTTCCCCATCTATAACGCCTCAGGCTTGCACACACACGTCCTGCCTGGATGAGTGTGCGCTGCTGGGACTGGCCGATGGGAGAGCCCACAGTGAGAGCTCTGGGGGAAGAGCCTGGCCTTTGGGGTCACGTGGCCAGCCCTGCCCTCGGTTGGACAGCTGGGCTGTGACCTGCCCTTCCCTGGGCCTCAGGCTCCCCATCTGTGTGAGGGGTGTCTCTGCCCCACTGTGGGGCCCTCCAGCAGCGGCGGGAACAGGGATGGGGCATGTGTGCCGTCTGCCTTGGCCCCCGCTGGCCCTGCGGGCCGGTCCCCTTCCCCAGGGCGCGCAGGTCTGAGGCTGGCTCACCTGGCAGGCGTCAGACTTGCAGTCGAAGTAGCCAGCGCACAGCATGTTGGGGCTGATGTCGGCCCCGTACACCTCGGGGCTGCTGCACTTGTGGTCGGCCACCAGGGGCACCAGCGCCTCCCGCAGGGAGCTGGAGTAGCCGCTCACGTCTGCGGGCAGGGACACGTGTGTCAGGTGGGCACTGCTCCCTGGGCACCACGCTGCCAGCTGCCCCCACCGCCACGCACTCTCGTCCTGGTGGCCCCAGCCCGCGATCTGACACTTGTGTCCCGCGGGGAAGGGGCTGCTGGGCTCAGGCAGGCAGATGGGCTGGACGAACTGGGAGCGGACGGCACAGCGGTCCCCCTTCTTCCTCAGCCGGATCAGGACTGGGCGGGAGAGAGACCAGAGGTCAGCCGGGGCGGGGGGGTCCATGACGGGTACAGCGTGGCCACTGAGTCACACCAGGTGCGCCCTGCTGGGCGGGAGGCTGTGACGGGAAGACCCAGAGGAGGCAGGAAGGCCAGGCCAGGCCCCTCCCCACGCCTCTGTCCCTCCGTCCACCCCTCCTCACATTCGCGGACCTGAGGACTCTCCCAGGGTTCCCCAGGTGCCCACCCTGCCCCTCTCCTGGCTGCACCCCGCCTGCCCTGAGCCTCACCAAGGTCATGGTCACTGGGGTTGAACACCGAGTACAGGGGGTACGGGATGTACTTCTCAATGCGAAATGCCTGTGTCACGTCCGTCGTCAGGTTGAAGAAGTGCTGGCCCAGGACCACGGAGACGCTCTCCCTTGGGGGACTGTTGGGGGGGGGGGCAGCAGGGCTCTGGCCTCCCCTTGGGCCCTGAGGTTGGCTGTCCCTGCACCCATGGGGGCCAAGCGTCCCAGAGGCAGCCCCTCGGTCAGCCCCGGGCCTGTCAGCGCCCCCGCTTTCCCATCTGCTGTGTATGGGGGTCCCTCTCACTCTGCTCAGCCCTCCCAGGCCTCAGGCCACCTGGGAAAGGGCCCCCACACCTGGGCAGCCGATGCCCAGCACACCGTGGGGCTCGGTGCCTCCGCCCCTGGGCAGGCCCAGAGCTCAGGGCTCCTGGGTCTCGCTCAGGGTGGGCGGCCAGTGAGCTCAGGGCTGGGGACACACAGGCCCTGGGGAGGGGAGCCAGCTCTGCCTTTGGGTCCTCTAAGGGGCGGGGTCCAAGAGTCTGAGCCGCGCCCTCAACCTCCTGCCTTCTCTCCTGACCACATCTGTCCCATTCCAGTCTTGCGGCCAGCGTGCTGGGGTCCCCTGTCCCCCCACCAAGCTTGGCCCCTCCCGGCTCCTCCCTCCCCCAGCCCCTTGACCCCTCAATCCCATACTCAGGGTCCCGTTTCCCAGGCCCAGCCAAGCGCGCCTGCGGAGGTAACAGGTCAGCACAGGAATTGTGCCCACGGAGCCCCCCCGCCCCCACCCACACACACGCTGCAGTCCCTGGGGTGACCAAAGGGGTGTACTGCCAACCCCCCAGTCTTCTCCCGGCTCCTGACTCCTGAGCTGTCAGTCAGGACAGTGCCCACCCCCCAGAACCCCCAGACCTCGGGGCCCCGGGCTGGGGGCCGGCCCGCGGGGCAGAGCTGGCTTTCGCTCGGAGCTTGCTGGTCCCCGGGGGAGTGAGAGGCGGGTCCGCACTCCCGGAGCCGCCGACTGGGCGGGGCCTCGAGTCCCAGAGGCCCCCCCCCCCCCCCCCCCCCCGCATGCCACCGGCAGTCCAGGGGCGGGGCTGGCGGAGCTGCACGGGCAGGCCCCGCCCACCACCCTACTGCGCATGCCTGACTATTCCCCCCGGGCTGCCCCCACCGCGCCCCGGAGCATCTGACAGCCGGAGCCTGGGCGCCGGCAGGGATGGCATCGGGCGGGGCCCGCGGGTCTCTGCAGCCTCTGGGTCCAGCACTGGCTGGACGCCCCGGTCCCACCGGAGGCAGAGGGGCGCCGCGGCCACGGGAGCAGAGGCACCAAAGGATAGAGGTGGCGCGGGGACGCGGACAGGCAGCTGGGTGGGGGGACAGGGGCGGGGGGGGGAGGGGGAGAACCCACAGATGTGGATGGCTGGGCCATGGTGGCTGGGTGGGGGTGGAGGCAGAGACGTGGGGGTGGGCCGGGGCGTCAGGACCCAGGGGCCAGCGCCCACCTGTTGGAGAAGCAGTGGGCGGCAGACACCACCCAGCAGGTGTGGATGAGGCTCCCCGCGCAGAAGCTGTCCCCGATGTAGATGGCGGCCAGCCAGGGGTGGGAGCCGGGCAGTGAGGATGAGCCCCCGATGATGCGAGGCCGGAGGAAGTTCCTCTTCTTGTGCCGCCGGCCGCAGGTCTGGCGCGCAGCGGGGGCAGCCTCAGGCACCGTCAGCAGGGCCAGGTCGGGTGGGAGCTGGATTCTGGTGAGGGATTCTGGGGGCACCGGTCGCTGGTCACATGAGCCCCAGGTGCACCCACCTGCCACCTTCCTCAGGCCCCCGGGCGTTCCCCCGCCGCCCTCCCCATCCTGGCAGCCCCTCTGGACGAGGACCCAGGGCTGGCCCCGCTCTGCCTCCGGGCACAGGACTCACGCTCTGTCCTCGGCTTCCTCATCCATAGGAGGAGACCCCAACCCCAGGCTTTGGGGGAACCAGAGTGGCCTGCACACCTGGCAGGTGTTAGGGACCCCAGAGGCAAGGCCAGCAGGGGCAGAGAGCACGGGCAGGGCCAGAGGGGAGCTGCCCCCCAGCGTCTGCCTCCAGGGCGCCTGCTGGACTCCACCATGCTGTTCGCCCTGCTGGACGCCCCCCTGCCTGCATGTTCAGGGGCCCGGGGACTGGCCTGCCTGCTGACTCCTGGGACCAGCCCTGCCCCGGGAGCTGTTTCTCCACCGCTCGGAGAGAAGAGGCCGGGAGTGGGAGTGGGAGTGGGAGTGGGAGTGGGATGGGGCGGCACCGCCCACCCTGTTCCCCCTCCCGCCAGCGCGCACCGCAGGCCGCCAGGCGGCAGTACTCCCAGGAGAGCGCGTGTTCCTTCACCACGTAGCACCAGGGCCGCTCATCCTTGTCGGGGTTCCTGGGGGCAGGGGAGCGGTGGGTGCTGTCACACTGCCCTCAGCGAGGGAAGTGGGGATAGGGGCATGGGACCCCTTGCAGGGGGTCCTTCCACCCGCCCGGAGCAGCCTTGCTCGCTCTGTGATGGACACAGGGGCCTGGGGCCTGACCCCACCTGGCCCTTCTCCCTGGGGAAGAGCCTCTAGGCCAGTGATGGCGAACCTTTTGAGCTCGGCGTGTCAGCATTTTGAAAAACCCTAACTTAACTCTGGTGCCGTGTCACATATAGAAAATTTTTGGTATTTGCAACCATAGTAAAACAAAGACTTGTATTTTTGGTATTTATTTTATATATTTAAATGCCATTTAACAAAGAAAAATCAACCAAAAAAATGAGTTCGCGTGTCACCTCTGACACGCGTGTCATAGGTTCGCCATCACTGGTCTGGGCAGAAGGGCCAGGAGCTCCTGTGCGCCTGACAGGAGGCCTCCCCAGGACGGAACCTGCCCGCGGGTGAGGTGGCCTCGGGCCGGGCCAGTGCTGACCGGCAGTAGGCGTGGGGGCCCAGGCCGAGCAGGGCCGCGGCGCCCACCGAGTCCACATGCAGCTCCTGGTAGAGCAGGTCAGAGTTCCAGGCCAGGCAGCTGAGGCCCGAGGCTGCCGTGCTGGCCACGCCCCGGTACTCGGTGCCGTTCCCCACGAAGCAGCGCTGGGCGGGCACTGTGGGCAGCAGCGGCGGTGAGACTGGGCCCGAGGCTGCCCGCGCCCTGCCCAGCCCAGGGGCCGGCCCACGGCTCTGAGGCCGAGCCACTCACCGATGTTGCAGAGCCTCCCAGCGTGGCCCGGGGCACAGGCGCAGACGGTGGTCCCGGTGGCCACAATCAGGTGGCAGGTGCCCCCGTTCAGGCACGGGCTGCTCAGGCAAGCTGACGGAGGGCTCAGAAGCTAGGCCTCGGGGCCGGATGCATGGGTGGTCCCAGCGGAATCCCTTCCCCTGACACGGGACGCCGTGGGAAGGCTCTGCCCCCCGCCCAGCCGGGGTACCTGTGTGGCGTGTGTCCTCACACTGGACCCGGCCCCCCGCGCACTGGCACTGCTCCACGTGGCCCTGGTGCACGCGGGCCCAGCTGTCGCCCTCCTCCAGGTACTCGTAGCGGGTCTCGTCGAAGCATTTCTCTGGGAACCACACCATGTGTCCCTGCTCTCGGCACACCACTGCCCCGTGCAGCCCCCCTGCATGCGGCGGGCGCCCCTCCCCCCAGGCCCCGCGGCCCCCAGGCCTCGCTCACCCGTGCCGCAGTCCTTGCCGGTGAAGCCCACAGGGCAGGTGCAGTGGTGGGAGCCGGGGTCCTGGGTGTTGGTGCAGGAGCCCCCGTTGAGGCAGGGGCTGGAGGCACAGGGATCCAGAGCCGCTGGGGACGTGCAGGAGGGGGGTAGGGGTCTCAGCCTGGGCAGTCTGTCCTCCCCCTCTGTGACCCTCGCTGCTTGCCTCTGTTGGGCCTGCCACCTTAAAGATGCCCCTTCTGGGGTCCTGGGAGGGGGTGGTGGGAGGGAATGCAGGCTGCCCACAGCCCCCCTCAGCACGCAGGGCCTCTGGCTCTGCTCCCAGCACCCTGGGAGCCTGACCACCCCCAGTCAGGCAGCACAGTCTCCTCCCTTGTGACCTGGGACCATCATAGGCAGGCTGCCAGCACCTGCAGACCCCACTGGCCCTCACCTGGACAGGGCTGACCTGTGTGGCCGCAGGGCCTGGCCTGGCCACCAGGGGGAGTCTTGCTCCCAGCAATGGACAAAGCAACCCTGGGGCTCCAGAGAGGGGGTCCCCTGGCTGATGGCTCCCCTGCCCCTGTCCCCTGGGCCCCCACCCCCTTCAGCATGTTGGCTGGATGCCCCAAGCTCAGCCCACACAGGCCCAGCCTCCTTCTGGCCTGGGCTCAGGCCTCCCGAACCGCCCCCCCCCCCCCCCCAGCACCCACCTGGGCCCTCCCGGGGCGTGGAGCCCTGCGCGCAGTAGCCCCAGGCCCGGTCACGGTCATAGTTGTGAGTCGTGGCACACCTGGGGGTGACGTGTGCGGTGACGTGGGTGCCCAGACCAGAGACCTGCCCCTCCAGCCCTGAGGTTGCGGATCTCTGCGTTGCACGCATTCACTCACGCCCGTTCAGTCATGCGTCCATTCACCACACCTGTGTCACCCGTCTGAGCAGGGGGGGGGGGGCGTGGGACCAGGAGAGGGGGCCTTGCCCAGCGGGACCCACCACTTTCTGTGGGCGCTTCCCTCCGACGTGCAGGAATGGAGCAGGCGGCCGCCAAAGCGGAAGGGGAACCGGCAGGGCTGCCCATCCTCGGTGAGCACTGCTGGGAGGCGGCCAGCATCACGGGCTCCCGCCCGTCCTCCCCCACTCCCCACCCTCCCCGACTCCCCACCCACCGTCCGGGTGCAGCCCCCACCTCCTCCAGGAAGCCCCCTGACCGACCTGAGCCCCCAGGGCTGCTGCCGGAGGGGGCCACCCTGGGCGGGGAGGTGAGCCCCCCACCACGGGGACCCTCTGCCTCTGGAGTGCTCGCAGGAGAGGTTGTGGGGGTCACTGAGGTCACAGGAATAGTGGGGGTCCTGGAGGTCACTGTGGCATTAGGTTCTCGGGACTCCGTGTGGTTCTAGGAGGAGCCGAGAGCTATGACAACATTCATGTGGGACCGGCCCCCCAACACTCAGGCCCTGCCCTGGGCCTCAGGTACTTGGGCCCTCAGACCTTGGAGTGGGGACTGGGCGCCACGGGGCACCCTGAGGGTCCAACAAGCCCTCCCGCCGAGCCCAGCAGGCCCGCTGAGACAGCTGGCTCAGGGCCGGCCGCGCCTGCTCCATCCTGGGCCTAGAGCTGCGGTGAGGCCCTCAGAGGCCCTACTCCCACCTCAAACTCTCAGACCCCACAGGCCCAGAGCGGGGAGCGGCCCCCATGCCCTGAGGTGGGGCCCAGTAAGTTGGATGCTCAGGTTCTGCCCTGCCCACCAGCCCAGCACCCCCACAGCCAGCTTTCAGCACCTTGGGCCCCTCGCCCGCTCCACACGGGCCCTGGCCTCGGCCCCAGGACCCAGAGTGGGCACAGGGAGCCCCAGGTCACAGTGTGATGGGTCAGTGCTCACCCTTCCAGCCTGGGGCTGGGCTTTGAGAGGCGCCAGCAGCAGCAGCAGCAGCAGCAGCGACAGTCCAGGCGGGGGGCAGGGGCTGGGGACCCAGGCCCAGCGCCCCATGGCTCCTCCCGCGCTGGAGTGAGGGCAGAAGTCAGGAGCAGAGCGGCCGGGGCAGGTGGGGTCAAGGCCGCCTGGAAATGATTAACCGGCTGCCTCCCCTGCCGGCCGAAGGCCCTGCACTTACTGCCCAGCTCACCCGCCAGGCCCACAGGGCATGTCCCATGTCCTGGGTCTCCCAGGATGGCATGCAGGCAGGGGCCCGGGCCCCCAGCCCGGCTTCCGGTTCCCGCGTGGCCGCGGGGCTGGCCACCGCGTGTTGGAGCTGCCCGTACCCAGAGCAGCTGCGTGTCTGCTCGTTCCCGCCCAGCCGGAGGGGGTGCTGCCCACAACCAGCCCCAGGCCGGGCGGAGGGGAGGCTGGGTGTGCTGGGCTGCGCATGGCAGTGACCCAGGATGGGGGCCTCTGCTGTCCCTCTAGGAGGAGCCTGGGGCGGGACCCCCGGGAAGTGCAACATGGGGAGCAGGACCAGAGCCCCCTCGGGCTGCCCTGACCTGGGGTATCCAGGAGCTCCCCTCCACCTCTCCTGGACTTCCTCTCTGGTCCCCAGAAGAGCCAAGGCCAGGTACCCAGGGGCCACCAAGAGCCAGAGGCCTGGCTTGGGGTCCTGCCCCTCTGTGGCCTGGGCTGGGCAGTGCCCCGCACACGGGAGTTGTCCCTCCTGCCCAGAATGCCGGCCGCCTGCACGGGGTGCAGAGGGGCTGGCACTGCACCTGCCTCACTGCGCCCAGGAGGAGAGGGCGCTGGGCACGTGGGTGCCGCCCGTCTCCATGCCCACGCCTCCCCTGGAGCCCCTCCTTGGGAGCACTCAGAGCCCCGCAGCCTGGCTGTTCCCTGGCCTCAGACAAACCCACCCCTCCCCAACCATCCGCGGATGGCAGGCCAGGGCGGGGGGCCCCTCACACTGAGCTGCACACTGGGGTTCCAGCAAGGCAACCTGGGACCATGGCGCCATCTCCGTCCGCTTCAACCCAACACCTCATGGGGCCCTGCCGCTGACCTGCCACCGGTCCCCTCCTGACTTGGCTCAGGCCATTCTGTAATGAAACCCGCTCCAGCCACAGGGGCTGGGCACAGCCCTGCCACTCCTGCCCAGGCCTTCCGCTCAGACAATCCCTCCACTGACAGGCCAAGTGCATGGCAGCTTGCAGGTCCCCACTGCCCGGAGGAGCCTGCGCTGACCTGCAGGGGATGGTGTGGATTGGAGGAGACCAGGCCTGACCCGCAGGCCCCACTTCCTCAAACCCCTCCCCCACATGGTCCTGGAGGCCATGGCAACACCTCCGAGGACTGGGACGACATGAGGAGGACGGAGGACGGAGGACAGATGGCCTGGGGCCCGGCACCCAGCAGGAGGCCAACACAGGGTCCTTGAAGACACTTTATTGGGGGAAGGCTGGAGGCCGTGGCAGGGGGTGGGCCCAGGAGGCCTCCGAGCCAGCCCTCCGCCTTCCTGGTGGCTTCCGAGGGCGCGGTGGTCGGGGTGGCCGCCAAAGGCCCTCACGATGGGCTGGGGCCACCCCGAGACATGGCCTTCAGGGGAGGTCTGGGGGTATGGGGCCTGCCAGCAGGCGGGCTGCGGGTGGCCTCAGACGAAGGTGGCGTGGTGCGGGCTGGCTTTGGGCTTGGAGGGCCCACCTGCGATGGGGCTCAGGCCAGGGAGGTCTGGCGCGGGGGGCCTGCTGGCCTGTGGCCTCCGGGGGCCTGTCCGCACCCCTGGAGCCCTGTGGCCTGGCCCAGGGGCTGAGCCAGCGACCAGGTCCACGTCGATGATCGTGTTGACCGGGAGGCCTCGGCTGCTGTGTGCCCCGCCTCCTGTCACAGGGAGAAGAGAGAGGCTGTCACCATCCCCCCAGGCCTGCAGACACCCAGCAAGAATCCCTGCCCACCTGCCCTGCATGGACACTGGCCGTGGGAGGGGTTCCTCAAATGTCCAAATGCATCCCGCAGGCCGGCCACCTCTGACCTTAGCCTCGGCCAGGGTCAGGGGTCTACAGACCGCCAGCCTCAAGCCACCAGCCCCTCGGGGCCCCTGCACGTCGGGGCGGCAGAGGTCACACAGTGTGGGGAAGGTCCCAGGCCGAGGGGGCACAGGCACGAATCGAGAGGGGAGGCAGAGGCTGGGGCCCCGGTGCTGGGGGTGCAGGGCCCAGGTTCTGTGCCATGGCGCCCGGGGAGCCCCTACTGGTCACAAGGACACCCAGGGCTCCCTGCACCCTGCCCTGGTTGTCTGTGCCAGGTCAGCCCGGGTCCTTCAAAAGCTGTTCAGCACCTGGGCCCTGCCCCACCTGCCCCTGCCCCTGCCCCCCTCACTCCTCCCCTCCCGGTGGCACCCCGGCCAGCCGAGGATGCTGAGCTGCCCCTGGCTGGGCTGTGAGTGTGCGGTGTAGGAATGAGGATTTCTGTGCCCCAGGAGGGGCTGGGGTGGCAGAGGAACTGGAGGGGGAGGGGAGGGGTCCCAGGGCCCCACCAGGCTGCAGGGCTGCTCGCAGGGATCCAGGGGCTCCCGGCTGGGTTGTGGCCAGTGGAGAGCAGTGGGGGGGGGGGGGGGGGGGGCGGGGGCGGGGTGGAGACTGAGGCCACAAGAGACCTCCCTGCTGCCCAGGCTCCCTGCTGAGACCCACCTTGCCTTCCCTGACTCCACCCCAGGCTACTATGGCCCCCAACTCCCCTGGGGGCTGTCTGCAGGGCTTGCCCTTAGGCCAGGGGCACTGGGGCCACAGTAAGTGGGTGCCAAGGGACAGGCCCCCTTGCCTGGGCTGGGGGGGACCAAGCTCTGGGTGGGGCTGTTCCAGACAGGACTGGCCCTTGACAAGACCCCCAGGCACTCGGCCTCAACACAGACCTCACTGCCAGCCTTGCTGCAGGATGCAGCTCACAGGCCAGCGTGGGGCAGAGGCGGCTCCAGAGCCCCTGTGCCCACCCAGCCTGGCTGCCAGCTGTCCACCTGCCTCCAACTCAGGCCCATGTCCTCACCCTCACAAACAGTCCTTCCTGGCACCTGCCTGGGTTCTGGCTGCGCTCTCCTACCCCATGGCCATACCCGGGCCTTGTGCCTGTCCCCCGAGTGGACTATCTGCTCCTCCTGCAGGCTGCTCAGTGCCCAGTGGCCCCGCCTCAGCCCCAGGAGTCCTCGGGCCGCCAGAAACTCCTAGGCCCTGGGTGGGCAGCCCTGGTTCTGTGCCAGTAACCTCTGGGTGGGCCGCAGAGCCCGGGTGAGGCCCTGGAGGACAGAGACCTGTCTTCTTTCCAGGCGCAGTCCCCAGGGACCGGCATGGGGTGGGCTTGGCAGAAGCTCCTAGCCCTGGCGCCCTCCACTGCCCTCCTCTGGCTCACCACTGGGATGGGGCAGGCGGTGCCGCCCAGGTTAGGGATGCCAGGGCCCTGGTGTAGAATCTATAGGGTGTCAGTGAGCCCAGGGCCGATGACTCTCAGGTGCCCACGGGGAGCAGGCATCCTGGCCAGTGACCCACAATAGACATGGAGTCCTGCCCCACAGACCAGCCCTCCCTGGGCCTCGGTTTCCCTGGCCTGGCTCCGCTTCCTCCGTGGATCTGAGGCTTCTGAGTGAGAGTGGGATGGCTGTGGGATCAGGAGCCTGTGTCCCCAGCTGCTCCGTGGCCCCAAAGTCCCACCTTATTGCACCCCAGGCCTCCATGAGCACCTCCACGTGGCCCCCAGGGCTTCCCCGTGGCTCATCGGTGTCAGAGTGCCTGGCCGTGTGTCCTCCCCGGCCACGGCTGCTGAGCCAGGCGTGTCCTATTCAAAACCATGGGGAAGGGTTTCCCCTGAGGCCCGAGGGTCCAGTCCTTCAGTCATTCAGCAAACATCCCACTAGGCCTCCCACTGGGACCCACCGTCCCATCTGTCACTGGGCCCCCATGCTCCACAGGCAGCCGCAGGGTGGGAGGTGTGGGCAGGGCGCTTCCATTTAGCTTCAGGGTGGAGGGCAGGGCTTTCCAGGTTCTCTGCCCACTAGGGGGCATCTGTTTGGAGCAGTACAGGACCTGCAGTCCCACTCAGGCCAGGAGCCAGGCCCTCCCGTCCAGCCCGATGGGCCCGGGCAACAGAGGCTGCAGGGGCAGCCGGAGCCGGGACAGCTTAGCAGGCCCAGGGTGGGCCTGCCGTGTCAGGGACGGGGCAGCCGGTGCAGGCCCAGGGCGGGCCTGCCGTCTCGGGGACGGGGCAGCCGGTGCAGGCCCAGGGCGGGCCTGCCGTGTCGGGGACGGGGCAGCCGGTGCAGGCCCAGGGCGGGCCTGCCGTGTCGGGGACGGGGCAGCCGGTGCAGGCCCAGGGCGGGCCTGCCGTGTCAGGGACGGGGCAGCTGGTACAGGCTGAGGACCTGTGTCTGGGGGCGGGTGGCCAAAGTCCAGGCCCTTCCTGCCTGCCTGGCCCAGATTTGCTTTCTGAGTAAGTGGCAGCCCCAGGCCCGTGACTCAGTGGCAGCAGCCCAGCCCCATGCAGTCAACGGGCGCCGAGGCTCGGTGCCAGGGCCAGCCCGGAGCAGCTGCCTGCCCGGCCTCCCTGGCAGGCAGGCAACACGGAACCCCACAGGGCACCAGGGGCCATTTCCAAAGGGTGCCCGTGCCACTCCCTCCAGCAGATATGAGGCTGGGCCAGGACCTCGCCTCTGCCTCTCAGGGCCCTACTGGCCCCTCCCCCCAGGGCTCCACAGCCCGACATGAGCTGACGAATTCTGCGGTTCTGGCTCCAGTCAGCCCCGGGGGCCCAGCTGGAGCGCCCACCGCAATCGGGGCGCCAGAGCCATCTCAGTTGCCCTCCCCGGGCCCTTCCTGCCCCAGAGGGACCCTCCTTGTCCTCCTTTGCTGTGACTCCTGCCCACATGCTCTGAATTGTCTGCTAGACGGGTCCTTTGTGTCCTTCAAGGCCACCCTGCCACCTCTTCTGTGAAGCCTCCCGGGGTGCCCCTCATTCTCACAGCACAAGGAGACTGGGCGCAGCTAAACTGGGAAATATGGTGGGGGGGAGGGGCAGGGGCTCCGTGGTCCACCCTCAGCCACCAGCCCTGGACACCCCACCCCACCCCACTCCACCGCCTCGGAGGCTGAGTCCCTGTGAGCAAGCTTCACAGACCCAACCAAAGGCCTGGTTCCCGCTCATGACACACAGTCCCCCTCCACTCAGACCCCAGCAGGTGGTGACGGCTCTGTGACAGGTGGGCCGGGGTTAAAGGTCTTCATCAGCCAGTGCATGCTGAGCACCCTGGGGATAAGGCGACGTCTAAGGAGAATGGAGATGGAGGCTTTGAGACCTGAGGGCTGAGCCCAGGAAACAGAGGACGCCTGTCACCAGGTGGGAAGCCTAAGCTCGGAGCGCGGAGCTGCAGGGGCAGGTGGGAACTGACAGCCAACCACAGGGTCGGCTCTGGCCCACGGGAGGGGCAGAAGAATCAGGCGTGGCCGCCTCCCCTCCCCAGGCGATAGCAGACGCGATGCCTGCTCAGGGAGAGGCCCGGGCTGCCCCCTCCCCGCCGCCGGCACAGGGCTGCCTATGGGTGCTTGAGAGCATCTGCTGAGTGAACGGCCTATTTGTAAAAGCCACTAGATCGCCCCGGCTGGTTTGGCTCAGTGGATAGAGCGTTGGCCTGGGGGCTGAGGGGTCCCGGGTTTGATTCCAGTCAAGGGCACATGCCCGGTTGCAGGCTCGATCCCCAGTGTGGGGTGTGCAGGAGGCAGCCGATCCATGATTCTCTCTCATCATTGATGACTCTCTCTCTCTCCTTCTCTCTGAAATCAATAAAAACATATATTTAAAAGCCACTCTGTTAAGGGAACCCATGGAGTTCCTAAAAATGTGTGACACTCTCCTTAGAGTAGAATGCATCGACAGCTTGCTGAAGCGGAAATAAATATTCAAGTGAAAGAAGTTTTGATCCAGTCCAATCACGAGCTGTGGTTTATTCCTCCTGGAAGAGCACGGACCCAGACATGGGCGACACGCAGGGAGCAGGGGGGCGCAGGACGTGCGGAAGGCGACAGCATGCACCTGGCTCCTGAGCTGGGGGGCGCTCTCAGTGGGAAGGCGCCGGGTCCCCACAGCACAGTCCTCCACAAGCTACCAAGGAGGCAGGGACAACGCACCGCCCCCCCAGGTGCGGCTGCAGGTCCCGGCAGGACCCAGGCTGCCCTGGCGGGTGAACTGGGGCGTCCCATCGCCTGCCAGCGGATCAGGACCGACAGCGTCCGAGAGTCGTGTGTGCAGGAGCAGGGCAGCCCGCTGTTAGCATGGACACCGAGCAGGCGCCCTGTCCACCCAGCGGGGACGCACATGGGGCCGTGCCCAGTGCGGGCGGGTGGGAGGGCTCCTGGAAGCCCCTCGCAGCAGGCAGGAGCCTCGCCTCCACTTCCAGCTGCGGCTCCTGGGACAGTGCCTCCGCCAGCCGTACGTACGTACGTCACCGAGCTCAGTGAACAACCAAACTCACGCTTCCGGGAGTTGAGAGAAATGCCTGTGACTGCCCGAGGTCAGGACACCCCGCGGAGACCCCCAGCCCTGGTCCGGAGCCTGCCTGGCCCAGGCCGACGCCCTGTGATGGCTCTGTGCCGAGCGTGGTCCTAAGTCACCTGGGCGTCACTCACTCCTCAAGACAAATGCTTTTTTTTCAGTCTCGAGACGAACACGGACCATGCTAGCTCTCCTCATTTTAGGCACACATACATTTTCTGGAATCCCGGACAGAGGGCGAGGGGCGAGGAGGCCGCTGTCTGCTCACAGAACACGGCACATGCCGGGAGGCCTCCGGGACCCGTCCTGACCACACTCCGACCTCAGCTGTGCCTGACACCTCCTGGTAGACCATCCCACAGTAACTATGGTAACAGAGGGGACAGTGCTGTGGAAAAGCCTCGTTAGACGATCACGGGGCAGAGGGTCGACCTCCCACATGTGTCTTTTTTTATTGGGAACCAGGTGGACTTTCCCGGGGGACATCCCCGGGGGACAGTGGAGTGGCAGAGTCAGAGGTGAGCAGGGGAGCCACGCCCGGCGGTACCTGGAGTGGGAGGTCCTGCCGGGTCCTGCAGGGTGGGGGGAGGCGGCAGCAAAGTGCTGTTGGGGCTGCTGATGTCCCCCTCCCCGGTGAGCATCAGGTCGGCCACGTGTTCGCCCTCCACAGTCTGGACGCCCCCGGACTCTGCTTCCTGCGCATGGGGCGTGGGCGTCGTGGGGGTCGAGGAGGTGCAGAAGGGGGGGCTGTCAGCAGAGCCGGGGCTGGTGGCTGGGCTGGCGGGGTGCTCTCGGGGCCAGGGCGCCTTCTCCTGGCCGGGGCTGGTCGCGGGGGTCTGGCCGGGGAGGCCAGGCTCGGGGCTGCTTGGGGGTAAGCGCAGGAACTCGGGCAGTACCAGGTCTTCCTTCCTCAGCAGCCCGCGCTGGTCGTCAGCCCTGTTGCTCTGAGCCTTGGAAATAAGCTCAAAAAACGCTGTTGGGAGGAAACCCCGTGGACCGAGTGTGAGAGCCTCACCCTCCGCCCACAGCCGCAGTGCACGTCTGGAAAGTTCTCGTCTCGCTGTCCTACTGCCTTCGGACTGCAGGCTGCGGCCAGGGGTCCTGCACCCCTAGCACCTCAGCCCACAGAACTGCAGGAAGGCCCAGGCTTCTAGAACAATCCAAAGCAGCCCTAAGCCTTCCCGAAAATCGGGGTGTGTGAAGTCCAGACCCAGTCACCCACACCCGTGACCCGCCACGGCCGTGCCGACAGCTTGGGGGTGCTGGCTGTGCTCTGGTGGGGACGTGGCACTGGGGGCCTTGCCACGCAGCCCTGGGCCTCTTCCCGGATAAAGGAGTGACCGCAGAGGCTGCAGCACCACAGAGCCAGTGGCTGGGTGGGCCCGCCTGGGCCAGAGGAGGGGCCCGCGAGGGGCGGGGTGACGGGGCCCTTGGAGGGGGCACCAAGCCTGGGCTCTGGAGTCCTGTCTGCATGGAGCCCCTCAGCCCTCGGGCCCTCTGCGCCCTCCACACCTGCTGGCCCCGGTGGGCCCCTCCAGAGCCGTCTTACTAAGGGCGTTTCCAGTGGAGCTCAAGGCCACGGTCAAGGAGAAGGGCCTGGCTGGGCTTCTCTAGCATCCAACTGCTCTCAAGGACAAGGGCTTTCAAACCTGACATCTTAATGCCTCTCAGGAAGGCGCCAACCTCGGCGTGGGTGCGCGCTCCCGCCCTCTGCCTGAGAGCCCTGGGCTGACACGGAGGAACACACTCTCAGGTGACAGGATCACAGCCACGCTGCGGGGCTATAGCTGCAGGTGATGGCTGTCGGGGGCAGGGTGAGGGGTGTAAGGAAGGGGTTAAGGCTGCAGGGGTATGGCTGTATGGGGGGTTGTGAGGGGTGTAAGGGGTATGGCTGTATGGGAGGTTGTGAGGGGTGTAAGGGGTATGGCTGTATGGGGGCTTGTGAGGGGTGTAAAGGGTATGGCTGTAAGGGGGGTTGTGAGGGGTGTAAGGGGTATGGCTGTAAGGGGGGTTATGAGGGGTGTAAGGGGTATGGCTATAAGGGGTGTAAGGGGTATGGTTGTATGGGGGGTTGTGAGGGGTGTAAGGGGTTATGGCTGGAAGGGGGGTTGTGGGGGGTATAAGGTTATGGCTGTAAGGGGGTGTAGGGTTATGGCTGTGAGGGTATAGGGTTATGGCTGTAAGGGGGTGTGGGGTATAGGGTTATGGCTGTAAGGGGGTGTGGGGTGTGGGGTTATGGCTGTAAGGGGGGCTGTGGGTGTGGGGTTATGGCTGTAAGGGGGGCTGTGGGGTGTAGGGTTATGGCTGTAAGGGGGTTGTGGGGTGTGGGGTTATGGCTGTAAGGGGGGCTGTGGGTGTGGGGTTATGACTGTAAGGGGGGCTGTGGGGTGTAAGGTTACGGCTGTAAGGGGGGTTGTGGGGTGTAGGGTTATGGCTGTAAGGGGGTTGTGGGGCGTAAGGTTATGGCTGTAAGGGGGGGTGTGGGGTTATGGCTGTAAGGGCGGCTGTGGGGTGTGGGGTTATGGCTGTAAGGGGGGCTGTGGGGTGTGGGGTTATGGCTGTAAGGGGGGCTGTGGGGTGTGGGGTTATGGCTGTAAGGGGGGCTGTGGGGTGTAGGGTTATGGCTGTAAGGGGGGCTGTGGGGTGTGGGGTTATGGCTGTAAGGGGGGCTGTGGGGTGTGGGGTTATGGCTGTAAGGGCGGCTGTGGGGTGTGGGGTTATGGCTGTAAGGGGGGCTGTGGGGTGTGGGGTTATGGCTGTAAGGGGGGCTGTGGGGTGTGGGGTTATGGCTGTGAGGGGGGCTGTGGGGTGTAAGGTTATGGCTTTAAGGGGGGCTGTGGGCTGTAAGGTTATGGCTGTAAGGGGGGCTGTGGGGTGTGGGGTTATGGCTGTAAGGGGGTTGTGGGGTGTAGGGTTATGGCTGTAAGGGGCGCTGTGGGGTGTGGGGTTATGGCTGTAAGGGGGGCTGTGGGGTGTGGGGTTATGGCTGTAAGGGGGGACTTCACAGGGAGCTGGACAGCTGAGCAGGAGGGACTCTGGGTTAAAATCCGGTCCCAGTGACCACTATGAGTTCTGCTTCTGCTTTTCTCTTAGATGTTTCCAAAGAGGAGACTACCCTCCCTCTCCATCTCCGCAGTGCCTCCTGTAGGCCTCCCGCAGGTCAAGGCAGAGGTCGGGCACCCAGGGCCCCCCCGCCACAGCCGCTCTGCTGGCGCTGCCTGTTGTGAGGACCCTGATACGACTGAGCCTCATCCCAGCGGGGACAGAGATGGAGGGAGCCGGGGAGCCTGCCAGGACCACGGTGCTGCCCCTGCCCCCCAGGGGTCCTCCCTGACTCCTAGGGGCCCGGCTCTCAGTCTGCAAACTGGGGTTCAGCCCCAGACTGACACGGAGGAACACACTCTCAGGTGACAGGGATCAGTCACCCGCTGTCAATCCCTCAGAGAAAGCTCTAACGGGTGGACTAGAAACGGACATTGTATTCACTAAAAAACGTGCAAGTTTAAAAAGTACACATACCCTCTGCTTCGTCCAAATTAATTTTCTGATATTTTTTTTTCCCAATCTTTGCAATAGATTCTTCTCTCTTTGAAAGCCGGGGATCCCTAGCATTTTTTCCATTTTCTCCTTTTATTTTAATAGAATTAGACTTGCCTAGTGTTCTCTCCTCTCCCTGCATCAGAAGGAAAGTCAAAGTTCTACTCACAGTTCAGACACGACAGCACAATTCACAGTGACAGGCAGGGCTTTGGAACGGGAGCCATGACAAGGGTTCAAACCGCAGAGCACGTCGGGCTCTGTACCCACCACAGGGCAGTGAGCTGGCGAGTAGGCCCCGGGAACAGCCCCAGAGGGGGCGAGGGGACACCGAGGGGCTGCCAGCCCGACCAGAGCGTGGCGGGCCCGGGGCAGCGCACGGCTCTCTGGGGAGCATGCGGCTGGCATGCGGGGAGCGGGGCACCCTGCGGGCGGGAGGGGGATTACCGTAGCCGAGAAATTTCTGGAGCTGGCGTTGCCGGCCGTGGTCTGTTTGAGCGGCGCTCCTCGCTGTTTATCTGTGGGGAAGAACAGAGCGCCGCGCTTTGCAGTCACAGTGCGACTGACACAGCATCACGGCTACAGCATCTGTGAGAGCAAAGCGGGAGAAGACAGAGGAGTGACCTGCACCTTCTCCAATCTGCACACCAAGGCCAAACGCCCGGGGCAGGACGTGCTCTGTGTGTGTGTGTGTGTGTGTGTGTGTGTGTGTGTGTAGAGGGCCACAGGCGGCTGGACCCCATGTGCTGGGATGTTTGGAGGAGAGGTGATTAAAGAGCTTGTTTCATGGACTATTTGGCGTGAATATTCTCTAGAAAAGTAGGGAGTCACCTATTTTCTATTAGAACCGCTGTTAATCAGGGCTGTGGTCTGGCCTCCAATGGCCGACCCAGCCTCAAGTCCACTTCTCTGGCCCCCCCTGGGCAGCAGGAAGGGCCACCCCGCTTCCCGCAGCTGCTCAGACAGCCTGCCCCTGCCTGCGGCCCGGCCCGCAGCTCACCTGCGCCCAAGGGCCTGAGGCCCGCCTGGGCCGGCCCTGAGCAGGCGGGAGGAGCACGGAGCAGGCATTCCTGGACCAGGGCCGGCCAGGACCCACTCTGCTTTCCCAAGGGGAGGAGCCACCACCAGGGCCACCGCAGGTCCCTGGGGGAGGCAGCAGGCATCTCAGAACTGAGCCAGCCCTCAGGTCTCTGGTCCAAGCCGCTGCTGGGCCAGCCCTAAGCTCTCTGCAGGAGAGCTGCTGCGGGAGGCAGGGGCGGGGCTGTGGGGCCAGGAGGAGCTCCATAAACCGCAGGTTCCCGCACACCGGGGACCACGGGACGGCCACGCCCCCAGTCCATGGGGCCCGGGCGTGTCCCTCGTTCACAGGACCAGAGCTGTGTCTCTGTGTCTCGTTAACGCCCCACACCAGGCGTGCTGAACCTCGGGCAGTCCTGGGGGAGCGCAAGGCCTGTCACTGGGTGAGGCCCTCATGCTCCTGGTCCTGCTGCCTCTGCCCAGGCAGGACTGGGCTAGCCCCGGCCTCAGAGGCCCGGCTCTGTGGAGGGTGGAGGGGGAGCGGAGAGGCAGGGCCTCTGGTGGGCTCAGGGATGGGCTGGTGGGAGGCAGTGAGAGGGGGACTCTTGGGCTCGCTCACCTTTCCCTCTGGAGGGGTCCTTCTCCTCCAAGATGACCCGCTGTCCATCCAGGCTCGATATGGGGGCGCCGAGGTCCAGGGGCTCCCTCTCGCCACTCTAGAGACCAAGGTGGTGCACCACATGACTCACCGAACCAGAACTTTCCAGAACACCTGTCTGTCATCCAGCTACTGAAAGCAAGACTGGTCCAGCCTTGATGTCGTGGCACGCCAGGTGACCCTGGGTGCCGCCACCTTGGCCGGGCTGCCCGAGGGCAGTCCAGAGGTGCCCAGCCCGAAGCCCAGGGTGCCTGGAATGCGAGTGACAGCTGGTGGCCTCCCTGCGCCAGACCCAAGCCCGGGGCGAGGACACTTGGCGAGGCTGCAACCCTCTCAGTCCACAAACGTCCTGTTTCAAAGGCATCGAGTTGGCATCCAGGTCTCACCCTGCTCACAACCTGGACAGGTCTCGCCCCACTCCTGTGGGCACAGGTAGAACGTGAACAGGACAGAGCTGCCTTTGTGGACAGGGACACGGAGCGGGGCCAGGGCGGGGCATGGGGGAACACCTGCTATTCAGGACCCACAGCCACTGTTTAGAAAGAAGCCTGAGCTTGGAGCGGCTTCTTAAATTCCCTGCTGGCCATGAGGCCCAAAGTGCCCAGAGGCCACTCCTGCAGGAGGCCGGCCGGAGCTCGCCCACGGAGGCGGCCACCATGCTGGCCCTGCCTCTCTCATGATGTCGGTTCCGTGGACACACACATTCAGGGAAGGGTCAGCTGGTGAGTCCACAGAAAAGCCACGTGTCTGAAAGGGCGAGGGCTACGCCCTCCATCTTGCCCCGAATCCTCCATTTTTGGGCAGCTATGTGCTCAGCAAGGCTTCTTCCCGGAAGCCCAAGCCTCTGCGAGCCACACCCAGGACTTCTTTAAACTAACCAATGACAATCAAGGGACGTGAGCGCCATAGATATGACCACATCCTGTGTAACGAGACACCGACTTGCGCCTGGCCAATCGGCAGGGCCCACAGTCCTCTCTCCTCCCCTTACTCCACCCCCCCATCAAACCCCTCTTCCCACAGGGCTCTCTCGCGCTCTCTCCACCACTTGCCGCTGCATTGGCGAGTGTGGCTGACGGGGGTGGGGGTGGGGGGCCCAAACTAGTTTGAATAAAGACTCTCTGCTTTTGCATCGGACATGGCTGGCTCCCTGGTGTGGTCTCTTGGGGATCTTGAAATCTGGGCATAACAATGTCACAGCCTCCAGCCCCGGAGCCCTGACCGCCGCCAGCCCGGAAGTCCCACCACAGCCCTGACTAACCCATTTACAGACAGGGACACTGAGGCCACAGGGTCACGCAGTAGCTTGGGGTCTCAAGGGAGAGAGCGGGAGGCGCAGGGAGCCTGGCCCGCCTTCTCGGCCAGCATGTTGGGCCTCCGGGTGCTGAGGGGAGGGGCCTCGGGCTTCCCAGGCCTCCACAACCCGCTCCACACAGTCCTCTCCTCACGTCCAAGAGCCTGCACAGTCTTAGGGCCCGTGTCAGAGAAAATTAAAACGCTGAAATACTTTAAATCACAGCTCCAGTAGTTTATTTTCTAAAAAAATGAGAACGCAGGCAAACTAAATCATGAATCACCGTATTCTGAAGCAAATGGGCGCAGCTTGCTAGACAGGCAGTGATTCCAGAGAGATGGGGGCCTGGCCAACAGCCTGCAGCGGAGACAGCCCCGCAGCACGGCCTGGGCTACAGGGTTACAGCCCGCCTTCCTTCTGCCCCAGGGTTTTCTTCCTCAGCTCTCCCTCCCCCCGTCCTCGCCTCCACTAGCTCAGCAGCCCTGCCTGGAAATGCCAATGGAGATAAGGCTTGGGAAATTTTTTTGTTTTGTTAATCCTCACTCAAGGATATTTTTCCTTTAATTTCTAGAGAGAGTGGAAGTGAGGGGAGACAAAGAGAAACATCAATGCAAGAGAGATACATCGATTGGTTGCCTCCTGCACGGACCCTGACCAGGGCCGGGGATGGAGCCTGCAACATGCCCTTGACCGGAATTGAACCCGGGACCCTTCAGTCCGTGGCTGACGCTCCACTCACTGAGGCAAAGCGGCTAGGGCGGCAACGAGGACATTTAATGGGAAGAGGCGCCCGAGGCAGCTGGCCTGAGCGGCGCAGGGCGAGGAACCGCCCGCTGTCTGCTGGGACCCGCACCTGCTCAGCAGAGCTCAGGGGGTCTTGTTTGTTCCTCCGTTTGGTTTCCCTGGACCAAAACCACCTCTCAAAGCCCAGCCCAGCCCCGGCCCCAGCCCCCTGGGAATGACCGAGTCTAAAGAAACCAGCGTCCCCTCCACAGGATGAGACAGTGGGGGACGGAGGCGACACCGCCCACCCGGCCAGCGTGGGGGGAGCTGAGGGCGTGGCAGCTGCTTGCGCACCACAGCGCTACCGGTGGGGCCTCCGGCACAGGCCCTGCGACAGGCGCCCCGTTTGCCAGCTCGGGGAACACGCCGCAGCCCCTGGTCACTCACCAGCCTGGCCACCAGCTCGCTCAGGTGCAGGCCGTACTTGGCCACCACAGGCCGTAGCACCTCCGTGACGGGCTTGGTGGGCTTGGCCTTGAGTCCCACTGAGCGGTTAATGGGAACCAGGTCCAGCCTGTGGGGGGAAAGGCGTGAGCACATCCGCGCAGACCCACCCAGTCTTCACTTCCCTACGCCCGCGCCGCCGGATCCAGCCCCAGGTTCTGGCTGTGGGAGGCTTCTGGAAGGTTTTCTGGGGGGTGAGAGGGGCTGTCACACCAGCAAAGAGAGAACCCCTCCCCCACAGGATGGCCAACTCCATCCAGCCTGCCCACCCCTGGGTGTGGCCCTCTGTGGTCATGGGACAGGGAGAGCGACCCTCTGGCCCCTTGGGCTCCAGGGTCTGCGTGCCGCTGCCCCAACCGGTTCAGGATGGGCCCAGCCTTCTGGGAGCTCATGGGAACGGCAACTGCATTTTTCTCACCGAAACAAAGTCCGCTTTTCTAGGCGCAGGTCCCTAGACGCCAAGATGCTACTGTCCTGATGCAGCACCAGGGGCTTGGGAACCAGGAGGAACAAGAGGTGGGATCAGAGGGAGCGGGCGCCCAGCAATGCTCCCAGGTGCAGGGACGCCCAGGTGCCTCGGAGGAGCAGCCGCAGACAGACCCACACCAGCAGGCAGGGGCCCAGCCGCAGGACCCACCCTCCACGGCCTCCAGCAAACGGCTTAGACACGGAGTGCAGAGCAGGGCAACCGCCAGGGCCTAACACCAAGGGCCCAATACCTTGTCCCCGCCCACCAGGAAGAGGTCAACGGCGGCCCCGTTGATGCCGTGTCGCTCGCAGAGCCCAGCCAGGACCTCCTTGATGGGGAGCCCCGCCCTGACGAGAACCGTGCAGGGCGTCCCGTCGGGCAGCTGGATGCAGCAGTGCTTGGCGGCTTTGTCCCTCTCGGGCGCCAGCGTCCTGCAGGCCTCTGACTGGGGAAGAGACGGTGCTGGGGTCACAGGGAGCTTGCGGGGCACCCCAAGAAGAGCTATGGGAGCTTGCATGCGCCTCGGGAGGCCCACATCCAGCTCCAGAGATGCAGATCCGTGGGACACCTGCACTGCGCACTCAGGGTGGGGGCCACGCTAACACAGGGACAGCCGTGGGCTTCCTCCAGCTCAGACATTATTCACAGCCTTGCCCAGCCTCGGACCCAAGTGCTCCTGGGCCCACACGTAGCCAGCTCCCCCAGAACAGGCCACGCTGTGCCACTAAGCTGCCCTCGCCCACCTCAGTCTCTGGGGCAGGGACCACACGGCGGGCTGGAACCCACACAGGTGCCCAAGGACCAGCCCAGCCGGGGGCCCCTCTGCTGTTTTCCGTCATCTTTCTGCCCGACCTCCCGGCCCAGGCTCCAAAGCCCCTCCGAGAAGAACAGCCTGATCTAGGGGAGAGCAGGTCAGCCCGAGGGCGGGTGCTGGGAAGCCACGGAGGGGCAGGCAGGGGCTGGGGGTGCTTAGGGGGACTTGGCCTCCACCCATGTTTGGTGCTGACAGAGGGCTGCCCTGTCAGCATGAGGGACAGAGCCGGCTGTCTGCCCAGGGAATGCTAGCTGCCTCCGCCTGGAGCAGGATGGCGTTCACCTGCCGGCCCCGCCCAGGAGCAGCGGGACACGCCTGCGGGCGGGGCGGGGCGGGGCGGGGCGGGGCAGTCTGTCTGCAGGACTCACGCCCAGGCCCAGAGCTCCGGAAGCTGCTCAGCAGCACTCTACCCCTGCGCCAGCCCGCGGTGCTCAGAGGCAGGGCTCCTGGGCAGCGGGATGTGGGTGAGGCCAGCCCAGGGCAGCAGGGGTCTCTCCTGACCCCTCCCCTGGGCCTGAGTCACAACTCGCTTCCTCACCAGAAACGCCCCTGCACAGGCCTCCTGTGGAGCTGGCCTGCTGGGCACTTCCTGTCATGGTTCCTCGGGACACGGCAAGTCCCCTCCCACATGATTCAGAGAGCTGCTGTGCAGGTGGTAGACTGATCGCCAAAGACCCAGCAACCCCTCCCACCTGCGCCCTGGGTGGCTCGCAGAGCGGGCTAGTGCCACCGGTCAGCCCTGGCAGCGGAGACGAGGTTCTGCGCGCGCTGCCCGACATGTCCCAGCGACAGACGCCGCAGCGACCAGGCTCCCAGACTGGCACGCACAGCTGCCACCCAGGCAGCGGGTCCCCCAGGCAACCAGAGAGCAGGTGGGAGGACAGAGAGGAGCCCCCGTGGGGCCCCCAATCACGCCATGTCTGAGGCAGTGGGACGTGCAAGGACAAAGCACCTGCCTTCACAGCTTTCTGTTCTCAGTGGGATTCCAGAAGCGTAACTGAATGAGACCAGGTTTCCAGAATGACCCCAAGCTGGCCTCAGTCCCGAGGAGCACCCTGTGGGGAGCCTTCCTTAGTGTGTGGGCGTGTGGGCTCCTCGGCGGCCCGGGAGCCTCCTGAGGTGCGTGGGCGTGTGGGCTCCGGGAGGCAGAGCGGCCCGTGGGCGCGGACGGGGGGGACTTACCAGGTCCAGGCTCCCGGCGGAGGACACGGAGCCCTGTGACTCCCGGCGGCCCAGGCCTCCATTGGCGTGCGGGGCATCTTGATGGGAAACACAGCGACTCAGAATCACACAGCCTTGCCTGTCTCACTCCACACAGAAACCCACCTCCTGGTCACAGCTCCCACCCCCTTCCCTCAGGCTGAGCAGATGCAGGCGAAGGAAGGAAGGCAGGACGAACAGGCCTTTTGAGATTCTGCCCCCCGCCCTCCTCTGTCCCCTCCCTGGAGCTGCTGCAGCTCAGCAGCCCCCACAGCTGCAGAGATAGGCTCCACTCTGTCCCGCCCTGTCCCCCCCATCCCCCGTCCCCATCCTGCTCCCCCCCGTCCCGCCCTGTTCCCCCCTGTCCCGCCCTGTTCCCCCCCTGTCCCCCACTCTGTCCCCCCACCGGCGCAGCTGGCTCCGGGCAGGTGGGAGTGCAGGGCAGTGCTCCTGGGCAGGACCTCCCTTGCATTGGTTAACCTGGAATTTTTATCCAACTGCTGGTTTCTGGGCCTATACAGAAACTGTCCTCTGTGGGCAGCGTGAACGCCCAGCGGTCACCATACCTTTACCTATGGCTCGTCTTCCCGCAAAGTCCTAGATGAGTTCCCCTCCACTGAGGAACAAGCCCTTTTGTTCCTCCTGGTTTTCCATGAAAACCCACCTAGAAGGGCCTTTCCCAACCTGGGGTCTGCTCCCCAGGCCCTGCTGTGCCGGCCCGGGGGCCACAGTGGGGCACAGACACAGGGGTACCGGGTCCCCTGACCTTCTGAACTATTGGCCCTCCTTCCAAAAGCTACGGATTCCCACGTCACCAAGTCTGGATTCCTGGGAAGTGCCCGGAGCCAGGATCTAAAGCTAACGAGCCGCCAGATGTGGGGACCCCAGCCTCTGGGTCCTGTCGGGGGACAGACTGCACGAGGCGCGCATACCCCGTCTCCCCGGCACAGCCCTTGAGATTTACAATAAAAAACGACAATTTGGACAAAGCTTGCGGGCACACGATGGCCTTCACTGAACCCCAGGAGGGCGGTGCAGCCCCGCGCACCGGACCAGAGCCCCGCCAGGACAGAGCCGCCTGGGAGCGCGGGCCTCGGTGCTTTCTTTCCTACTTGGGTGTATTTTCCAAATGTTTCCAGCACCTATTCCTGCTGGAGCCAGAGGAGCACAGGAGAGGACAGACAGCAGGCGGGGTGCGGAGGACTAAAGCCCCGCCGCCTGGCCCGCGACCGCACACCACAAACCGTTTGTGTGCTCCCCGTGGCCCTTCTTCTTCTGGGACCGCCCGGTGCTCCTGGTCCTGGACCAGGAGAAAAACACTCCCTTCCGCTTCCGCTCGCTGTCCTCGTCCAGGTCTTCATTCAGGGACCGTCCTGACCGCGATTTCCCAGTCAGCTGTCGTCAAGAGGAAAACGTTGAGAAAACCATGTGCGTGACTTCCACGCATGCAGTGCGCTAGGCAGCTGCGGAGCAGCAGCGAGGGAGCGAGAACTGTTCTATGGGCAGCAGGCCCACCCAGAGACGGCAGCTGGACCCCAGCGGACCCGCCCCAGCCCCGCCTCAGCATGCCGTGTCCTAGGAGGTGCCCTGCATTCTCCACGCGTGAAGGAACCCACATGGCACAGCTTCCCTCCCGCAGAGCAGCTCCCACCCTGGACACGGCCGCGGGCATGAGCATGACAGCAGCACCTTTTTTGGCGTGGACACAGTGGAGTGGTCCGAGCTGACGCTGTGCTTGGAGGCCGGGCTGCTGGGCACCTGCTGGGAGTCGGGGAGGGAGCGGCCCTCCACCTCGGCCAGGATGCACTCCTGGTACAGCGGGGACTTCAGGAAGCGCGTGTAGCTGTCAAACTTCATCAGGTTGAAAATCTGCGGAGTCCATGCCACAACGTTGGTGAAGAGTAACCAGGGCAGCCAGCCCTGAAGGCTCGGGGCGGGGACCCCAGGCTCCTCTGGCCTCTTCTGAAAGGACGCCATGAGTCCATTTTCTCCACCCATACCCCAGAGTCACTTTCCAAAGTTCCTCTACATCTGACTATTCTCTCCCGTCACACACAGTCTTTCATTTGTCACCTTAAACCAGCAAATCCCAGCACCTTCCATGAAGCCAGCACCAGGAGGAGACAGCACAGCCAGGGGTGACCCTGGGGAGCTGTACTTGGCAAGAACGGCCCCAAACCAGCCTGGCCAGTGAGGCTCGGTGGTTGTGCATCGACCAGGAGGTCATGGTTCAATTCCTGGTCAGGGCACAGGCCCGGGTTCCAGGCTCGATCCCCAGTAAGGGGTGTGCAGGAGGCAGCCGATCCACGATGCTCTCTCATCACTGATGTTTCTCTCTCTCTTCCTCTTTGAAATAAAAACATATTTAGAAAAAAAAAAGAATGACCCAAACCCGTGGGCATCTGGAGGGAGCAAGGACTGCGTGGGCCACGCCTCCCTTCTTTATCCAATGATCCTGTGGCTCCACAGCAGGACTCTGGAAAGCCTGTGGGACACGTGCTCTACAACGGAGGCCACAGAACGTGAGGTGCAGGCACACTTGCTGCCACAGGGATGCGCTAACTGAAAAAACCAAGCTTACATACAGGGTGGGCAGGAGTATGTTTACACAACACAAACACCTAACGGAGCGAGAACAAACCGTCTCTCCTACTCACACTGTAACCCTACTTCTGCCCTGTCCTGCGCGAGCAGCACCCTGCCTGTGATTTCCCATGGGCGCGCACGCAGCAGTGGGATTGGATGGTCACTGTGGGCGCCCCTGAGACCCGGGGTCTGGTTGGCCACACCCGACACCAGAGCCCAGCGGGGAAGGGCAGTTCCTTCCTCCCCAGCTCGCTGACCAGCTCCTCCCCTCCCCGCCTGGTGGCACTTGGGAGCTCGCTGTCTGGGACCCAAGCCCTCTTCCCCGAGCCTGGCCAGAGTCCCCGCGGCAACGGAGGCACGGGCTCACCTGGAGCTGCTGCTCCTTGAACATGTCGGGGTGTGGGGCGCTGAGAATGTCGTCTGCCAGCTGGGCCTGGCTGTCAATGTTGACAGGTGTGGTGGCCTTGCTGCACAGGAACGTGCTGAAAATCTCCCGGGCCCTGTAGGAGAGCTGCCGGGACATGCGTGTGAGCCATGTGCAGACCACAGCTCCCCCAGCTCCTGTAGGAGAGCTGCTGGGACACGCGTGCGAGCCACCTGCAGACCACAGCTCCCCCAGGTCCCGGATGGAGACAGTCCCCGGGGCAGTAAGCACTCCTTGGTTGAATAAACAAAGTACAGGCCAGCATGAGACCATCACCAACTCGGCTCCTCTCTAAACTTTCCCGATGGGCAATGACTGGTACGTGGCTCACAGGCTTGGGCGGCACCGCCACTGGGGGCGCCAGGTGCCGGTCCGTGTGTGCTGGTCTCTGTGAAATGGGGCTGGGTTGGTGCAGCCTTGGGGTCACGCCTGACACGTGGCCTCACTAGATGAGAGGGGCCCAGGCTGCCTGGAAGTCCATGTGCCACCCTCCTGCCTGGAAGCCTCGTGCCGCCCTCCCCACACTGCGCGGGGGCGCGGCTGCGGGAAGGCATTTCGCAGGCTGTGCTCAGCACAAGGAAATGCCACAGCGGCCCCGAGAAGCCCACTCTGAGAGGTGTGAAGCGTGTGAGGGTGCTTTCACACCTTCTCCACCGCCCCGGGGTGCCCCCATGAAATCCTGCCCGTGGCCACCCCTCCCTGGGCACGAAGGAGCATGTGTACCTCTTTTTTGTCGTGTGCGGGCACATGATTAAAGTATTCACAGGCCTGCCAGAATAAAATGTTTTCTTCACTGAATTCCTTCCTTAGAAAATCCTAGAAAAACATGGTCAGTGAACTTCCACCTGCGCTCGGAGAAGTGGGGTCAGTATCCCCGGGGCCCGCCTCCCCGCGGACTGCTCTTCACTCCGACCTTTCCCACTTCCCTCTCAGAGGTGGGCTTGGGAGCACCTACCCATAACTTAGCCCCCGCAAGGCAGCCGCTAGCACGGCGCCCAGACCCCTTGGGCAGCAGGACCCGCCCACGGCGCTGCCTTCCGGGCCCTTACAAGACTCCGGTGCTGAGCCCGCGCCCGTCCTACTCACAGAGAAGTACCGCACACCCAGGGGGTCCTGCAGGAGACGCTCAAAGGACACGGCCCAGCTGGCGACCCTCCTCTCGCGCAGGCGCCTGCAGCTCTGCACGCTGGGGAGGCTGGCATTGCTGCTCAGGCTGTGGTTGCTCACGCAGTCCTTCAGGTCAGCGCCGTTCAGCTCTGCGGGACCAGCACAGACCCACTGCAGGTGCGGCCCCATCCTGCCCGCGGCAGCAACCTGGGCTCCCCCCAGTGTCTCCTCTGGCACCGCACCAGGCACTGCACCGGGCGCCCAGGACGGCCCTGTGCTGCTCTAGGCGAGCGGACCGAGCACGGACCGGCGGCTGCAGGGCGCACACTCAGCAGTGAAGGCGCCCACAACCACAAGGCCGTCCGTCGGGGGCTCCCGAGGGAGTGCGCCTGTGAGGAGCGCATGGAGGGCAGGACGGGGCCCTGTGGCGCCGCCTACTCACACGTGTGCACTCCTGCCCTGGGCTGGGCCTGAGCGCAGCATCCAGGCACCATGTCCAGATGAGGTGTTTCAGCACACGTGTTGGTGGGACAGCTCGGGTACAGGCCACCCGATGCAGCAAGCGCCACGTGTGCCCCAGGAGGCTGGCTGCCGAGCTGCCTGCAAAACAGCACTAGCGACTGCCTAAGCACATGCGCACACATGACACTAACATGACACTGTGTGTCAACTGTGATGGATAAACTTAGAAAGTATTTTAAAGGCAGAAGAACAGACAGATGGGTAGTACAGCGCAGTGAGAATTCAAATGGGAACGAAGAGCCGTGGCCCCGTTGCCTTCATGTGAGCTCTCGAATGATGCCCCACGGCACCCTCGCCACCTCCTGTGAGCAGCCTGGGTGCCAGTCCCGCGTGGGCAGGCCTGGCAGTGACACCTGAGCAGAAGGGGTGGAGGCCAGTGGGCAGGCGGAGGGACATGCCCTTCGAGGTCCTACAGCCGAGACGGGAAACCCACGAAGCAGCGCTCATTCAGCGTGTTCCCGCGTGGCTCTCCGTCCGCCCGCCCTGGTCCTAGTGCGCAGCCCGTCGTCCCGCTGGTCGTGGTGAGGTGTCAAGTGCACTAGTTCATTGGCTCCAGCTCCAGGCCAACCACTTAGAAGGCGTCTTATGAGTGACGAGGGCCGGAGCGCGGAGAAGGCTGGTGAGGGGTGGGGCGAGTGAAGCCTCGACAGCCCCTGATGGGTCGGCAGGGACCCTCGCCTTCAGATGAGCCCCCTCCACAGACATGCTGACTGTGAGGCCCACAACTCAAGAGGCAACCCCGAGCCCGAGGGCTGCGGAGGCGGCCAGGCGCAGACGCCGCACCCTGGAGCGTGAGCCTGCGGGGCCAGAAAGCAAGGCCAGGAATTTGGCCACTTGGGATCCAAGTGCTCACTAGAGCCCCTTTCTCCTGAAGGCTCCGAAGGCATTTGCACAGGGAAGGAGACAGGGCGAGAGTAAGCCGGTCCTGTATCTGCCACAGAAAACCCAAGTCACACTCAGAAGCTGCGCGAGACCAGAGGTCACTGACTCTTCCCTTGAGGCCCCTCAGCCCAGCAGGCCGGTGTGCGCAGCAGGACCGGGGCCCAGCCAGGCCTCCTGCCTACAGAACATCTGGAAATGCCTGGCCACAACCCTTCCCCAGCTGGGCAGCTCTCCATTCCACGTGTCCAACTGTGGACCAAAAGGGGTCCTACAAAAAGTAACCTCACAGGTGATCTGATCCTAAGTCCCTCAAGGGGCAGGGCAGCGTGGGTGGTCCCGTCCAGGTCTCTATCTTCTGTAGTAAAAGGTTTCTCTGCCTGGAGCCAGCCCTGCCCAATTCTGTGCTTCTAGGTAACACACCTGTGACATGCCTCCTTGAAGCCATAACCACTGGGAAGAGGGAAGAGCTAACAGCGCAGGATCCCGTCTGTAATCCGATCCCCTCGCTCTCCCACCTCCTGTAATCTCCTCACATCCCCTCCTGATTCCAAACGCACAAGCAAGCTGCCAACTCATTCTCGGAGCATCTGGGATCTGCTCCTGGCGCATGCTGTCAGTTTAGCTCAAATAAACTCTTATAACAATTCTCTACAGGTTTGGATGCTTTGTGCGTTGACAGGCTGTAGGAAATACTCTCATGTGCACTCTCACACACGCGTGTTTTCTCTCTCTCTCTCTCTCTCTCTCTCTCAGTAGGGCTGGGGTCCTAGATGGGGCCCAGCTCTGAGTTTGATGTCTGTCCAGTAACTGGAGCATCGAGGGCTCAACACCATGACATTAATGCTCCCTAATTAACATACACCCCAACGCACTTCCCAACAGATGCTGATGAGAACTAGACACACTGAGTGTGAAGGTTCATGTGGAAAACCAAGCCTGAAACCCTGGAGAACAAAACAGAACAAGGGATGAGCAGGGCCTGCCCTCCCGGACAGTAGCCAAGTCGCCGCTGGTCCTCGGCTGGGGACGCAGGTGCAGAAACACCCATCACTGGACAGAGCTCAGCGGGTCGCTCAGTCAGCGGTGCAGGCCCAGCCGGAGAGCCTCTGAAAAACAGGCCACCGATCCCTCCAACACACGGAAGCCAATGCCACTGACCAAAGACGTGTCACCATGAAATTAAGAAGCACGAGGAAAAACCAGTCACATCTTGAAGTAGCTGACGAGGAGCCTCACGACACAAGCCCGGAGCCATAAGAGAACAGTGATTCGACGGTACCAGGCCGGTGGGCAGCAGAGGTGGTGCAGGTGGTGGCATGGGGGAGGGCAAGGTGGAAACTTCCAGGTATAAAAGGAACGCGTGCTGCGAACTTAATGAGCAGCATGGGGACTGGAGTTAGCAACACTGCGTTGTGTGTTTGAAAGTTGCTA
This sequence comes from Myotis myotis, assembly GCF_014108235.1. Lineage (NCBI taxonomy): Eukaryota > Metazoa > Chordata > Mammalia > Chiroptera > Vespertilionidae > Myotis > Myotis myotis. The sequence goes on along the minus strand of NW_023416313.1, from coordinate 1,586,936 downwards.
AGAGAATAGATCGGAAGAGTTCTCTTCATGGCCCTGGCCGGGTATCCCAGTTGGCTGGAGCATCGTCCCGATACTCCAAGGTTACAGGTTCAATCCCCGATCAGGGCACATACAAGAAGCGACCAATGGCCCTGGCCAGTTTTGCTCAGTGGATAGAATGTCGACCCATGGATTGAAGGGTGGTGGGTTCGATTCTGGTCAAGGGCATGTACCTCGGTTGCAATCTCAATCCCTGGCCCAGGTTGAGACAACAAATCGATGTGTCTCTCTTACAATGATGTTCCTCTCTCTGTCTCTCCCCAGACCTTACACTCTCGCTAATAATCAATGGAAAAAATATCCTCAGGTGAGGATTAACAAAAAACACACACAAAGCAACCAATGAACGCATAAAAAAGTGGAACAACAAAGTCATATTTCTCTCTCTCAAATCAATAAATTTAAAAAAAAGTTCTCATCACAAGAAAGGTTTCTGTAACCATGTGAGGTGATAGACTTTAACTAGACTTATTGTGGTGATCACTTCACAATGTATACACACCAAATCATTATAGTACACCTGAAACTAACACTGTACATCACTGATCCTATATAATAAAAGCCTAACATGCTAAGTGTCTGGTCGTCCGTTCAAGCAATCGAAGTGTAATATGCTAATGATATGCTAAGGCCACTCAAGTGCTCGCTATGATGTGCACTGACCACCAGGGGGCAGATAGTTGACCGGTCAACCAGTCGCTATGATGTGTACAGACCACCAGGGGGCAGATAGTTGACCGGTCAACTAGTCGCTATGATGTGTACAGACCACCAGGGGGTAGACGCTCCGACGGGTGGGTTAGCTTGCTGCTGGGGTCCAGCCGATTGGGACTGAGCGAGACGGGCCGGACACGCCCTGGAGCCCTCCCGTAGTCCCTTCCTGGCTGGTCAACCTCCCATGTCCCTCCCCGGCCCCGATCATGCACCAGTGGGGTCCCTCGGGCTGGGCTGCACCCTCTCGCAATCCGGGACCCCTCGGGGGATGTTGGAGAGCCGGTTTTGGCCCGATCCAGCAGGCCAGGCCGAGGGATCCCACTGGTGCATGAATTCATGCACTGGGCTTCTAGTGTCTCAATAAAAAAATTAAATAAATAAAATCTCTGTAAAAAACACCATAAGCTAAGTCAAAAGACAAAAAAGAAATCCCAGGGTAATATGTATAACACACCACACACACAAAGGACTCATTTTCTTTATGTTTAAAAGGCCTTCATGTCAGTAAGAAACAGCTCCATAAATCAGAATAGCACAGAGAAGAGTATGGACAGTGACCAGCAAGGGCCGCGGTGGCTCTACCCTTGTGGAGACACGTGCAGCTCTACCCCATAAGCTACAGGGGAATGTAATGACCAGCCACTCTGCACCTACTGACGGCCAACATCGCCCTCAGCAGGCCCTGAGCAAAGGGGCCTGTGTCTTTTATGTTGATAAACAAGATGATCTCACAAAATGAATGATCTCTTTTTAAAACACTCGTATTATGAGCACCAACACATCTGTCATGAGCTGTTCTTCCCTGGAGGCAATAGAGGTTGACAAGAGGCCTGAGGGGTGAGCAGTGAGCCGCCCTCGGGGAAGTGGGGAAGCCTCCAGGACAGGCGAGCCGGTGCAGGCCCTGTGCTGGACGAGGCCCTGGGGACAGTGATACACAGGGAAGGTCAAGAAGAGACGCTTCTTCCCACGCACGAGGCGGGCAGCCCTGAGCTCTGTCCCTGCAGGCCAGTGAGGGGCCAGGGCCGGGGCCGGGGAGGCAGGAGGAAGACACTGCAAACTGTAGCAGAGCCGCAAGCCAGCTGAGAGTGTGGGAGCCGTTATTTCACATGAAAGGTGCTTGGATTCCAACAGCACAACAGGCAGAGTGGCCTAGAGGACGAGCTGCTGTGCCAGCAGCACACAGGGCCACATGGAGGAGAGACTGTCCGCTCTGCTGAGAAGGGCACCCCCACACCCTACCCCGGGGTCCTCGCTCTCACTCTCCGCTGACCCACAGGGTCAGGAGCATTCCCGCTCCTCCTTCCAGTCTCCATTCTCTGCTGTGGAAACATACCCACCACTGTTTTGTTTCTGACTGAACACCCTCCTGCCTGCTTCTGGGCCTCAACTCAAACACCAGGGGTGCTGAGACAGCGGACAGTGACACGGAGGCCAGGCCACACCACCCGAGGCCGCACCCCAGCGCTCCCGCTGCGCAGCCAGGGCTCCTGAGACAGGGCCGGTGCACAGAGCAGCCCACAGAGCGCCTTCCCTCAGGGGCCTCCGCATGCACTCCTGCGGCGGGTGCTGCAGGCCGGAGAGCCAGGCGGTGGCGGAGAGCCCCGGGCAGGGGGTAAGGCGGGAGCTGCCCTCGTGGGTTACAAAGCCCAGCACTCCCTGCGTCCTCGCCTCACAAGGGAAGGCCCCTCGTCTCGGATGTCCACCTCCAATGCTGAATCTCCAGTGCGCACCCCTTGGGCTGCTCTCGGCCTGCTCTTGACACATGGGACATGGCACACATTTATGAAGGATGACCTTGAACCTGAAATGGACTTCCTTCCAAGGCCAGGATTCGCCCCCACCTCCAAGGCCAGGAGAGGGCGTCCCCATAGGCCCCCCTGCTGCCTGTGCTCCCTCGGGTCAGGTGTGTGGGAAACAGGCACCGCCCCTAGAACAGTCCACCCACCCACCCAGCGGCGTCGCTTAAGGGAGCATTTCCTGGTTTTTGGTGTCACTGTTGTGGTTTCCTTTTCTTGCAATTGGCCAGTTGAGTCAGAAGAATGCTTTCCTGGTGATTGGGTTTCTAAAGTCCATTTCAGATTTGCTGAAACGGGAAACACCACCCCTCTAAGTGGCCGACACACCTGTGGGCTGCCTGGTGCAAGCAGTACTGCAGGCACTCATGTCAGAGGCCTGCAACGGGCTTTACCCGCTCCTGTCCCTCCAGACCGTCTCCCCCAGACCAGCGCCTCGAGTCAAGCACAGCCAATGTTTACCTCCCGACCCCCGGGCACCTCCGGGCTGCCAGCCGCCTCTGCCCGCCGACTCCGCCCCACACACATACCTGGAGGCCGAACAAGCCAGCCTGCCCCCGCCAACCACAAGGCGCACAGACCGCGAGGACTTTACCTGGGTAGAGCTGATAAGAGCCACTGTGATGCCATTTAACCAAATACTTCCAACCATTCACTGCAAACCACCCCTCTGAATCCATACCAGGCTCAGCCGGCACAGCCCCCAGGGCCCCGGGCAAAGGCTCGGGCCACACACAGAGACATTGTTCCTTAGCTTGCTCCCCAAGGAGGAAATTAGTGCGCTTTCTCCAGCGACGCAAAGGCAGGCGGACAAAGGCGGCTCCCTGCCTGCAGCTCCGGAGGGAAACCAATAGTGCCCTGAGCACACAGCAGTATGGGCACATGTATAATTCACGGCCTTAGCCTGCGCTGCAGCGGGCTGAATTATTTACAGCCCAGCGTGGTGCAGACGCCGCACCGGAGCCACAGGCCCCAGACAAAGCGGCTGAGCTTTGGTGCACGGCTCTGCCTCGGTAACTGGCTCTTACAGTGGGAAGGAAAAAGTACTTGTAGCTTCTTATAACATGTCCTAGTGCCCCGGTGCACGGATTCGTGCACATTGAAAGGAAATTACTTAGAAGGTGGCCGGTGAGGCAGGACTGGGCAAAACAAGCCAGACATGCCCTAGAGCCAACCTCCCAGGGTCCCTCCCAGCTAGCTGCACCTGGGGCGGCACCACAGCTCAAAGGGCGTCTGCAGAATGAGCAGGGTCCCTCTGGCAGGTGGGGTCCCTCGGCTTGGTCTGCGGGGATTGGGCCAAACTGGCTCTCTGACATCCCCCGTGGGTTTCTGGATTGTGAGAGAGCGGTTCTTGAATCGGGCCCCATCCTCTCTGGTTCCAGGGTGCGTCACCTGAGAACCGCTGCTGCCAAGTCACCGCAGCTCGGCAGCTCCTGCATTGAGCATCTGCCCCCTGGTGGTCAGTGCACGTCATAGCTACCAGTTGGAGCGTCTGCCCCTGGTGGTCATTGCGCATCATAGCTACCAGTCAGGCAGTTGCTTAGCCTTTTATATATACAGATAAGGGTGCAAACTCTTATCTCCCTATGGATTTTCAATCTAAACACTTTTCACTTCACAGACATGAAACGGATCTTTTTCATGGTGAGTGATCATCAGAGACTGCATGGTGGTGGGAGAAGCATTTGGCCCTATGCAGCTGCACCACGGAGCTGCACAAGGGCAAGGAGCCTTAGCACAGGCCACATGGCTTTGGAGGTGCTGCTGCACCCTTGTGGCGGGGACTGGCGGGGCTGGGGACTGGCAGGGCGGCCACTGCGATGCAAACAACCACAACTGGGTGACGGCCCTGGAAAAAGGTACTTCCTCAACCTCAACACTGTCCAGAAAACGACTCTGGGAAATGGCCTGAAGATGAAGCATGGCCTCAGTTGTTACCTTCCTCTCAATGCCCTTTGACCTCAGTCCCTGCAGCACAGGACCACGCCCCGGCGAGGTTGTGGAGCGGGAGCAGCGGAGTGCCAGTTTCTGCCCTTGTCGCAGGCCCTCTAGCCTCTGTTACCTCGTGGTCGTGAGGACAGAGCAGTGCAGATGTGAATGCCTGTGGAACCAGCAGGCAGAGCTCCTGGAAGAGCTAAATGACCCGGGGATGGGCAGGTGCCTGGGAAACCTTCCCTCGCACGAGGATCGCCCCTTTTCCACGGGCCATCTGTTTGGAACAACTTATTATTTGATGTCATTTCAAACCTGCAGAAAGCTTACTGAGAATAGCAGAAGGAACGCCTACACACCTTGCAGCCAGCTCACCTCTACCTATTGCCCTGTTTACCATATCAGTCTCCTGTCTCTCCCCTCACTCCCTTCTTCCCATTCCTTCCCCTAAGACTCACACTCACACACACACTCACTCACGCACATGATCACACACTCACACACTCACTCACGCATATGCTCTCGCACACACACACTCACGCACATGCTCTCACACACACACACACTCATGCATACACACACACACACTCACGCATGCGCACACTCATGCACATACACTCACACTCTCACTCATGTGTGTGCACTCTCACACTCATGCACACACTCAGCCACATTTACACACACACACTGATATACATGCATGCATACTCGCACACACGCATATTCATACCCTTAAACACACTCACATTCACGCTCACACTCACATGTGCATGCACACTCACACACATGTGCACACACTAATGCACACTTACACACACATGCATACACATGCACACACCCACTCACACACATAACTTTCTCCCAACTATCTGAATTACCTTGGAGACAGCAAACCTCTTTGCCCCTAAATACTTCAGTGTGTATTTCCTAAGTGCACAGACATTCTCTTCCATGACCACAGTACAGCTATCAAAACTGGGAAACATAACACAGTCCATACTCCAATTCCATCAATAATGTCTTTTCTAGCTATTTCCTGCCAGTCCAGGATCGAATTCAGGATCACTCAATGGTCACGTCTCTTTAAAAGCCTTTTTTCTTTTTTTCTTTTTTTTTTTTTTAATATATTTTATTGATTTTTCACAGAGAGGAAGGGAGAGAGATAGAGAGCTAGAAACATCGATGAGAGAGAAACACCGATCAGCTGCCTCCTGCACATCCCCCACTGGGGATATGCCCGCAACCCAGGCACATGCCCTTGACCGGAATCGAACCTGGGACCCTTCAGTCCGCAGGCCGACGCTCTATCCACTGAGCCAAACCGGTTTCGGCAAAAGCCTTTTTTCTTGCCCCAATCCCTGCAAATGTTAGTTTGTCCCCCGATGAGAAAACCCAGACACAAGGATATCCAAGCCCACGCGATCTATCACCTTTCCCCCGCCACCCCCGAGCCCAGATGACCACCACCCCAGGATTCAGACAAGGACAGGTGGGACGGACCTTCCCCCAGTGCAGCCCGGGGCCCTACTGATAATTGGATCCCACAGCACCTCCTCAGAATGGAGCCTAAACTAGTGATCTAATCCATCAGCCCATTTTACAGATGAAGTGGTGGAGGTCTGAAGACCATGACCTGCCTGAGAGTAGTCAGTGGCAGGGCTGGCACTTCCCCCCGGCATCACAGGTCATGGGCTCACCTAGTCTGGCCCCCCAGGCAGATTTCACAGCCCGGGAGAGAAGGTAAGGGCCTCAGGCTCTCCGGGACCCTCAGTGCAGTGCAGTGCACTCTGCAGACCGCCGAGGCCCGAGTAGCTGTGGGCGGGGACCGGAACCGAGCCTCCCGAGTGAGCTTGGGGAGTGGAGCAAGCCTGTCCGAGGCAGAGCCCAGCCCAGCCCACCTCCTGCCAGACAGGACGCGGCTTCTGGAGCGCGAAATGCCAGGCAGATGGGAAACGGGGAGCTCACAGCCCGCAAGTGGGCAGGGCGGCAACTGCAAAGGGCTCGTGTGGGAGGTGGGAGAGACGGACGCGTGTGAATCCTGTCGCCTGTCACACTGGTGTCCGGGCTACAGGCTCAGAGCTCCCGACTCCACCCGCAGCCGGACCACAGGAGCCTCTGGCCTTGCCGAGGAGACAGGGCATTTTCCAAGCCCTGGTCACACACCCCCTTCGCGTGCGGATTGCAGTGACAAAAGTTTACATGATCCACTTCCCAAGTAATTTCTGTGTGGAATTAATGTATTTCATCTCAACAAATAAATACATACGCTTTATGAAGCGTTCACTTTTATTGGTTTTAGAGAGAAGGAGAGAGAAACAACTATGTGAGAGAGACACATGGATCGGTTGCCCCCTGCATGCATGCTGACTGAGGCTTGAACCCGCAACCTTTTGGTGTATGGGACGACGCTCCAACCTACTGAGCCACCCGACCAGGGCATGAAGACATTCTTTCATCTGTGCTAAGGGCCACACAGGAAGTGTGGCCCAGCTGTGGCCTGTCCCTGTCTAGAGGACACTGCATGCAGAAGCCCAAGGCCCCCAGTGCGAGCTCCATGAGGAAGACTCAAATGGTGCTGAAGCTCCCCCAAGCCAGGGAGGGCACCCCACATGGGCCTGCATGGAGACCCTGAGGGTAGAGACCAGGCCACAGGCACCTTCCCTCCAGGATGGGGCTGGAGAGGCAGCGCTCAGCAAAGTGTCCTTGACCAGAATCAAACCCAGGACCCTTCAGTCCACGGGCCGACCCTCTATCCACTGAACCAAGCTGGCCAGGGCTTGAAACTGAATTTTTAACCATCTAAGTGGGGAGTCTGTCTCCTCTGCGGCTTTCTCTCCTCCGGATCTGTAACTGCCTTCGGACCTGTCCCAGCTCTGTCTCTGCCCACTCCCTCCAGGCAATGGTGTCCACGCCCAGGCCGGCTGCACTGGAGAGAAGTACAAGAGTCCCACTAACGCGGCAGCTGCCACTCATCAGCTCTGCTGTGCGAGGCGCTGCTCTGAGGCATCAATGCTAAGCAGGTGGCCCTCAGCCACGCTGCAAGGTGCCTGGGCCCCGCTTTGCAGGTGAGAGAACTGAGGCGGCAGCCGGACCAGAGCTGGGGTTTAAACCTGGACAGTTGATCCCAGAGCCACCGCATGTTCCACCACCTCATGGCCCCTCTCCAACCCGCCTCCCCCGATGGAGACCCTCCTTTCTGCGTGACCTGGTAGTCAGATCTACCAAGACCTCAAACGCATGACAGACCGCTAATTCCCAGCTGCACGCTTCCTGCCCAACCCTTTCCTGCTGCCCGACATCTACCCACCGTCTCCACCTCAAACGGAGCGAGCCCCCCCAAGGGCCCAGGCCCACGCAGCGCGGGGACTACCCACGATCCGTTTCTTCCCCTGCCTCCTTCCCGCCGTCCCCGCAGGTGCCGGTGGAAGCTCAGGGGGGTTTGGGTTCCCTCTCATCTCTGAGGCTTGAACCTGCAACCTTTTGGACTCCACACTCTGCTCATGGACACTGTGGTTCTCCCTCAGCTTTCCGGCTCCCCGGCTGCTCTCCCGGTTCTCCGGCCCCTCCTATCTCCCCAGGCTCAGCTTGCAGGCCCAGCTGACCAGGCGCCGCACTCACACGGGACCGTGGGGTAATCAGCTCAGTCACTGACAGCTCCCATGTGCCCAATGCCGAGGCGGGCTACATGCACCAGGGGCAGGACAGGTACAACAGCCCGCTCCCCCTGGGCATGAGGGCATTTCACCCACAGGTAATGGGAAACCACTGATGTCCTTTGTGCAAGGAAGGGTGATGGCCTGAGTTTTGTTCTTAAATTTTTTAAAATATATTTTTATTGACTTCAGAGAGGAAGGAAGAGGGAGAGGGAGAGAGAAACATCAATGATGAGAGAGAGTCATCAATTGGCTGCCTCCTGCACGCTCCTTACTGGGGATCAAGCCGCAACCCAGGCATATGCCCTAGACCGGAATCGAACCTGGGACCATTCAGTCCGCAGGCCGATGTCCCATCCGCTGAGCTGAACCGGCTGGAGCTGTTGTTAATTTTACAGACCACATCCGACATTGGAGGGGAAATCTGTGCCACAAGGATCCCGCATCCAGCCATGATGGAGTGACCGGGCATGCCTTCTCCTGCCATATGTTACCAGAAAACTGGGGAAGGGTCCGAAGCAACAGTCCTTACAAGTCAGAGCAGTCACTGCAAGATTCCGATTCCTGAAGGCAAAGAGGTTAAGGAGGTGCACCCGGAGATCGAGCGCCCAGCACCTGCCAGGGGCACCACCAGTTCTTGTTGGACACCTGGCCTTCAAAGGAGGCCCACATGTGTTCCTAAATCAGGGGTCCTCAAACTATGGCCCGCGGGCCACATGCAAATACAAATATTGTATTTGTTCCCGTTTTGTTTTTTTACTTCAAAATAAGATATGTGCAGTGTGCATAGGAATTTGTTCCTAGTTTGTTTTTTTTTAAACTATAGTCCGGCCCTCCAACGGTCTGAGGGACAGTGAACTGGCCCTGTTTAAAAAGTTTGAGGACCCCTGTCCTAAATAATGGCGCTAAACCAGCCTTCAGTGAAGCCACATTCAACTTGCCCAAATGAAGCCCCAAAACAAGCCTCAAGCGCATCAAGCCCACCCACAAGTAACGTAATTCCTATTTAAACAAACCTCCATCCCCTGCAAAGGAAGACAACCAAACCCGGCCCCCACTTAACAATCACTAGACATGGGAAGATGCAGAGAAATATGACTCGAACCAGGAGAAAGATCAGTCAATAGGAAAGATGGGAACCTGAAGACACTCAGAGATGCTGTAAACATGCTCGAGGGTTTAAAGGAAAGCATGAACACAATGAGAGAGCGAAGGGCTATAAAAGCCAAAAGCCACTGCCAGAGAGAACACACTCACTGAAATGAATAGCTCACAGGACAGAAGCGAGAGCGTATTAGACATGCAGAAGCATTTAACGAGCAAGATAAATCACGACACATGAAGCGTATGGAGGGGAAAGGACTGAAGGTGAACAGACCTCAATGGCCGTAGGAAAAATTCAAATAGTTTAATTGGTAATTAAAGTCCCCAAGGCAGGAGGGTGAACAATATCTGACCTCAACAAACCCAAACAGCACAGATACAAAGAGAACCAACCCCAGACTCGTCATAATTGAAATGCTGACACCTGCAGTAAATAGAAAACCTTAAAGCTCTCTTCCAAGTGGTACGCCCAGAGGCACATCCTTCACCTTTCACAGGGCATCTACTTGGGGGTGGGGGAGTATCCCTAATTTGCATACAAGCTACTCAGGTAGAGGCCTTGAGAAAAGCTGCTGAGCCCTCCCCAACCTCAGGGTCTGCTCTAGACCTTTCTCCTAAATTATATTTTGGCCAATCCGATTTTCAGCTTTCCCTCAGCATATTCTCTGGAGAGTGAATCTGCGAAACTTTCCAGACCAATGTGAAAGTTCTTTGGGAAAAAGCTTCAAGCATATAAAACAGTATTTGTTATTTTAGTCACGTCCTCGTTATAGTGCAACAGAAAATGGCCCAAGTCACAGCGCAGGGCTTCCTGAGGCAGCCCGCGGGCTCTCGCCTCCAGCTCCTGCGCCGTCACGAGGCTCTCCCAGGGGCCGGGTGCTGGCCCCCGCGGCGGAAGGACACACACCTGCTTGCAGGTAGGGCCTGGGGGGGAGTGAGGAATGGACACAGGAGGGCCCCAGGGACTTCTACTGTGACCTCCATGCTTCAGACAAAGCATGCCCAAATGTTAGCACGTCACTTCTCAGAGGTGTGTGGTCACTGGTCTCACTACTGCTGAACTTCTGTTTGCTTGGAAACAACCCCACAACACAAGCAGTTCCTGATCACTCTTCCAACCCCCGGAGCAGCGGCAGGAACGTGCCGGAGGCGTCGTGGCGGACACGGAGTCGGCTTCCAGAGCGCGCTCCATCCGCCTGGCGCCCAGACTCTGTGCTCCGCGCTGGGAGCCACACTGTGGTCTCGGGCGGCGTTTTTACGCTCCCAAGCGAACCATAAGGAATGCGATGCATTCAACCAAAACAGAGGGTTCTGGTCAGACCCCTCCTCACGCAGCAGTTACACATCGCCGTGAGTCCATCTCCACTACCGAGCAAACGTGTTTGAAAATGGGCAATGAGGCTGCACTGCCTTTCTGAGAAGGAAAAGGTGAATTCACCAAAGCTCTGCCAATGCCATGGCTCTGCGAGAGCCCTCACTCTCCCTTCCTCCAGTGTCACTTGCCAAAGCTGTGACAGCGACCACCTTGGATTTGAAAGGGGGATGCAGTTGAGCCCCGGCTTAACCTCACCCTGCTGGGCCCGAGGTTGGCAGTGAGGGCCGGGTCACCATGTGGTGCCTCCCTCCACCTTGCCCCGCAGAGCGGCCCTGCACACGAGTGGAGAAGGTGCTGTGGGCCCGGAGCAGAGGGGAGGGTGCAGAGGAGGAGGGATGCCCTCGGAGGTCGGAGGTCGGCCTGTGAGCTGTGCCATGGGCACAGAACCCACACCTCCCCTCCCCGGCCGGGCCCCTCCCCACCTCCCCGTGAGGATGAGCTGCGTGTGGAACCGCACAGGCACAGGCATTGCCAGCCAACAACCCAAGGCCCAGGGAGTGAGTTGTTCTGTGAGTTGCACTTACTCTCACGTGGGGGGTGATGCAGAGGAGCGGCTGACACTCAGGAGAGGGGCTGGCAGTCAGCACAGGCTCATCTGAGAGTCTGCCCCGGCCGGCGGGCCAGGGACAGCTAGGGGCGGAGACGCTGTGCGCTTGAGGGGCCCTAGGAGACCAGGGTGGGGGATGGTGTCGAGGCAGCTCTCGGGTGGAGAGTGGTGCCAGGTCTAGGAGGTTACAGAAAGGTCACGGACACGGTCATGGACCCAGTCCCACGCCCACGAGATACTCTGGGGCCCGCCTGGAGGGGAAGCTGAGCGCGAGCGTGGACAAGCTAAGCTGGAGGACTGATGAGGCAGCCACCGTGGAGGCATCGCGTGGGCGTCACAGACCCCGGGGCCAGAGCCGTTCCTTTGAGGACTTCCCCACGCTCACGGCCTGATGTGTGCCTGTGGATGTGGGCATCGGGCACCCCAAGTTCTCCACTGCAGAAGTCAGACCCAGACATGGCAGAAAACACCCCACCTTTGGGAATACATGAGTGTGGGGGGGTGTCCTGCCAAAGCTGCTTAGTACAGAGTGAAAAATGAAAGAAAGAAAATAAGAACCAACTTTGTTTCAATAAAGCGGCGAGGTCCGAGCCGGGGAGCAGGGCGGGCTCTGCCCCGTCAGCATGGAGGGTCTCACCCACTTCTTCCAACCACGCGCCCCTCACACGCCGCCGAGTGCGAGGGCTCCTGTGTGCCCACGTCTGAGTGGTTTCCCACGCGGCAGGCCAGGCCTCTCTCTAATGCAGGAACGTTCTTCCCTCCCGCGAGGCGGGACCTGCCTCCCTGGCCCCCAGCCCGGCCTGGCTCACCCCCAGAGACTGACCTCCCGCCGTCCCAGCGCGTGGCCCGGGGAGCTGGCGTTGGGAGCCCTCTCCCTCTGAGGAGGGGAACCCTGCAGCTGACAAAGACTCCAAAAGCAGCACTGTCCAACTTCCCTAAAACAAAGCCACAGAGCGCCATGGCGAGCGCACGGACAAAGGTGTCATTGTGAGAGGAACAGGGTGAACTGAGTCCAAATCACCTCCCTGACAAGACCGGACACAGTGTTGTGGAGGGAGTGGCGTACTCTCGGCAAAGCGAGGCTGATGGCGAGACCAGCCACCCTGTTCCCAGGGCCCAGGTCACCGCACCAGCCGAGCGTCTTCCCCATAGAAACGGCTGCCGGAGCCCAGACCCCGGGTGAGCCAGGCCGTCCTGCTCAACGCAACACAAACACCTCTGCGTGGAGACACCTGAGGTTCCCCCGGCTCCTCTCAAGCTCCTTCCACCACTGCGGACGGACGGGCTGGGGCCTCCTCCTTCCCCGGAGGCGCCCAGGAAGTGGGGTCAGGACCTGCAGGGGCTCTGGGCGAGGGGTGGGGGCCGAGGGCGCACAGCGGCTCTGGCTCAGCAGCCACTTCCCCGCTGTCTCCACGGCCCTGAGCCATGGCCCAGGGTCTGCCTCAGTGCCTGTGCCGGTGAAGACGGGAGGATGCAAGCACGTGGCCTGGAACGAGCGTGCGAATTGAATGAGAGGACTTTCCTTCCTACGTGTGATCAGTAAAGACACTGAAGAAGGAAAAAGAACAAAAACATGACCAAGACCTAGTGACCCGTCTCAGCTGCCTGGCACGTTCCTGAGGGCAGAGCGTGCGCACGGAACAGCGCCTCCTCCTCCCCTCGGCCACGGGGGCCACCCGGGACGAGGGCTTCAGGGGCCAGCCCTCCCGGCGCACCAGGGTCTGAGGCGGGAAGGGAAGGTGGAATGGGGGTGGAAAGCCCCCACGAAGGGGAACCACTGCCACCAGCCAGGACACCACTTCCTTAGGAAGGACACGGGGCCCAGGAGCCAGGGACTTCCCACTTGGGAAGGTCAGCGTTTTAAAAAGCACACAAAGCCTCAGTGTAAAGCTCCTACGGCTCTGGCATCTACTGCGGACAGAAGAGAACTTCAGAGACCAGCAAAGCCAATACCTATGACTCCACTGAACACAGTGAATAAACTTCTCAGTGATACGTTCCCTGCGAAGTGAGCCTTTTACCAGAAGAGAGGCCGGAACGCAGCAGAGGGTGGGCATGGACACATCTCTAAAACCACACACTTTATCCTGGATTTAGTGACAGGTCCGACTGCTTTTTAAGGAAGCGATTCCCACTCCGGGCTGAGGCCGGATTAAATGGCCGGGCTATCACTGCACATAAAGCGGGTAACACAATTCCTTTTATAAAGAAACAAAGCCCCAAACACGAACTTCAGGCCTGTGCAGGCTCAGTTCCAGGTGTGACCTCGCCTGTGGCTGCGGGTGGACGCCCCTCCCTGCCTGGGGCTGGCCGTCAGGGCAAGCAATCCACTCCCAGGCCCAGGGGGAAGCCAGCAGCTATGGGACGACATAAAGCACCAAGAAAACAACACTCCGCTTCTCTCTAGTGTCAAGAAGCGGCCTCAGCCCGCTGGCCCGCCCGGGCGCTAGGCTGTGGCCTGGACTCAGTGAGAAGACAGTGCTGGCACGTTCTGATAAAGGATACAGGACAGAGGAATAGATTCATTAGAACCCTGTAAAGACCACCTGTGAGCAGAGAGGCTTTTGTGAGCATCAGAAGAATCAAGGAAGCTTTGGAAGCAACTCTCCCAGGACCTTGGAGCTCAAAGCGAGCCCTGGGCGAGCAGGGAAGTAAGAGGCCTCAGCCGTCCCCTGGGGGCCAGTCCCATCCAGGGCCCCACGTGCACGAGGGTTACACACAGAGCCTCTGCCCCTCTCCCCGCTCTGGCCACCTGGGACCCTCTCCTGGGAAAGGGGGCGTTTGCGGCTCAGAGTGCCCAGCAGAGCTCGGAGCCGCCCGGGTTCCGAGCGGCTCTCTCACAGGCGCAGGCTTGGGCTTGTCAGCCAGGGTGTGGGCTCGCCACGCAGCTGCCTTCACGCTGAAATTCAGGTTCACCACACGTCTGCGGGGAATGGCTTCCCAAGCATGTCACGGGCACCGGGGGCGAGGGGGAGCCCCCCACTAGCCCTAACACGCCCCCCACACTCCCGGGCGTGGCAAAGAAAACACCTATTATGAGTGAGTTAATGGCAAATACACTTTCACAATTTGAAAACGTCATTAAAAATAATAAAAATATACATCAGAAAGTGTGACTTACCGCCGTCAGACACAGTTGCAGACTGAAAGAAAAGAGAGAGAGACATGAGTTAATTAGGCCTCATGGCAAAGTCGGAAACAGCAGTCCCTCCGAGGAACCCAGCTGGGGCTGCTCCGAGGCTCGCTCCCCGCAGGTGCCCAGCAAAACCAGACGCCTCAGTGAGTCAAGTGCGCTCCCACTTCCTGAGCGGACTCCGCCCAGCCGTGGGTGAGCACGGCCACATCAGGACGGGCGGAAGTCCCCGTCATTTCATTGGAAAAGAACAAATCCCAGCACGTCGGGCCTCAGCTCAGCGAGAGCCTCAGGGAGAGCACGTCTGCATGTTCACCTGATGGGCGAGGGCTGCGGTGGGGCAGTCTCACAGGGGCAGGCGATGTGCCAACCGTCCGTGCAGTGCCGCTGGCTTTCCAGTGGCTGTGCCCGGTGCCAGCGCTGCCCTGGGCACAACACACCCCACTCGGTGCCTGCACCCTGGTACCAGGCTACTGGTACCCCCTCCACTGCCCAGGGCAGACCCGGATGGCAAACCACCAGGACCAGCCACGCCAGGTGTGGGAGGAGGGGCGCAGCAGGCAGGCGGGGCAGGTTTCCAAGGAGGGCGCCTGGAAGAGGGCGAGGCTGGAGGAGAGGAGGGCTGGCTCCCGGGGACAGGGCCACGTGCTGCAGCTGGGACTGGAAGGAGGCTGCGGTGGAGAGAGGCCTGGAATGAGACACTCAACAACAAACGCTGCCGTGTAGTCCCGGCCGGGCGGCAGGGGCTGAGGGCTATGGGAATGCGTTCTCAGTGGGCAGCTCGGGGCTGCCTTGTGGGAAGGTCACTTCCACCTGGACGTGTGGAGGGAGGAGAATCTGGGGAGGTGGGGGAAGGGTGGGAGCTGGGGGGGCGCTTGGAGGGGAGCAGGCTCGATGCTTCTGCCTGCTGGTCCATGCCCAATGCGATGCCCCAAACCTCGCCACTAGCCTGCATGGAAGAGGGACAGGGGCCTCTCCCATGCCGAGCAGACCTTGTCGCAGCCCCTCACCTGCGGGAATTGCACCTGGAGCCCAGCGAGCCAGCTAAGTGGCCCACCTGCCCCCGGAGGGGCTGCCACTCTTTCAGACCGTCACGAGGCCTGGGCCAGAATCTCCGAAACTGTCGCTCGGCACCTTATCCATGGCTTTCAAGGGTCAAACATGTGCGGCTGTGTGTCCAGTTTTAAACTGCCATCTTGCCAAGAGCAGCCGCAGCCCGTCCTTGGCTACCGGCCTCGGCGCAGGGTCTGGCTTCCATCACAGAAGCAGGCGGGTGTCCTTCCCGGCGGACAGAGGCCGTGACGGCTGTCCCTCGCCCACACTCACCATCGATCGCCCAGCCACGCTACACATTAGAGAGTATCGCGGGCAAATGATTCCGAGACGAGGAGAGGGAGATCTGCGAGGCACACACACACCACAAACTGTGTGTCCACCAGGAGCATCTGAGAAATAAGTCATCCCGTGCAAGCGGCAGGAACGTGAGGACGGGGCCACTTCAGGGTACAGGTTAAACGAGTGCTCGGGCCGTGGCAGACACGACAGAGGCACTGCAAACCCTCCACACGGGCCCCAATGCCCTGAGACGAGGTCTGGGAGGGTCGCTGCAGCCAGAGACGGAGGAACGTGATGCTGAGTGGGATGCCTGAGGGGTGGGGAGAGGGGGCCACGTGGACACGGCGAGCAGGGTGGGCTCAGCATGCCCGCGGAGGGCTCAGTGGGAGGCTGCGCTCCAGCCTGTGGGGCCTCCGGTGCAAAGCACGCGGATCCAATGCAAGCTCAACAAACGTGCTGCTGGAAGCGCACTGTGCTTTGTTTTTTGGTGCAGCTTTAGATTTGCAGAAAAGCTGTGAAGACAGCACAGTAACAAACATGCTTTTTAATAGTGCTGCTCCCACAGAAGTAAGGGGAGACCCTGGAATGGAGAGCGGTCAGCAAATGCCACCACTGCCGGGGCAGGGCCGGGCGTCACGCAGTGCGGGCCACTCAGAGATGCCCCAGGCAGGCAGCCACACACAAGGCCTTCTGGGGAGAAAGCAGCCCACGCAAATATGAGCTCACAGTTCAAAAACCCCCTAAAGCCAAGAGAAACCCACCCTGAGAAAGAGCCAGCAGAACGGACAATGGAACTGAGACACTGGTAAGCCCTACCCCACACAGGGTGTCAGAGAACATGAGACTATAGAGAAGGAAAAGCTGCTGAAGAAGAGGAAGCAGGCGGCAGATTTGAAAACCCCCATCGGATGTCTGACAATGAAAATTATAACTGTTGGCATTCAACGCTCAATAGAGAGGTTGCAGACATTCGAAGGCTGGAGAGAAGGTGTGGGAACTGGAAGACAGACTTGGGAAAAACGAGGCACAGAGAATAGGACAGGGGTGCGCAGTGCGGGTGGTGAGCAGGCGGGAAGCCCTAAAAGTGCTCACCACCCGCGGCTGTCCCAGCAGGCGCTGCTCAAGGTGCCCACCAGGACGGTGCTGGTTCCAGAGGCCTCAGGGGCCAGCATGTCCAGGAAGGACTCAAACGCCTGAGGCACAGCCTCATCCGATCTCCTTCCCTCCCTGAGTCTGGGTCGTGTGCCCAGAGTTATTTCCCAAGCCCAGACTCTAAGGATAGTTCTAGGCATCCATGGTGGCCTCTGTACTGAGGGTTCTCCCGGAGGGGCCAGCGAGGACTCAGAGGTCACGGATGTCCCCTGCCCACCTCACATCTACTTGTAACTGCGGAACCAGCTCGGACCGGTCCCGTCCGGATTCCCACGAGGCCCAGATGCACACTCACGAGGGACACAGGTGAGTCCTTCGTTGCGCCCACGTGGAACCAAAGGGCCGGGACAGGGCCGGACATGAGACTCGGGGCCTTTCAGCAGCCAAGGGTCTGCTGTCCAGGAAGGCCCGGTGCTGAAACCTCAGACCCCACCGAGCCCTGGATGGGGCGGGGCTGAGCCTGCCCTCCTGTGTTTGAGCTGGTCGGCTCACACACTAAAGCTTTTTTCTTTTCTCAAAAGCTGGCACCATCGTGTTGGCTGCCACGCGCATCAGGCAGCGAGCTCCATCCAGAAGCCCTTGATAAATGGTAAGCTCACACTGGGCTGCTCCCAACAAGTCAGTGTGAGGAGTGCCACCGGGAGCCAGCCCAACCCTTTATTCGTGGTCTCCACCTCCTCTGTTCATAGCCCAACCAGACATTGACCTGAAAGGAAAGCCCGGAGACAGAGTTAATGTCACCCGGACATAAAACCACTGTCCTCCGTCCAGGTCACATATGAGCGAGAAACAGGCCACTCAACCTGCAAATGAATAGGTGTAGTTACCATAACCCACCTCCAGCTGCTAACACGTGCGGATGCGCAGGTGCGCACCGGGGCAGGGCAGAGCCCGACCCAGCTCCTGCGCGGGAAGCACCCAGGACGCGAAGCAGCGGAGGAGCGCGTGGCCAGGCTTCATCCTCCCAGGCGGCGGCGGGTGTACAGGGGCGGAGCAGGCAGTGCCACGGGAAGGGCTGGCCGGGGAGAGGAGGGCGGACGTGCCCTGTGGGGAGTGTGGGGTATAGCGTGCTTTCCTGGTGGCTAGTGCTTGGTGTGGGGTGGAGGTGCAGGCAGACAATCCACCGACCTGGGGGGTGTGGGAAAGGCAGGTGACCCAGATCATATCATTCTGCCTTGGGACTGGCCGCAGGTCCAACTCTGACCACGCTGCCCTTGGAAGCCTGGTTTGCATGCTCTGAGCACATCCTGGCTGACTGGCGGCGCAGTTCACAACGGAAGCCCTGGATCATTCCAGAACACCACAGAGGCAAGAACACTACAGAGGCAGCCTCAGCTCGGGGACTGAAGGTTAGGCGTTGCCAGGTCCTTGGCTTCTGCTAGGCCACGGGAACGTTTTTATGAAGTAAGACCTACCATTCCTCATGTTTCCTGATCCCCGGCACAATGTGTATTAATAACTTGTTTGCATTTTCCGCATTCTCTGGGTCCCTCCCAAATCCGCGTGTTACACTCACAAGAGAACAGCCGCAAAGGAGGCTGCCAGGGAAAAGGTCCCGGTGCGCCAGCACCTTCCCCTGTGACGAGAGAAACAGACCCGGAAGGAGGCCGCTTCACCAGGGCCAGGCGCCGCCTCCCGCTGGCCTCCACGCTGACAGATACACGGGTGTGAAAGGGACTCACAACGCGTCTGGGTGGTGACTTAGGCTCAGACCGCCCTGCGTGCCCCCCAGGCTGCTCCTGCTGCCCCCAGGCTGTTCCAGCTGCAGAGCCTGGTACAGGGGCCATGGGTGCGGGCCTGGGAATGCGGCAGAGATGGCCCCACAGCTCCCCTGCTCAGCCCCGCCCCGGCTCATGTGCTGGGGCCGGAGATGAACCCAGAACCCCGCCTCAGGGCAGCCTGGACAGAGGGGGTGAGGCGGTGCCCCGAGCTGTCACAGGAGGGACGGGTGTGGCGGACACAGGGCTGGCCTGTGAGAGGGGCAGGGCTCTGAGGGGCGAGCAGATGGAGAGTGAGGAGTCCAAGTCTGAGGTGGGCACTTCGCCACCAGGCCTCCTGCGCATCCAGGGAGACGGAGGGACATGGACGTGCTGTGGGTCTGGGGTGGGGGCCAGTCTCTAAGTGACAGCACAGAGGACCTGGGTCAGGAGGGAAGCGCGAGGCCGGGAAGGCCCAAGGACAGCCACACAGACGCTGGGAGAGGCAGCTGCTCTCAAGAGGGACAGCCCCTGCTCAGTGGCCAGGGTGGGGAGAGGGCGCAGCGGGACATGCTCGCTGGCTGCCCGCAGGCCCGGGCGGAGGAGACGGCAGGAAGGAAGGCCGCATGCACGGGGCCTGCTTCTGCGTGAAAAGGGGAAGCTGCGGGACAGCCTGGAGCGGCGTTTCCCTCCTGCGCGCCTTCCTAACAGATAACAGTGAGCAAAGCTGACCCTGAGGGGGACAAACACCGCCCCAACAGGCGGCGGCCCCTCCTCCATCGGCCTTAGGTGCCCAGACGTGTGGACCGAGGAGGTGTGCGCAGGGCTGCCTGGCCAGGCCTCTGCGGGGCCGTCTGGGAGAAGAAGGGCGACGCACACGGCGGTTCATCTGAGCTAGAAAAGGGCACCGAATCCCGAAGGACGCGGCCAGCGTGAGCTCATCTCACAGGCTCAGGTGGAGGCGCTGCCAGCACATCAGCCCACAGAAGGGCACACCGGACGCGCTCACGCCCACGGCCACCAGCAGCCTCGGCACGGCTCCCTGTGCACCCCACGCCCCCTCTGGGCGGTCCCTGCTTCTCTGGGACCCAGGCTGTGCAGAGGGTTAGGCTGCCTGCCCGGTGGCTGGCAGAGGAGCAGGCAGAGTCCTGGTCAATGACGCAGAGGACAAAGGCCTGGCTCTGAAGCCAGAGAGCCCCTCGCATCACGGGCAGCCCTGACTCCTCCGAGCACGCGCTGTCTTCCTTGTGCTGCTCACACTTCCCCGCGCAAACGCACAGCCTCCGCTCAACACCAGGGCGGCCTCCTCCAGCCTCTGCCCTGTCCGGCCCTCTGGGGCCCTCGGCGCCTCTGAGTGCGCAGGGGCTCCTGCTGCCTGGGAACGGCAGGCCCTGGCTGGGCCTGGTGGACCCTCCGATCCTGCAGAGCCCGGTGCAGAGGCAAAGCCCTGGTCTTGGGAAAGCTCCTTCCCTCAGCCCCAGGCACCTACCCGGCAGACCAGTCAAAGCTAACCTGCCACAGCCACGTGCCCCCAAACCCGAGACACGTCTCTGCCGAGTGTGCGACACGCAGAGCCGGTCCTTTATGACCAGGAAGCGAAGGAAGGGCAGACCACAGCAGTGGCAGCCCCCGTGCAGCCCACCACCTGAGCCGGCACTGAGGGAGGATGCACGGAACATGGCGGGCACATGCCCCAGTACAGAGCAGGGGGGACGCAGGGCGAGGCAGCAGGTCAGCGTGCCCTGGGCCCAGAGTGGGACTTGCTCCTGCTGCTCAGAGGATGGAGAGGACTGCCCGTGTGCGACGCTGCGACTGCCAGGGAGTCCCCTACTGCTCCTGCCCTGCCTCTGGCTCAGGAAGCCTCCAGCCAGCCCAGGCCCCGCAAGAACTGCCCCAGCAGCCCCGGTGAATGTTGTCACAGCCCTCCTGGACGGGCACAGGGACCCGTGAAGCAAGACTCTGTCAGACAGGGCAGGGGAGCAGGTGCCAGTCCAAGGGGGTCAGGCAGGAAGCTTGTTAAAGCTTCTCCCATGACACTTCACATTTCTTTCAGGCTGCGGGCTTCCGTGTCTCCTTCAACCAGTATCTTATGGCATCTGGACGGTGACAACCCCATGATGTGGTTTAAAGATGGCTCTGCTCTGCAAAGGGGCGTGGACACTTCCAGCCCAGGCTGCATCGCCCTCGTAAAGATGCGAAGCCGATGTGTGTGTTCGGCCGGGAGCCCTGCGCTCATCCTGGGCGGCACTCTGGCGGCTCCCGGCGCCTCCCGGCGCCTGCGGATCATGGGAAACAGCGCCTATAAAGGCTTACGATTCTCCACTTCACATGAAAGCAGCTCGCGAGGAGCACAGCCCTTTACAAGCCCTGTCACAAAGCACGGCTTTTACAGAGCACACACCCTCTGGATGGAGCCCAGCATTCCATGCCCCCCCCCCCCCCATTTTCAAGATGAACCAGCTGAGGCTCAGAGAGGAGCACCCTCCCACCCGGCCTCCAGCCTCACCCCTTGCCCATGTGACCTGGCACCACTGCTGGGCTGGCCTGCGATGACTAACCTGGGCCCCAGTGGCTACGGACCGACCCCCACCTGCCACCGCCTGCTCCACGAGGGAGCCGCTCAGTTTTTGTTGCTTAAGGTACGCGCACACCAGCGACGGCCAGCGGCCTCCGTGACCAGCTCGTCTGCCAGAGGGCACAGCAGACACCCCACAAGTCACCCCCTCACTACACAAGCCCGCACAGTGGCTCTCTAGTCTCCTTTTCTAAACACTCAGAACCAAAGCCCACATTTCCATCAGCTCGCCTTAAGATACTAGTGAATGAAAACGCAGCCCCACAGGCATAGGAATAACTGTTCCCGGGTCCACTGCGGACATGACCGGCTGGGAACTCACTTGTGCAGCCAGAGAAGCGGAAGGAGAGAAGCGGGACGTAAGCCACTCCCAGGGCCGAGGCAGTGGGCCGCCCACACCCCGCAGCCCGCCGCCCACGGCTGCCCGGGGCTCCGAGCACATGCATGTCTCCCAAGCACATTAAACCTGCACGCGTTTCATCAGCGTAATCCTGGCCTGTCCAGCAGCCTGAGTGGAAGGAGGGTGTCGCTCATGTTCCCACCCCACCCTCCAGCCGCCACCTCTGAGGGCCCCTCCCCTCAGGTCTCCACACAAGGCCCTCATTAGGGATTAGGAAGACAAGTGCGGATGAAACACCTCTCAGAAAGAATGAATTTAAAACCGTCCCCTGTAATTAGTGACAATCTCCTATAAATAACTTCAATTCATTTTGCCTTCTATCAGCACAGCACAGGGCCACAAGAGGAAAATAAAAAGTATTCTTTTCGGATCATCTCACACCTTTAAAAATGTTTACAGAAGTTCAACTTTATAAGCTGAGGTAATAGCCAGTCATTAGAGGGCCGCAGTTCCCTAGGTCTGTATATGCAACAGAACCAACTCATTACATTTAAGAAGTAAGACATAACAGTGGTAAAGAGGAGGATAGGTTTTGAAATGTGCTATCCCAACACGATTAACTCCTCAGCTCCACAACCTCTAGCGTCCCCGTGGTGAGGACGAGAAGAAGGCTGACGGGGGCACCGGCAGCGGGGTCCTGAGAGGCAGGCAGCAATGGGGATGCCGAGCCTCCGCACACGACTCTAAATGACCCAACGCTGGAAGGACTCACCTGCTGATCGTCGGAAGCGCGCGCCTCCTTGGACGCCCCTTCCCCCAAATCCATCTTAAGACAGACAACGCCCGCTCCTCCGCAGGCACGCAGCGCTGTGGGCTGCCATTCCCCGCGGCAGGCCTGTGCGCGGCAGGAAAGTTTAAAGACGGTGCAGATGAAGTTCCATTCCGCTCTCCTCGTAACCCGTGGCAACAGGACACTGCAGGAAGCTGTGGCTGGCCGGGGACTCAGACTCTGGATTGTCTCGTGCAGCGAAAAAAGCCGTTTACGTAAATCACGCTGTGAGATCACTTTTAAAGTATTTCCTCCACCAAATCAGAACACAGCGCAGCCGACAGGGGCGATCTCCCCGCCGCACAGCAGCTGCCGAGAAGCTGAGAGAACGCAGAACCGCTCCGTGCGGCCGGCCGTAATGACAGCTCTATTATTAGCCTCCACACGCGGGCGGGGCGGGGCCAGCCGCGGGCTCTGCGTCCCCCTCACCCTGTCCTGGGGCCTCTCCCAGGACCTGCTGGCCTGCCTCCCCACATCCGACACACCTGAGAGTGAGGGAACCACGCCAGGTCCTGGTTTAGAAAAGGAGGAAGCAGAGACTAGTTCTAGAACCTGGTGTCCCTGGGACTCCCTGGAGGGTCCTGGGCTCACCCTAAGTGCCGCCACACCGTCCATGTGATGGCAGGGGCGTCGGGGCCTCACTGGATGGGCTCCTGGAAGGGCAGAAGGGCAGACCTCAGGGAGTGTCCGGGGTTGCAAACACAGCGCCCACGTGGACACCTGCTGGGATGAGGGCCCTCCAGCTTGGGGCCGGGCCACCTGCTGGGAGGGCGCTGAGCCCGCCCTGCCTGTCGCTCTTCCTGGAGGACCCGAGCTCCCAGTGGGCACTCGCGACACAGCTCTGTCTACTGCAGAAACGTACACCTGCCTGGGAGGACATTACAGACAGAAACGGCATCGGCTCCAGCTTCCTCAGACAGCTTTGCGCCAGAGACCGGCACACAGCACAGAAAAGGTGTGAAAGAGAGGAGCAGGGGAGGGTCAGAGGCCTTGTCATCACCTGACCACCACCGCTGAGCGCAGAAACTGCCCAGCCTGATGCCCAGGACATGCTGGGGGCGGCAAGGATCGGGGGAGGAGGAGGAGGAGGAGGAGGGGGAGGAGGGGGAGGAGGAAGAGGGAGGAAGAGAAGGAGGAGGAGGAGGAAGAGGAGGAGGAGGTAGAGAAGGAGGAGGAGGAGGAGGAGGAGGTGGTGGAGGAGGAGGAGGGAGGAAGAGAAGGAGGAGGAGGAGGAGGAGGAGGAGGAGGTAGTGGAGGAGGAGGAGGAGGAAGAGGGAGGAAGAGAAGGAGGAGGAGGAGGTGGAGGAGGAGGAGGAGGAGGAGGTGGAGGAGGAGGAGGAGGAGGTGGAGGAGGAGGAGGAGGAGGAGGAGGAGGAGGAGGAGGCACCACCCACCTCCGCCCCATCCCGGGCTCAGCTAAGGTGTCTGACCTTCTGCTGTCTCTTGACCCAGTCCCTGCCCTGGTGTGGACCCCACGGCCTGTAATCTAGCTGCCCCTTCCTTCCCAACGCCCAGTGCTCAGCCTCAGCTCGGCGGTGCCCTGTCCACCGCCCCCCTGCTCAGTGCTGGTGACGGGCGGGGTCAGCCCAACGACAACAGGGCTGCTATCGTTTGTTCCCTGCTGTCCCTTGAGCAGAAACAGCACCTGGCACGTAGCGGGTACTTAAGGACCACTCACTGAGACATCCTAGCACAGCGGTCGCCACCCTTCCGGACCTCACAGACCACCAGTGGACCACTGGTTGGCTACCGCTGTCCTAGAATGCATCCCAAGTGAACAGGGTTTTAAAGAGAATTAAGATCATTTCCTATAAACGACCTAAAGGCTAGATGAGTACATGAAGGACCAAACCAAGCAAAAACTTCGGAGTTAATTTCTCCCAGAGATAAAAACAGCAAACTTAAGATTTTTTAAAAATAAAAAACGCTCATTTTGAAGTGTCTGTGTACACTGCACCCTGGATCACGTGAACTCCATGACTACAGTGCGTCCCGGAGCTGAGCCAGCACTGGGAGGAGCGCAGCAACCGGCCAGGGGGCTGAGAAGGCAAAGCGACCAAAGAAGGCAATGGCGGCCTCTGAGTCTGGGTCTCGTGCAGGTCCGCCTGCTCGGGCGGACGACAGCCTCTGACAGCAAGCCCGGGGCAGTCCAAACAGATGCACAGAGCCTGGCCACAGAGGAGGCAGCCTCAGGGCCGCCCGCCACCCCCCTCCCCTCTCCAAGCAGAGAAGTCTGGACAGAGGCGTCCCCTGCTGTCCAAAACGCACTGCCAGTTCCTGCCATCAACACCTGGGCACCCAGAAATAGGGGTCGGGGGTGTGCTTCCTCCAGCAAATACTCAGACTAAGTATGTCAAACTCCAGGGCTACCCCAGGCCAAATAAACAAGGTGTTAAGTGGATGTGGCCACAAAAAAACAAAAGCTTCAATTTTCATAGAAACGTAGGTTTATTTCAGTAGAGACATGTTGAATATAAAGGGCTGAAATAAATGAGTCATCGTTAACCTAAAATAATAGACCATTTTAATAAAAATTAATATTTTTTCTTGAACATTAACTGACCAAACACTGAATAACTACACAAGTTAATAAGCATCACGCAAATAAACCTATTTTTCTTGTTCTCCGAAAGCAAAATATTTCCTGTTGTGCACACCAAACAAGTCAGTCCAAGACTAATGACATGGCCATCGCTGCTAGAATATTCGCTGCTGGTATTAGTGGAGAGAAATGGTGCGCCTGCACGTAAGGCGCGTAAGGGAAATGAAGGCAAGACGATTATAGTAACCAGTCATTAGCGAATGCTGTAGTTCATTATTAATAATTATGTATAACATAATATTATAAAAGTCAAGTTATGAAATTCTTATTAAAACGTTTCTTACGTACCGTTATACTGGTGGGCTGCAAAAATATTCATTGCGGGCCACGAGTGTGACATGCTTGCTCTAGACCAGTGGTTCTCAACCTTGGCTGCACATTAGAATCACCTGGGAATCTTTTTAAAATCCTGATTTCTGGGCCTCGTCCTCCGGAAATTCTTTTTGTTATGGGGTGGGGCCACAACATTAGTAACAAAGAAACAGAATTTCCGGAGGATGAGGTCCAGAAATCAGGATTTTAAAAAGATTCCCAGGTGATTCTAATGTGCAGCCAAGGTTGAGAACCACTGTTCTAGACCTGTGATGGCGAACCTATGACACGCGTGTCAGAGGTGACACGCGAACTCATTTTTTTGGTTGATTTTTCTTTGTTAAATGGCATTAAATATATAAAATAAATATCAAAAATATAAGTCTTTGCTTTACTATGGCTGCAAATATCAAAAAATGTCTATATGTGACACGGCACCAGAGTTAAGTTAGGGTTTTTCAAATGCTGACACGCTAAGCTCAAAAGGTTCGCCATCACTGCATTAGACGGTGATGCAGATGGAGGGGCTGGGGGCGCTGTGAGCGGCAGGAGGAGCCCTCAGGGGCTGTGATAAGGGACGGGGAGCGCCAGTGTGCTGGGCTGGGACCGGGCCACAGCTAACCAGCCAGGGAGTCCAGGGCAGCAGGACGGGGGGTCTGACACTGGTCAGCGGTGGTCAGGAAAAGGGTGGAGTCTCGGGCGATGGGGAGGGCCTGGAGGACCCCACCCACAGTCTAGAGAACAGCCTAGAGCAGGGCTGGGAGCAAGCTGGCCACTGGCCTCACAGGGCACCCCGGCTTTGCGGGCGATCCACTACCACTTAGCTCTGCCTTCAGCGTGAAAACAGCAAAGATGTGCGAAGGGCCTGACCACGTGCCAACAAAACTACTGCGCACCCCACTCTCTAGTCCAAAGCGTGGCGGCCCCTCCTGTCTTTGGAAACATGAGAGCTTCGCTTGGGAAGGTGGCTGCCTGGCCCCAGTGGCCTGCACTGCCCCCTGGGGAGTCTCAGCCCCTGCCAGCCCCCATGCTGCCCGAGGGGCTTCCAAACAGACGCCAGGCCCTCCCGGAGGGGTGCCCAGAGCAGGTGGAACTCAGGCAGGCAGGTGGCGCTCTCACTGGGCTCCCACAGGCTCCGCACACTAAGAAAACGCGAGGTCAGCCGGACCGCCCCCCTCTGTCCCGGGACACGCTGGCTGTGCCCTGTCCCCAGACCTTCAGGTGGCTGGTCCCCTCTTAGCATCGAGGGCTCGGCGTGGACAGTCCCTCCTGAGGGCAGCCACCGGACCACAGCCTGCGAGGGTGCCCATCTCCACCCCGCACCTGGCCTTGCTCCCCACCGCCCCCACCACCGACGAAGTCACGAAGTCGCCTGCCTGACACCTCCCTGTTGAGCACCGGTCGGCCACGGCTCTCACCTGGAGAGCAACTCCTTAGAGCAACTCCTGGGGGACAGATGCGCAGCCCAGGCTGCCGGAGCTCGGTGTCCTGGGAGAGGCAGCTGGAGAGGTGAGGGTGCAGGAGCGAGGCTCTAAGCCAGCCCGCTGGGGGAAGGGCTCCATGGGCTCGGACAATTCCTATCCCCTGGCACTGCCACCTTGCCTCAGTTTCCCACTCAGTAAAGCAGAAACAGTGATAGTTCCTGCGGCCCAGAGGTCACAGTGTGACCAGTGACGGGGCAGGTCATAGACACAGGCAGGGCCATTAGCCTCGTGTGGCCCATCAGTGCACGGCCTGGTGACCCCCCTGCACGGGGCCCTGGGAGGGGGGAGCTGCCCTCAGGGAGCGGGGACACTGCGGTCCTCCCCACAGTACATGGAAGTCATGAGCCACGGAGACCCCAGGGGGCGGCAGATGCCAGTGTCTGAGGGTGACAGTGGGGAACGGGGATCTCCCAGGGCTCAGCGATCCCTACAAAGTTACAGCCTTTGAACCAAGTGTGACGGACGCGGCAGACTCCCGAGTTCCTGTCCCCACCTAAGGCTGCCGGCAGACAGAATGTGACAATGAGACCAAGAGGAGTCTGGGACCCCAGGGAGTGCCGGCCTCTCCAGCAGGTGTGGGCCTGGCTCCTGCATGCTGCCCTCTCACTCCCGCTGGCCCTGGCTGCACAGCCCGTCTCCGCGCCCCTGTCCCCTACTCTGCCCACGGTCCCTGCAGGCCCTTCAGGTCAGGTACCAGGTCTTCTTCCAGACGTTCCTTCTGCCATTCCCACAGCACGGGTCTCATTTTCCACCTTCACCTCCTGCTCAGGAGTCCCTTTCCCACAATCTGTCAGTAGCTCCTGTCCTCTCCCTTCACACTCCCTCCACACACCCTCGTCCTTTGGTTCCATCTTCCTCTCTCAGGCTCATCTGTAAAACCCTAACCCTAGCAGCCAGCGCTGCCGACTCCAGCATCTATCTCGGCAGGCCTGGGAGAGACATACCCCATGCCAATCATTTTCACAGCAAATTCAGAAAAGAGCACCAATTGGAAATACACACTTCTGGGATTTATCCCAAAGTGAAGCCTGTGTAGCCTCACCCAGGTCATAACGAAAGCATAGTGATGGTCTAGTTTTTTTCTTAAAAAAAAAAAAAAAATACACACACATACACACACACACACACACACACACACACACTCTCTAGAGGCCCAGTGCATGAATTCGTGCACCAGTGGGGTCCCTTGGCCTGGCCTGCGGGATTGGTCCAAAACCAGCTCTCTGACATCCCTCGAGGGGTCCCAGACTGCGAGAGGGTGCAGGCCAGGCTGAGGGACCCCACCGGTGAATGATCGGGGCCGGGGAGGGATGCGGGAGGTGGGCCAGCCAGGAGGGACCGTGGGAGGCTCCAGGGCATGTCCGGCCTGTCTCGCTCAGTCCCGATTGGCTGGACCCCAGCAGCAAGCTAACCTACCGGTCGGAGCGTCTGTCCCCAGGTTAGTCAGTGAATGTCACTGCGAGTGGTTGAGCAGCCTTAGCATATCATTAGCATATTACACTTTGATTGGTTGAATGGCTGACCGGATGACTGGACACTTAGCATATTAGGTTTTTACTATATAGGAGATATATATATATATATACATATACATATATATATATTTTTTTTTTCCCAGAGAGGAAGGGAGAGGGAGAGAAACATTAATGAGAGAGAATCATTCATCAGCTGCCTCCTGCATGCCCCCTCCTGGGGATTGAGCCTGCAACCCAGGCATGTGCCCTCATTGGGAATCAAACCATGACCTCCTGGTTCATAGGTCAATGCTCAACCACTGAGCCACGCTGGCCAGGCCCTAGTTTCTCTTAATAGTTCTACGCTGAACACACAACCAAAAGCCATGGCTTAGTCTGGTCTGTTTTTAGCTCCTATGAATGGAGTCCTACAGACGCACTGCGTGTGTCTGCCCTCTCTCTGTGACGTGTCCAGGCAGCCACAGAGCATACCTGGCGTCCTCCCTGCGGCTGGGCAGTTGGGCTGCTCTGGCTCAGGAGTCTCACCACAGCTGTGAGGCCTCGTGCACGTTGCCTGGAACTCAGGATGGACATTTTGGGTGCAGCGGAACTGCCGAGTCTCAGGGCACTTTATCTTCAAACACGCCCCCCAGGGAGTGCCCTCTACCAGAGTGTTATCAGAGTGTAGGCCGCTTCATGGCCACACCAACACGTGACACCATCTGTCTCTGGTCACTGGGGCCACTCCTGTGTACAAGCCTCACTGTGGCTGTAACTTGCGCCTCCCTGGTGACTAATGTGGTTGGAAACCTCTTCATCTGCGGCTTTGCTATTGGGAATCATCTTTCATCAAATGCCTGTTAGACTCCCTGGCCCACTCTGCTCCCGGAGGTGCACTCAGGACCAATGGGCCTTCAGTACAGGCGTTTGGATGCTGCAGTCCCCGAGCTTCCTGGAGTCCCAGTGGCCGATCTCTGCCTTGATGGTCAGTGCTCTGTGTCTGGGGCAGAGTCTTTGCCCCCTGCCTCCATGGAGCTGTGTCTGTGACCCTCAGTCAGACCTGCACAGCTGGGTCCATCCTGTCTGTATGACGTGGGAATCCAGTTTCTTCCTTTCTTGGTTTTTTCTCCACTTTTCCCAGCACCACTAAAAAAACAAACTCCCCCTGCTCTGGACGCACAGCCCAGGTGCTGTCTTCTACGCCACGCCTGTCTGTGCCCTGAGCCAACACTTACAGTCTGAAATGCTCCTACACTTCATCATTTTGACAGCTGATAGAGGAAGTTCTCCTATCGTATTTTACTTCAAGAGTATCTTGGCTAGCCCTCGCCGGTTTGGCTCAGTGGCTTGAGCATCAGCCTGTGGACTGAAGGGTCCCTGTTTCAATTCTGATCAAGGGCACATGTCTGGGTTGTGGGCTCGATCCCCAGGAGGGAGCACACAAGAGGCAGCCAATCAATGATTCTCTCTCATCATTGATGTTTCTATCTCTCTTTCCCTCTCCCTTCCTCCCTGAAATCAATTAAAAAAATATATTTTTTAAAAAAGTGCACTGAATCTGTAGGTCATTTTCTAACTGTATCCAAAACTAATCTTCGTATATTGACCGTAGATCCAGCAACCTTGCTAAACTCACTTATTGATCTTAATAACCTATAGATTCTTATAGATTTTCTGTTACAATCGTATCTTGTGAGAATAACATTAAATTTTTCTTTCCAAGCCTTTTAGTTTCTATTGTTTGACTTTCATAGTACAGTGACAAAGACATGCAATGAAAATCAAAACAGAAATGGCACCAGCAATGTTGCTTGTTCCCAGTCTCAAACAAGTATGATCCCTGTTCAAAGGGATTCTATACCCTTATCAGATTAAGGGAAGTCCCTTTAATTCCTATTTTAACTTTTGTGGGAGATCTGTAGCCATGAATGGATACTGAATTTTGCCAATGGCCTTTCCTGGGTCTGTTGGGATGATATGTGATTTTTCTACTTTGTGAATGTGGTAAATTACACTGACTGATTTTTAAGTATTAAAAACAGCTTGATCAGTGTGGCTCACCAGTTGAGCATTGACCTATGAACCAGGAAATCACGGTTCCATTCCCAGTCAGGAAACATGCCTGGGTTGTGGGCTCAATCCCCAGTGGGGGGTGTGCAGGAGGCAGCCAATCAGTGATTCTCATCATTGATGTTTCTATCTCTCCCTCTCCCTGCCTCTCTCTGAAATCAATAAAAACATATTTAAAAAAAATAAGGCACCATGTTGCCTCACCCCCTGTGACAAACGCAGCACACAGATGCACGATGTTAGCACACGGCCAGCTGGGAGCACAGGGCTCCCCGTGCTTTCTGCTTAACTGGCCTGCAAACCTAAAACTGCTCTAATAGTAAAGCCCATCCAATTTCTAAGAAAAATGGATAAAAGGAAAGAACCACACCAAAAGGTATTCTCTGTATCTGTGCCTCAGCATCGCACCTTTACGGGGTAACATTGGGCCCGTCCTTCCTCACAGACTTGTGAGGCTGAACAGGTTCTGTATGAAGTGCTGAGCCAGCACCGGGCACGTGGGCTACAGCACGGACACACTACCCGGCCTGGGCACACGTGCTGGGCAGAAAGGTGACTGATGGGCATTAGAAGAAGTGGTTACCCCGGGAGGGGAGCGGAGTAGGATCCGGGTGGAATTCAAAAGAGATTCAGATGTATCAGTAAGCTTTTCATTTCTAAAAAGCCAAAGAATAAGAGAAACTGAAATGCTTACCTCTAGGTCATCAAGGGAGCGAGTGACACTAAATCTCTTGGATCTTCCAAACGATCTCCGCACAGAGGTGCGCTGAGAAGTCTGAGCGAGACCAAGTCCCCGCCCAAATTTTGAGCCCTAAACACAAGAAAAGGTAAAGTGAGTTACCTCCAGGGGAGAGGTGCTTAGCTTTGCCTGAGGCAACACCTTGCAGAGAAGAGGGGGCCCAGGAAACCAGACTGTGCCCCCGGGGCAATGTCATGATCTGCAGGCATCACCTCAATGAAAACGCAGAGCCACAGCCAAGGCCGCCCCGGTCTCCAGGGGCTCGCTCTGCCCCTGACAACTACGCGCCCAGAGAACGACCACTCAGCCTCCCGTCACCAGGCTCTGAGCCCCGGAGCAGATGAACAGCACATGGGAGCGCAGTGTGGAGAATAATGGTTATTAACAAAGGCTGGTGTCACAAGGCCGCGCTGTGACTTAATTTCATGAGCGTCTGGGAAACTAAAGAATCCCACATTCAGCTGGCGTCTGAAGCCCAACCCGACTCAGGTGCCGGAAATAACTGGCCAGTGAAACATCTTGTTCTTTCTCTGGGAAATTACTAGAATTAATTCACTGCTATTATGCTAGAGACACTTCTCTGAATGTGATCGTGGTTCCAGCAAATAAGTCACCACATCTTTCACATAAAAGCAGCGCAGCTGAAAATATCTGATTTCCTAGGGACTCGAAACCCTAAGTGCCCTCAGGGCAGGCAGGGGAGCGAGGAAAAGCGAGGCCCTGGGGAGGGAGAGGGACCATCTGGGCTGGGCCAGGCCCCCAGGAGGCTGGGACTGTCTCCCTGAGAGTGAGGAGGCCTGGAGGGCGGGCCAGCTACTTCGCTCTGCTCCCCTGGAGCCTGGAACAGCCTTGGCGGCAGATTCCCCCTGCACTGAGCCCCGGAGAGCAGGCAGCACGGAGAGAGGGCAGCACGCACTGTCAAAGGAACCCATGCCCAGTGCTCCAGCCCAGGGCAGCTCAGAACCTTGGAGCGCCCTCTACCGGAGTGTCATCCCACAGATGCGGGCTCTCAGCAGAGGCTGCTACTGTGTCCTCCCTTCCTTGTGACATTGCAGTGATGCAATGTCGCCCGTGGGCGTTGTTTGCACAGAGTCACGATCAAAGCCGGGCATAGTTTCCAGATATGTTTACAATCTATTTTAAAACTTCCTGTCATTGTGCTAGGAAAACGACAAGATTCTCATGTTGAATGCGGGCCCTCCTGGCCTGCCTGAGAGCTGAGCCTGTGGTCAGCTGTGCCACTGGGACTCAGCAAGGCTTCCGACGCCAGGCCTCGCTGTACCACTCGGGCTCCCGCAGCCACTTCCCTGCCTCAGTGACCGTGCCTCACTCTCGGTTCCCTGTGCCAGTCACTGCTGTGCAAAGGGAGGCATTGAAGCCACCGCCACCACGGAGCAGTGACAGGACTCAACCATGCGACATGCAGGCCTCTGGCATCTGGCTCCTTCCCTTTCCCAAGGCCTCCCCTCTGCTCATGGACAGCACGTCCTTCTCCCCTTTCCGGCCCATCCCCTGCTCATCCTGACCCACCTCCGCCAGCTCAGGCCAGGAGGGACATAGGGGACCCTCCTCACCACTCTGGAAGCTTCTGCACTCCAACTGAGGAGGCTGTGCAGGGTGACCCTGAGCTAATAATGCAGGGGAACCCATTTAGCAAAATAAAAAGCAGCCAATGAATTTCAAGAGATTACAGAAGGGTCCCAATAAAACACAATTCATGACTACAATTGTGCGTCTGTCACCGTTGTCATTACAAAGGGAACTACAGGAGGAGGCCCCGCGGAGCCCCCGGTCCGGAGCGCAGCACTCATTGGCCACCGACGGGCGAGCTGTTTAATACGCGGGTCAGTAAAATGAAAAGGAGGCACCAGCCTGAGGAGCTCACAGAGCCCCCACCAGGTCCCAAAGGAGGCCTGGCATGAGCTGGGGAACTCGAGGCTTATCTCCCAACATGAGCCATAATGATTCCATCACAAGCGTCCCGTTCGTCTGTGACAGGGCGGCAACACCAGCCAATACTGTCCCTCTCGCTACGTTTTTTTAATCCTCACTTGAGGATGTCTCTCTCACGTGGATGTTTCTCTCTCTCCCTCTCTCTCTTTCTCTCTCCACCCCCCCCAACCATCCCTCCCGTCCACTCTCTCTAAAAAAAATCAATGGAAAAAATGCCCTCTGGTGAGGATTAACAACAACAACAACAACAACAAAAGGGTGTATTGCCTCCGCCACTCGGCCAGAAACCCAATGGACTTCGGAGGCACAGTGACAGGACCTGCAGGCACCAGCAGTAGGAACGGGAGGAAGGAGGGGAGACCCTCACCTGGGCTGTGAGAAGTCACCATCCCTTCCACCCCCGGCCTGTCCCGCCAGAGCAAGGGCCCGCTGGGGATGAGACCACTCAAGGGAGGGCTCCAGGCGAGACGGAGCCTCAGCACACAATCACAGCAGACACCAGTGGCAGCCGACAGAGGCCACAGCTAGGGGAAGCGGCGGGGGACTGGGCAGCTGGTGCGCTGTCATTTCACCAGCCACTGACTAAGTCATCCAGTCAAATTCACGTTCACTAAACCACCCCCGCAGGCTTACCTTTTTGTCTTCTTTCGTCTTCCTAGCGTTTCGATGGGGACCAAAAATGTTCTGCATCCCAAACGCCTTCCTGGACCAGTCCCTCTTCTGGGTGCTCAGCAGGGGCTGTGCCAGGCTGCCCTCCAGCCGGTAGCGGTCAGCGGGGATCTTGCTCATGGGAGGGGGCAGCGTGCCGCAGTTGACGCTGGACCACCCGTCAGTGGAGTCCGTGTAAGACTCCTGGTCACTGGCGTGTCCGCACTGCCACTCCTGCAGGACGTGAACCGGAAGCCACCGCTGGCTGAACCCACCGCCAGGGCCCACAGCGCCTCTCTTGGAAGGCGGGACCGAACTCCGCAAGGGGGTTGGGGGGACCTCCACGTGAGAAGTGGGCCCCAAATGCTTACTAAAGTCCCAGCCCCTGTCAGCCTGTGGAACAGCTTCAAATGGGGGCCCTGCCTCAGGATCGTGGCAAAAGGCCCCATTCCAGGGGGTGGCCCAAGGCTGGGAGCCCCTTCCCCCTGCCCCCTCCCAGGTGCTGCTGCTGGGGCCATGTCTGCTGGAACTGGCGCCCAGGTCGACCACAAGCACCCGGCTGTTTCTCTCCTCCTGGTTGAAATTTCCAATGCCACTGTCACTGTTGCTGCTGGTGCTGGTGTTCTGGTGGGCATCGGCATCCCCGTCCACGAAGGCCCGGGCCCGCACACCCTCGATCAGCTCGCCCATGTCCCGGTACAGCACAGAGATGAACTGGAGGACCGGCAGGGAGGACGCCGGGAATTCCAGGCAGCCATTGGTGTCAGGGTCGGCTGTGCACTCAAACCCGAACCGCCGGGCGATGCCTTGGTGGATCTTGTGATTGAACAAGTCTGGGTCCACCATGAACACGTGGCAGGAAGTCCGCAAGACGCCCTCGCCCTCCCGCGCC
The DNA here is from genome assembly GCF_014108235.1 of Myotis myotis. NCBI lineage: Eukaryota > Metazoa > Chordata > Mammalia > Chiroptera > Vespertilionidae > Myotis > Myotis myotis. The sequence continues at coordinate 1,552,564 of NW_023416313.1, read as the reverse complement.
AGGCTGCCGTCATCGCTGTTCTGCATGGTCACAAGCCCGAAGAACCGGCGGTCGTCGGGGCACACAGCGCTGAAGGCCAGCTTCTCGGCAGGGTACTCGGCCAGCACGGCGGCCTTGTCAGTGCACAGCTGCACGCCATCGTGCATGATCTTCATGGTCACCAGGGAGTGGATCTTCTGCTCGGCCCGCAGGCGCCGCAAGCAGCCGCGAATAGCCTGGAAGCTGTCGGCCTCCAGGCTGCAGCTTGTGGAAGGAAGTTCGATGGAACCCAAATAGCCAACGACCATGGCGACGTTTAAAATACTTGCATCTAACCCAAACTCGTCCTGATTCTCTAGTCCAACACTGAAAACCGAGTCGTCGTTGATAACGTGTGCGATCTCCTTGGGAAGCAGGCCGGGCTGCGGGCCGCCTACACTTTCCTGCCCCGGGTCGAATCGCGCAGCTGCCGACTCCGAGAGCGACCTGTGCTTCAGTTTCGAGGGCTCTGAGCTGCTTGCATGCAGACGAGGGTTTTCGAAGATCATGCTGAAAATCCCCCCCGACTGCATGTCCTCCACGACTCTCTCGGCTCTGTTGATGCCCAACGCTTTGGAATCGAGTCTGGGCTTCCGCCAGCCCTTCCCGTCATAGAAGCCCACCTCCTCATCGCTGGAGCAAGACTCCAGGTGACCGAGGCCTTCGCCCACCACCATGTGCAGGACCCCGGAGCATTTCCCGATGAGTTTAACCACGTCCTCATGCGACGCTTTCTTCACGTTGATTTCATTTACAGCGAGTATCTGGTCTCCGGCGCGGAGGCCCACAAAATCAGCGGGGCTCCCTCTCATGACACAGCTGAGCACGCAGGGCGCCTGGCCGGAAAGGGTGAACCCGTAGCCTGCTCTCCCTCTGGCGACCTCCACACTCCTCAGGCGAGGGGGTGCCGTCCCCGGTGGCGGGCGCTCTACTGTGTCCCCCGCTCTGTACATCTCAGCGCCTCCCAGGCCAGGAGCATAGTTCCCCGGGGGCCTCACAGTTCAGAGAACGCTTGCTGCTGCCATCGTTTTCTAGAAATGCTGCCCTGAGGAAGAAAAACAACAGCTCGGCGTTAAAGAGCCCAGGCCTCACTGCTTCCTGGCATCACCTGAACTTGGAAAGGTATCTCATAGCAAAACCCGTCACCAAGGAGTCTCCAGTTACCAAGCAAATGTCAGCGGAGGAGAGAGCAAATCTCAGGCTAAGAATTTCCTTCCAAAGTGGGAACTGCTTCCCAGGACGGGTCCCCCTCAACACCGACCCTCCTGCGAGGCTGCCCTCGGGACTCTGCAGGACCCACTTCCTGGCGCTGTTCCGCCTCCCGATCCAGAGAGAAGAGAAGGGACCTGGAGACCTCACACTCACAGTGTGGCCCGCAGCCCAGCCACCGCCTGGGGCTCCCCTGCACACCGATGTGTCTGAGGGGCATTTGCACCCAGGGCAGAGTCGGACTGAAACGCAGCGCTGGCTACAGACTCGGGGTCTCACTTCTGAGGCAGCCCAGGTCCACCTGTGCGTGATCACTAGGAAGGTTTCCCCGGGAAGGCATCTGCTGACGTCTCATAGTCCACGCCCCCCCAATTAATTTATGCGAACTCGGTACCTTGTGGGGAAAACATCCGTCTCAAATGCCGCAGTCCACACCACAGAGGCCACCGACACACCAGAGGAAACCTCCGAAAAGAGCGCAGGAGCTCAGCACTAACAGGCAGCCCAAGGTGTGCCCGGGGACAGAAGCCCCGGCTAACGCACTGCCTGCCGATGCAGCCATGACCTCACAGCCGAATGTCATGGCGGACGGAGCCAGCGCGGCCCTGCTCCGGCGGCTGTGCGGGGCTGGGTTCACACAGGGCTGCTCGGGTGGCTCTTCGCCACCCCGCCGCCTCCGGTTTACTGTTAGCACAGCACATGCTGTGGGGGAACTGACCTCCTTGAAGTGCTTCTGCTGGCAAAAATGATTCACCCGGTCTCAAAGAGTCCATCTCAAGTCCTTGGTAGCTTCACCCCCAAATGTGCGCATTACTGTAAGTGTAGGCAGTGGGTGGGCAGCCACCAACATTATTGTATGCATGGTCGTTGAGTAACTTACAATAGACTGAGCAGAAGAGTATGCTTTGTTCAAAATGCTCCCATTCAGCATTTTGTTATTATGCAAGTTTTTACATGTTTGTTTGCTTTTAATTCAATTCTGGAGGTTTTACCACTTCAAGCCCTAAGAAACCAAAGGCCCAGCTACAGGGGCGTGCGGCAGGCGCCTCGGTTCCGGTCTCCAGGAGCACAACCCGCCTTCCCACTTAGTTCATTGCTAAGCAGCCAAACAAGACTTTACAAACAGAAAAGCAGCTCTTGGAAATGGGAAATACAGCAGAGATAAATAATCAGGAACGAGGGGAAAGCAGTAAGGGAGAGAAGAAATTCAAGATGGCAAATTTAAGGACATTTCATTTCTTTGAACATATCAGAAATTTGTATACAGTTAATAATGTTACAATGAAATGGAATTCCAAAAACAATATAAAGTTGAAGAAACATAGTTACGCTGGTGTCATATGCCCCCCGTAAAGTTTTAAACACTACCCTGAATACATCCTCCCCCCTCCCACTCAGGCTGCGAGAAGAGAGGCGGCCCCAAGGGGGGGAGCGCCCAAGGCCTCCGGGCAGGAGAAGGGCCGGGAACAGGATCCCTGAGCAGCTGCTTGAATATTTTATCGCTGGTTCCTGGTGTCTCCGCTACAGAAGGCCTCACACCAAGTAGCATCTCTAACTCAGAACTTTCCCTTTTTTAATGTGTGGAGAAGAAAATCTAGATTTAGCAGAATATTATACTACTTTAAATTACAAAGGTCCATTTTACTGGCTCAAAAATATTAACATACTAGAGGCCCAGTGCACGGATTCGTGCACAGGTGGGGTCCCTCGGCCTGGCCAGTGACCAGGCCGATTGGGGCCCTCTTTGGAGGTTGGCTGTGGGAGCGCACTGACCACCAGGGGTAGCTCCTGTGTTGAGCATCTGCCCCCTGGTGGTCAGTGCACATCATAGCTACTGGCCGGTCATCCAGTTGCTTAGGCTTTTATATAGATAGTTGACCCTTGAACAGTGTGGGGGTTAGTGGCACCGGAAACCCACATATAACTTTTGACTCCCCCCAAACTTAACTCCAGTCCCTTGGTATCTGTGAGAAATGGGTTCCAGAACCCCCACAGACACCCAAATCCGAGGATGCGCTAGTCCCTCACACATTGTTGCATGAAACTACGCACAGTCAGCCCTTCACATCAGAGGATGCCCAACCTCGGATCAAAAATACTGTTTTCAATCTGCGGTTGGCTGACTCCAAGTGTGAAACTGGGGGATACTGAGGGCTGACTACATATTTATTGAAAAACCCACGTATAAGTGGACCTGCACAGCTCAGACCCGCGTTGTCCAAGGGTCACCTGTACTGCACATTGATTCTAACCCTCTGTAATGTGGTTATCTCAAGTAAGATCCACAGGATTACGAATGAAGAGGAACAAGTGTGCACATGTACGCCCTCCAACGGTGAGGACACTGTGCTAGAGCATACTGGCTGGGTCACGCCAGGCACTGAAGACAGCAGACACCTCAGCCTCAGAGGACAGAAAGGCATCCACGTCCGGGAAAACTGTCTCCCTGTCACTGTCTGATGCGGGGTGATGCGGGGCTCTCCTGTCACTTGCCATCGCTCCCTAGCATGTGGGGCTTAACAAAGGCACTGAGGTCGGAGCATTCGGAAGGAACTTCTTTTATTCACATCACACTGCAATGCCTTCTGCACATGGGGACTTCAGGTCTCAACGGAGGAAAGCAGCTCAGCAGAAGGCCGGGAGCGGTCCAGCACTCAGCCTCTTCTCTGGTGCCACCTTGCCCACCTACACCCGCCCCCACCTCCCTCTGGCTCATCTTCCCAACCCTGCTCACACCCATGACGCTTCTCGAGGGACCCAACCTTACCCCCAGCCTACCTTCCAAGGCCGCCTCACCAGGCCCCTACCCAAAGCTCACCGTCACCTCAGGCAGGTCCATCCTCACAGCCCCGGGATTTTCCCAGGACTTTCCCGCCCGCTCTTCATTTGTTCGTGTGTCCATTCAATGACTGTCGAGGGGCTTCCGCAGCAGCCCCAGGCAGACAGTTATGAACAGGTGACTAGAGATGGCCCTGCCCCTGGGGCCTGCCTCAGCAGGTCGATATGTCCACACAGGAAGGCCCACAGCCCTGACTCCATTTGAGAAGTTACTCTTCCCTGAACATACCCGCTTCCTGCTGCCCCTTGGCTCAGCTCAGATCCCGTCTCCCCCCTGAGGCCCCACTAACTCTTCCAACCCTCAGCCACCCCCAACTGCCCTGCAGAGCGGGCCCCACGATCAGGCTGTGCCTGCTGTCCATCGCCAGCCCAGGGCATCACTGCGCAGCCTCCGCAGCCTTCTGAGGCAGAGCGGTGGGCACCCGTGGCAGCGGCACACACTCGGCCTTTGGTGCACTGAGGACACACGCAGGCTGTGGGGACACACGCAAGGGACAGGGGACAGGTTTGAGGGGAAGCCGTGCGTCTTGAGCAGGGAAGTGGCGCTGGGCAGTCATGAGAAGCTGGGAGAACTAGCAGCTGGGCTCCACCTGCCAGAGGCTGGGCCGCACAAGGCCAAGGCCATGCACGGTAGGAATCCTATGTGCGGAAGACCACAATCAGCAGCTCAGGCAGGGCCAGGAGCCCCATCCGGCTCCCCCAGCCTCCCAACCAGGACTGAGCCCAAGGGGCTCAAAGAGCAGGACTGACCTACCCCCAGCCAGTGGGCCGCATCCGCCCAAGAGCTCTGGCACCAGCCTGGCGGTGACCGAGTTTCGGGAAAAGTAAACAAGGCCAGCCGAGCAACTTCCTTTCAGGATCTGCAGCCGATGGGAGTGCAGGGCTGTTTTTAATTCCAGAAACAAATTCTTATTCAATAATCCTGAAATATTGAAGGTTAAACCATGTCAATTTCTCCTTCCCTTTTTATCTCTACTTAATATTTCTGTTTGTGGTTTTTAAACCGAGGCAAAGTGAGCCTATAAAGAGTTGCTGGATTTAGTGAGTCACAATACAGGACACCTAAATGTGAATTTCAGACATAAGATGAATCACATTTAGTGTAAGTACGTCCCAAACACTGCACGGCATGTTGTATCTGGCCAATCTGTGCAGGAACAGACGAGGCAGCCCGTCTTGCCCGGCCTGACCCAGCGGCCCTGGGCTCCTCCTTGCTGGACCCTGGCTTCCATGATCCCACCAGGACGTCACCTGCACCCCACTACCCCTCCCAGCCACTTCCCAGGGCGGAGCTGACGGTGGGGCCAGGCCCTGTGCCCACCTGCACAGTGTGACCATCACCCGGCCTCAGCTCCAAAGGGATGACCAGGAAGGACAGGCCTCCTGTGTGATCCCCACCACATACAAATGCTGTTTTGCCCTCTGCGACCCATGGAAAAGCAGCAACTGCTGGCCGGGCTTGGTCTGTGTTTTCACTGGGGCCGCAGGGAATCGTTCTGCTCGCGTGTCTCCGTCATTCGCAGGAAGACAAGGCAACCTGCATGTGCACGAGCTTCCAGGCGCCGCTTTGCAGGCGTGTGAGGGAGAAGCTGCGAGCCCAGTCCGCACACAGGGTGCTGGGGGCAGACCACTTTTAAAACAATTTTTTAAATATTTTTTTTTTATTAATTTTAGAGAGGAAGGGAGAGGGAAAGAGAAATAAAAACATCAATGATGACAGAGAATCATTGACTGGCTGCCTCCTGCACACCCCCTACTGGGATCGAGCCTGCAACCCGGGCATGTGCCCTTGGCCAGAATCAAACCTGGGACCCTTCAATCCGCAGGCCAACTGAGCCAAACCGGCTAGGGCGGCAGACCACTTTTAGATGCAAGGGGGAAGGAATGGCCAGAGGAAGTCATGTGGGCAGGAGGCCCTGTGCCCCTCCTGACCCCTCCTGGCTCCTCACCTCCCAGGTCCAGGCAGGGTGGATAATGGGCTGCATGGTAGCCCCAAAGACATACGGGCCTAATCCCCAGAACCTGGAAATGTGGCCTTATTTGGAAAAAGGATCTTTGTAGCTGGAATCAGAGGCTTTGAGACGAGGAGATGACCCTGAATTGTCCCCATCCACGAGAAGCACACAGCTAGATCCCCACAGCTTCCTCACCCACCAATCAGGTGGACCCTACCTGTAATCACAAGTGGCCTTCTAAGAGGGAGGCAGAGGGAAGAGGGGAGATCAGACACAGGGAGAGGCCATGTGAACACAGGACAGAGACTGGAGTGATGCGGCCCCAAGCCCAGGACTGCTGGCACCACCGGGAGCTGGGAGGGGCAGGAGGGATCCTCCCCAGCGCCTCCGGGAGGAGCACAGCCCTGCCACACTGTAGGCTTCTGGCCTCAGAACTGGGAGTGAATAAATTTCTGCGGCTTGAAGCCACTCACTTTGTGGTACTTTGTTACAACAGCCACAGGAAAGGAATACAAGGGGTAGGTAGGCCCAGGGAGCCCTCCTCCTCCTGGGACCCCACTGCCCGACCCTCCCAGTGAGGCCCTGACTGGCTGCAAAATGCTTAACTCCACAGAGCTGTCCTGGGTTGGACTCCAGGAAATGAGGGCTCTGGTGGACATCTGGGCACCTCACTCTGCCCAAGTGCCCCCTCAGCTCCTCTGGCCTGCACTCAGGAGGAGTCACAGCCTGGCACGTAGTAGGGCTTGATACAGATGTGCTACATGAAGGCCTGAGCTGCCCTCCTGGGCACAAACCGAGTCACAGCAACGACACTACAAGCCTAGACATGACCAGATTCGCACCATCGCTAACAGGTGCTGAGGATGTCCTGTGTGTCATAGTTCCCCACTATTTTACACAGATTATCTGTGGACCCTGAGAAAGAAGATGCCTAGTTAAGAAGGGGTCCTGGTGGCTTAACTGGGCTTAAATTAAAAAAAAAAAAAAAAAAAAAAAAAAAAAGCTGCACTGAGCTACCGCCTCTGCACTGAACTGCGGGCTGAGCCAGGAGTTCCGGGAATCCTATTTCAACCAATAGGACGGAGGCTTTCCCCATCCAAGAGAAGCACACAGCCATAGCCCCACAGCTTCTTCACCCACCATTCAGCACGGGCCTTTTGGACCAATCGAACTGTGAGGATTTGGATCCCTCATTTGCATGAGGGCAGACCAATCAGGGACCAGGAGCAGGACTTCCGTCTAGAGCAGCCGTGGGCCCGTTTGAAATGAATAAAACTAAAAAAAAAAAAAAGACCGTACCCTTTTATATAATGATGTTTATTTTGAATTTATGTTAGTTCACACAAACACTCCATCCATGCTTTTGTTCCGGCCCTCCAGTCCAGTTTAAGAACCCATTGTGGCCCTCGAGTCAAAAAGTTTGCCCACCCCTGGTCTAGAAGTCAGCTTCCCTCTGGCCCTGGGAGCCCACTCTCCCTTTCCACCAAAGCCGGCCTTTCCCTGGCTTCACTGAGGGAGGAGCGGACAGCAGGCAGAGCAGACGGGCACAGAGCAGCAAGGAGTGCAGTGGGCAGAGCTAGCTGGGCCAGGGCCTGGCAGGGCTGCCTCACAGCCGTGTGTTTCCACAGCTGCGGGACCACAGTTGAGCTGTTTTGCACTAAATCAAGTTTCCTTCCTCACTGCACCCCAAATTGGGGACTCCCGTTGGTGTTGAACTGGCACCAAGGAGGCTGACATATCCTCGCCGCAGCCTTGCTATTAACCTATTTTATAGTCAGAGACCGTGGCACAGAGAGTAGTTTGCCCGTGGTCAAATCAGGTACCAGATGAGGTAAAGAACGTGGTACCGAAAGGCAAAATCTGCACCGTGGCCTCAGCCCTCAGCCGGAGCCTGAGGCCGGGTAAACGAACAGTGGGCCCAGGGAGCAGCCGCCTCTGGGAGGTCAAAGAACCCCGGTCCTTACCCCTAAGCGGCTCACATCAGAGGAAGGCAGGGAAGAACCACAGCCGCTACTGCCGCAGGCTCAGCAAACCGCACACGCGAACCAGGCACCTGCTCAGGCTGACGCAGGCTCCACTCACCGGGCTTGTTAGGGAAAGGCTCTCTGTTAGGCCAGAGTGGCTCGCTCCCCCATTACTCGGTTCTCCAGATGAGACTACTAAACAGACTACTAATCACAGGCTATCAGTGCAGGGAAAAGCCTCATGCACTCTCCTTTGCTGCTCAATCAAGTTCCCAGCAGGTACAACATATAAAGACCAACTATTTGAAGGCACTGGAGAGCTCCGAAGAGCAGGCAGAACCTGGGAGGGAGCTGTCCCCTAAAAGGGCGTCTGCACGGTGACAGAGCTCGGAGCTCTGGGAAAGCGCAATCCTCCCAGCTTCGAGGCAGGGTGCCTGGGAAGAGAGGGGGCCATCCCAGTACCTCAGAAAGGAGGAGCTGGAGAGAGAGGAAGCCCTGAGATCTGTTCATAAGCTAAGTCCCGGTCCTTGGCCAGCCCTGGCGCTGCCCATGCAGAGGGTGAATCCATGGAGCTGCAGGAGGCAGCTGGCAGGCCAAGTGCACCAAGTGGAGATGACAGAGATTTCAGTTTGAGTCCAAAGTAACTTCCAGAACAAAAAACAACACTCTTTTCAAACAAGAATCACTGCAATGGACCATCCACGACGTCTAGTACACAACCAAATACTATCAGATGTTCAGACATTAGTGTGACCAGTCAAGATGTGACCATAGTCAAGAGGAAGGAGGTCAACAGAAACAGATCCTGAGATAACCCAGGGCCTGAAATGAGCAAATAAGAGCTACAAAGCAGCTAAGAGTGTGTCCAGGATTTAATGGAAAATGTGGTCACAATAAACAGGTGGTGTATCTCAGTAGAGACATAGGCACTATAAAGCAGCACCAGGTGGAAATTCTGGAAATGTGTGTCTACTTCTGAAGAGAGATGGCCAAAGGAGCGAGTGGCCATCAGCTCCCAGAAAGTAAAGAACAGCTGCTCCACCAGACCTGAGCGCGAAGCCAGGCTCATCTTCTTTCCTGGGACACCTGCTCCAGGATGGCTCAGCCTCTCCTCCGGGGCAGGGCACCCGCAAGGCCCTGCCGGACGCGCAGCGGCAGCCCCTCTGGCTAGAGCTGCCGGCGGACCAGGAGGTGTAGGAGGTGGCTCTCAGCACAGTCCTCTCAGCAATGAAGCCAGGAGCACTGTGGCAGGCTAACGGGTGGTCCCCAAACACGCCAGGTCCTAGCTCCTGGAACCGGGAGTGTCACCTTGCAGGGAACAGGACTTGGCAGGTGTGATTAACTTCAGGATCCTGGTGGACACACGTGGGCCAAGAACGGACCGACAAGGGTCCTGGCGGGAGGGAGGAAGGCCGGCGCAACCAGGGCAGCAGGGGTGGGCAGGGGGTGGGAGGCTCGGCCAGGGCGGAGGGCAGCCTCCAAAGCTGACCAGGGGCAGGAAGGTTCCTCCGCGGTTTCAGCCCAGTGAGACCCAGGGGAACGTCTGTGTTTCGGCCGAAGTTGGTGGCACTCGTCTCACAGCCACAGCAAAGTCCTACAAGTGCTCACAGGAAAGCAACCGCTGATGGGAAATGCCACCAAATTCAAAGAAAAGGGCTCTCCCCCAGGTGTGTCGTCATCGCTTCCCTCCCTCATCCTGACGGCGTTGTTGGGTCCAAGGCAGTAAACCAGAAGCGAACCTGCCGCTGCCGCCTGGGGCTGCGCCCGGAGCCGCCGCGCCCGACCCCCGACCCCCGACCCCCGAGGGCCAGCCCCAGCCGGGTCCTGAGCCTCTGCCTGGCCCGGGCCCTCCTCCGGGTGGTCATCCCAACAAGGGCCCTGGACCCCGGCTTTGCCCACAGGCCGCTGGGGGCCTCCCTCACCTCCTGACCCTCGGGCGCCCGCCCGCCTCCCGCCACAGCCCTCCTCCTGGGGGACCTCCTCGCCACAGCCCCCACCGGAGGGTCCCCCAGCAGCGGCCACGCAGGCCTGGCGCCTCAGCCATGCGCCCACCCCTCCCGCAGCCGAGGTCCAGCGGGCACTTCATGCCTCAAACCCACCGGAACGGAGGCGTTTTCATGAAACCTCACACGTAGGACAACTTATTTCTAAACAGAACTCGGCTCTCCTGCTGGTCGCCCCCGGGAGACCACCGACCCCCGCCGCTCTAGGCACCCAGGGGGCGTCTCCCTCCTCGGGACGCGGTGGCCCTTCGGCAGCCCTCCCTGTCCCCTCCCTGTCCCTGACCTGCAGGTGCAAGTGCCCACGGACCGCCGCCTGCGCGCACCCGCGACCCCAACCAGCCCCATCCACCAGCGGGGAAACTGAGGCACGCGCACCTGGCCACCGGCCCGAGGGCAGACGCACTCGGGGGCCTCTGCCTACACCCCACAACCCGGACACGACCACTCCGGAGTCTGGGGCGCGGGGGCGGGGGGGCAGGGCTCGCCGCTCATTTGCTGAGCCGGGTCCCTGGAGACGCCTCTGCCCAACAATGCGGCGCCTGTGAGGTCCGGCCAGGAAACCAGGACCCGCCGGGGCGAGCGGGCACGGGGCGGGGGGCGCAGGGGCCGGGTCCGCCCCAACGCCGCCCGCTCCGCCCGCCCCCAGCCCGGCCGACGGGTCCCGCAGCACCGCGAGGCCTCGCAGCGACCCGCACACGGGCCCCGACGAGTGCCGGGCGCTGGGCCGGGAACAAAAGGAGGGCGGCCGGCGGCCGGTCCGGGGAGTCTCTGAGGAGGCGGCGGCCTGAGGAGCGGACCGGCCCGCGCCCTGCACCCCGCGTCGCGCTGGGCGGGGCCGGCGGCCGAGGGCGCTCTCTCGCGCCCGGAGAAGAAAGAAAGCGGGGCGGGGCGGCCCTGCGCCCGCCCGCAACCTACCCGCTCGCTCCGCCGCCCGCGTCCGCGCCGCCCGCGCGCCCAACGGTCTCCACAGCCGCCAGCCGCCGCCGCCTGGGGTTAGGGGCGGGGCCCGGAATACGGGGCGTGGTCAGGGCCTGTGGGCGGGGGCTTGGAGGAGTCGGCGGGTGGGGCATCCGGGGGCGTGGTCGTGCTTGGGCGTGGCCTCAGGGCGAGGTGGGGCGTGGCCTCCCCGGGGTGGGCGTGTCTCAGGAGGCAGCGGAGCGCAGTTGATGGGTGGGTCGGAGCCTCCAGGAGGCGGGGCCTTCACGGAGCGCGAAACCGGACGTGCGGCCAGGCCGCTAGGGGCGGGGCATCAGGGGACCAAGGTAGGAAGAAACAAGGGCGGGGCCTTGAAATAGGAGGCGGGCCTCCCAGGCAGGGGGCGGGACTTCCGCCGCCGAGTGGTGACCACGCATCCCGCCCGGCCCTGGAAGCCCTACGCCCCCGCTTCAGTCCCCTCCGGGCCACCTCTCGGTCCCCTTCGGTGCCCCCGCCGCGCCCGCCCGCCCTCTCTTCCGACTGCCTTCCGGACTTTGATGCTCGGCGAGATCGCATTCATGGGAAACTGTTTTGAAGGAGGAGAGTGGCTCGCCGCCCGCAGGTGGGAGGCCAGGCCTGCGGAGCCCAGCGCGAGCGGTGAAGGGCCCAGGGGCCTGCGCCCCGCCCCCCGCCACCGCCCGACCGCCGCCTCTGCCCACTGGACCTTCCCGGGGTCGCTCCCCGCCCCGCACTCACTATTTCTGTGGCAATGACGTCCCCCTTGTCACCGGCCCGCCTGAGGACTTGCAGGAGAGGGGCCCCGGGGTTGCTGTGCAGCCTCAGGGCAGGGGGTTGGGGGGAAGCAAGTCCAGGGCTCCTGGCGAGCGGGCCCTGGCGGCCTCCAGGACGCAGCCGGCACGGCATCTCCCGGGCTGCCCCTCCCGGGCGGTCTCTCCTGGGCTGCCTGTCCCGGGCGGCCTGTCCCGGGCTGCCCCTCCCGGGCGGTCTCTCCTGGGCTGCCTGTGAAGCCATCGGCACAAGTCCACTGGCCGTCCCAGTCCAGCCCGCCACCGGCTGGAGCAATCAGAACCGAGGTTATGCTTTCACGTGCCCTCCGGTGCGCCCCAAACACAGCGCGGGCAATCCCCCCACTGCCCGGAATGGCGTCCGAGTGCCTCTTCCCCTGTGTTTGCAAATAAAACACCTCCACGGCGCCATGGAGTGTGCAGGGGGCATTAGAGGAGCGCTCTCGGCAGGACAGGACGCCGTGACCCCGGGCCATTGTCTCTGTCGTGGACTGAATGTGTCCCCCAAAACGTCCTGCTGAAGCCTAACCCCTGGTGAGCTGGTGCTAGGAGGTGAGGCCTCAGCGAGGTGAGCAGGTCAGGGTAGGGCCCCCAGAGCCCCCTGTCCCTTCCCCCACGTGAGGTGACAGTAGAGGGCGCTGTCCACCAGCCGGGACCTGGGCTCTCACCAGACACCAAACCTGCTGGGGACCTGGTGGTGGGCTTCCCGCCCCCAGAACTCAGGTCCGGCTGTTTCTCAGTGCCCCACCCCCACCCCACCCAGGACGGACTGAGGCACCCACGTCCACCCTGCTGCACAGGGTGCCGGCGGAGGGCAGCTGGAGACCACGGCCCCTTTCTGACCCACCACGTTCCCGCCTCCCGTTCCTGGCTTCCCTAGCCTTGTCCCAGCCACCCGCTTGGCCCAGGACTGCTTTTTCCTCCCGTCTTTCCTCTCCCCAGGGCTGGAGGCCCTGCGCCTCCCTCCTCCGTCCTCCCTGCGGAGCCTCCTCTCCCCTTTACACACCTCGCTCGCGGCCTGCCGCCCTCCAAACTGCGCACCCTGGGGGCTCCGGGCACCCCTCTCCTCTCCCTCTCCCCCTCCCCCTCCTCCTCTCCCTCCCCTTCCCCCTCCCCCTCCCCCCTCCTCCTCCTCCTCCCCCTCCCCCTCCTCCTCTCCCTTCCCCTCCTCCTCCCCCTCCCCCCTCCTGTCCTCTCCCTCCTCCACCTCCCCCTCTCCTGTCCTCTCCCTCCTCCCCCTCCCCCTCCCCTTCCCCCTCCCCCTTTCCTGTCCTCTCCCTCCTCCCCCTCCCCCTCTCCTGTCCTCTCCCTCCTCCCCCTCCCCCTCCCCTTCCCCCTCCCCCTCTCCTGTCCTCTCCCTCCTCCCCCTCCTCCTCCTCCTCCCCCTCCCCCTCCCCTTCCCCCTCCCCCTCTCCTGTCCTCCTCCTCCTCCTCCTCCTCCCCCTCCTCCTCCCCCTCCCCCTCCCCCTCCCCCTCCCCCTCCCCCTCCCCCTCCTGCTCCGTCACCTGCTTGGTTTGACCTCAAGGATAAGGCTCTGCCCCCCCCCACCCCCGTCCCCTCCCGCTTCCAGGCCCTTTGGCAGCTCGTCCTCAGGTCCTTTGTTATTACTCGGTCCCAGGAGGAAACAGGTGGTTTCCTCAAGTGGGGAAACCTGAGAGGAGCCCCCGCTGCAGGGCCCCGGGGCTGGTGCACAGCCGGACAGACCCAGGGACGGCCGGCACCACCTCTAGGGCTGAGAGAGGGGGCAGCCCAGAGGTTAGGGGACCCAGAGAAGAGGGGGGCAGGGGGGAGAGAGAGACTCTCTTTTTTTGGTTCATCCTCACCCAAGGATATTTTTCCATTGGTTTTTAGAGAGAGTGGAAGGGAGGGGGAGAGACAGAGAGAGAAACATCCATGTGAGAGAAACACATCGATTGGTTGCCTCCCGCATGCGCCCTGAGCAGGGCCGGGGATGGAGCCTGCAACTGAGGTAGGTGCCCTTGACCAGTCAAACCCGGGACCCTTCAGTCCACAGTCCGACCCTCTATCCACTGAGCCACACCGGCCAGGGCAGGAACATACTTCTGTGGTGTCCACTCCTTCTGCCACGTGGCTGTCCCCAGGCCAGCTTCCCCAGCCCCCGCCCCCCCTTCTCCCCGCAGGACACCCGCAAGGGCCACCCCCACCGCCTTGGCTGCCGTCTGCTCACCCCGCCCTGCACCTCACCTCTCGGCCAGGCTCCCAGCACGGTCTTGTCCACCACAGCCAGCCACCAGCCCCGTCACCCCTCACCGGCCACCATGGAGCCTGGTCCCCGGAGTGCCCCTTGCGTGGGATGCGCCCGCCTCCTCCCGGGCGGGTGAGCTGGTGTCAGCCCCACTGAGCGGCAGAGCTGGGGTTGCACTCCCAAAGCCTGGCAGCTCCACAGCGCCCCCTCCAGCGCCCCTGCCAGCCCCGCCCCAGCCTCCGGCCACCATCCGGCTCAGAATGCATGGTGGCCCACCATCTGCACAAAGAAATCCCAGTCTGGTTCCCGAGGCCGCGTGCCTTCCACCAGCTGGGGGGACCGGCGGGGCTCGGCACCCGCAGCGCCAGCTGGAGTGAGGCGGGTCCCAGGGGTCAAGTGGGTGCTCCTCCCTTGCGAGTTGGTGCCCTTCTGCCCCTGTCCTTGGCGGGCCTGCTGAGAGCCACCTGCTCCCACACCTGCCGCTCCCTCCTCACCTGTCAGGGCCCAGCTCAGGTATCTCCTACACCACCACCCCCCCCCCCGCCGGCCCAGGTGACAAGGAGCCCCTCCCGCGTACCCATCAGACTCAGGCACACCTGTCACCGCCCTGTCTCTGAGGAGGTCAGTGCACATCTGTCTCACGCCCCCACACCACTCACCCCCCCACCCGGAGACAGGGACTCCGACATCAGACACAACCGAGCCGCCGCTGTGCCAGGTGTGCTGGGTGTGGGGTCAGTGTGCAGGGCCCCAGGACTCTGGGGGGACCAGCCCAGCAGGTGCGATGGCCCAGGCACCCACGGCGGAGAAGGCTGCAGCCTGCAGGGGGGGGGGGGCGCGGGGGGAGCCCAGGCAGATGTGTTTCAGGAAGGGCCCTGGCTCCGTGGAGGGGACGGACCACTGTGAGGCTGGGGGGTGGCGCTGTGGAGCGGGACAGTGACCGCCTCGGGGACACAGTGACCGCCTCGGGGAGGGACAGTGGCCACCTCGGGGAGGGAAGGCCTCCTGGGGAAGTGGCCACATGGGCTGCAGAGGCTGGAGTCAGTGGGGGCAGGAGAGGGGTGGGGCCTTGGACCAAGGACCAAGGGGGCTAGAGGGCCCGGCCACAGGACTTAGACGTGGGCCGAGGGCGCCCAGGCACCTGCAGTGTGACTCCCAGCTCCCCCACGAGGTCTGTCCAGGGAGCAAGACCTCCCACCCGGACACCTGCCCACACCCCTGACCCACCCCTGGGTTTGGAACTTGTTAGGATCCGCGAACAGACAAACTAAGTGAAATGAAGTGCCATGCGGTTAGTAACCAGAAGGCTTGAGAGTCACTACCAGGCGCTTTGCTATTAAATACACTCAGGTCACCCCACAGGACAGGCCCCGTTGTCACGGAACCGACGGGCACCGGGCAGCCCACGCTCCCACAATGGACGACGGGCACCGGGCAGCCCACGCTCCCACGATGGACGACGGGCACCGGGCAGCCCACGCTCCCACGATGGACGACGGGCACCGGGCAGCCCACGCTCCCACGATGGACGACGGGCACCGGGCAGCCCACGCTCCCACGATGGACGACGGGCACTCAGCCTGCCCTGGGCCCAAGAAGGGGCCCCCCACCAGCACGGGGTGAGGTGTGCCTCCTCTGTGTGCTGTGTCCTCCGCAGAGGGGACCCTGGGAGCCGGCTGTGTCCCAGGCAGCCGAGTGCCTCCCACACCGAGTCTGTGGGCACGAGGGATGCCCATTCACCTGGCACCGCAGAGGCAGAGCCCATGTGTGGTGGTTCCGTGAGCCGAGGCAGGAGGGCGGAGATGACGCCGAGCCCCCAGGCCTCAGTCCGCTCCCTCTCCCCACCCAGCCCTCCACCTGCAGGGTCACAGCGTGAGGGGAGGGCAGGGGATGGGGCCTGGGCCTCTCTGGGTCTTAGCATCCCTGGTCCCTGGCCAACTGGGAGGCCGGTCGCCCCACCTCTGAGGGGCTCGCCACGCACCAGGAGATGCTCGGGCGGGACAAAGGCGCGGGGAAGACCGGCCTCCCAGTTCCTCTGTGGGAGCCACTTCCCCAGGCACCCCTCCTGCCCCGACGCCCTCAGAGGCCTGGGCGGCTGGCTCCCCTGGCAGGGCAGTCAGGGCGGACTTCTGGGAGGAGGGGGGAGGGGGTGAAGGCGGCAGCCTCTCTCCAGCGGAAGACAGTGACGGTTAGACATGGACGGGGCAGCCTGTGCTCTGCTTTGCCATGTGTTCCGGGCGCCTCCTCTGAGTCACCACCAGCAGGCAGCACCCTCGGCCGAGGTGCGGCTCTGAAACGGGTTCCATTTGCTCCGGAGACGCGAGGCGCTGTCTCGGAGGGTATTTCGCTGGCCTCGCCCCCTGCAGCTCGAGTCCTGCGTAAATTCAGCCTCGTTGCTCCCACGGCATTCGTTGACATTCTTGTCGTGGTTCCGGTGACCGTGGGGCAGACACGAGGCACGCTCCTCGGACGCCCCCTTGGGCTGACCCACGGCAGCCACGGCTCCGGCACAGCCCGGCTCCCCTGTGGGCACCGGGAGGCGCCCGGGCACCCAGGCTTCGGCTCGTCTGCCTTTCCCTTCACCCGCGTGAGTGAGGGCGCCGCATCGCCCCTCCCGGGCGTCTGCAGATGTTTAGATTCTCACTTGCCTTTGAAAATGCAATCGGCTCCTATGAAATAAAACGACCCCCCTCACGCACCCCTGGGCCTGGCCCGACGCAGCCCGAAGTCAGGGGCGCTCCGCTCCGGAACCTGTGGGCCGATCGGAGGGGAAACAGGCGGAAAGCACAGGACTGCTCAGTGCGGCTCCGCGCGCTCGCTCCTCCGAGAGGGGCTGTGACAGGTCTGTTCACCGCCTGTGGTCTCCGCCTCGAGGAACGCGCAGTGCGGGCCTGGCGAGGGGAAGGCCTGGCACTGCCCTCCCGCGGGTGCGGGGCTGCGAGGCACGGGCTCCGCGTTACAGAAGCCGAGAACCACCCGCGCAGCTTCCTACTGGCTGCTAGGCGGTCGCTGCAAGGGAACCTTTATGGACTCAGCTCCCAGGAGAGGGCTCTTCCCCGACCAGGGTCCGCACCTGTCACAGGAGGCGGGCCACGTGTTGGGGGTGGGGAGGGGGGAGCAGGGAGGAACAGCCCAGCCCTGGCCGGTTTGGCTCACTGGATAGAGCGTCAGTCCGTGGACTGAAGGGTCCCGGGTTCGATTCCGGTCAAGGGCACATGCCTGGTTGTGGGCTCGATCCCCAGTGTGGGGCGTGCAGGAGGCAGCCGATCCATGATTCTGTAGTCATTGATGTTTCTCTCTCTCCTTCCCTTCCTCTCTGAAATCAACAGAAATACATTCAAAAATAAAAGAGGGACAGCCCAGCCTCAGGACCAGTCACTCAGCACCACCGTCTGCCCCTCCCACCCAGAGCCCAACGTCGCAGAGAAAGTGAGAGGAGGGCTGGACAGTGGTGGTTGCCAGTCCTCCCGCCTCCCAGCCCTGGATCCCAGCTCCAGTCCTCCCGCCTCCCAGCCCTGGATCCCAGCCCCAGTCCTCCCGCCTCCCGGCCCTGGATCCCAGCCCCAGTCCTCCTTCCTCCCGGCCCTGGATCCCAGCCCCAGTCCTCCCGCCTCCCGGCCCTGGATCCCAGCCCCAGTCCTCCTTCCTCCCGGCCCTGGATCCCAGCCCCAGTCCTCCCGCCTCCCGGCCCTGGATCCCAGCCCCAGTCCTCCCGCCTCCCTGCCCTGGATCCCAGCCCCAGTCCTCCCGCCTCCCGGCCCTGGATCCCAGCCCCAGTCCTCCTTCCTCCCGGCCCTGGATCCCAGCCCCAGTCCTCCCCGCCTCCCGGCCCTGGATCCCAGCCCCAGTCCTCCCGCCTCCCAGCCCTGGATCCCAGTGCGCTGCGCAGCCAGCGTTGGATCTAAGGTGAAGCGACAGACCCTGAACGGCAGCTGGGCCCTCGGCAGCCCTGCACCATCAGACAGGCTGCGGGTGGGCGGGTGGGGCTGAGCGTGGGCCACCACAACACGCGACACGGTGAAAGCTGCTTCCCGCCCCACAGCCTCCCTGACTGGGACCCCGCACCGTAGCTCCTCGCCCAAACTGAGGAGACAGATTGCGTTCTGTGGCAAAGAAGCAAAATAAAATCAAAATATTACATATCACTCTCCACTGTTTATTTGCACACAATGTCTGGAATGGAACAGAAATGACAAGACATGCGAAGAAGTAGACAAACAGCCTATAACAAAAAGAAAACAATCACAAGATGTAGAACCCATGTGACCCAGTAACTGAAATTAGTCAACGCGCAATGTAAGAAAAATATTAGGACTATGTGGAAGAATTTACAGATAAAGATGAAAGAAAGAATTGATAAAGAAATGAGGTGTTTTGGAAGAGAAATGGGAACTCTAAAAATCTCAAAAGAAATTAAAAAACTGAAAACTATAATATCACAATATCTGAAGTTAAAAATGCATTGGCTAAGCTTCTAGGCACTGAAAAAGAAAATTTCGGCCCCAGTGTGGGGTGTGTAGAAGGCAGCTGATCCATGATTCTCTCTCACCATTGATGTTTCTCTCTCCCCATCTCCTTTCCTCTATGAAATCAATATATATATATATATATATATATATATATATATATATATATATTTTTTTTTTTAAAGACTTGCTATGAGCTATAGTAATCGAGGGAACGTAACTTGCAGACCAGTGGAACTGAGTGACGTTAGACCCGCTGTTGCTCAGAGAATTGATTTTTGACAAAAGCACAAGGAAAACGCCACGCGGGAAGGGGAGACTCTAAACGCTGGGTCCTCTGGGGGATTCACGTGGAGCTAACTAACATCACACAGGGTTAACCTGAGGCGGATCAAAGACCCAGGCACAGTCACAGCTTCCGCAGTGCAACACGGGAAAAGGCCTGGAGACTTGGGACACGGAGAGTGCTAGCCGGAGGCGAAAAATAAATCAGGTCATTTTGATTTTTCTCAAAAGCAAAATCTCTGCCCACCCACGGACACCATTCGCTCCCACTTCCCACAGGCGGCGTCCCAGGCTGAGCGGCCTTACCACCCTCCCTTCCGACAGCTGACAGCCGCACAAAACGGTACACCGGTCCCGGGCGCTGGCCTGCCGTCTGGGACGAGCCCCTGCTCTCTGCCTGGCCCCGTGCAGCCACCTCGGGTCTGCAGGCCCCTGCAGGAGGCAGCCTCTCCTGGGCCCAGGCTCGGATCCAGAGGGAGATGAGGGCCTGGCCGACCGGGGCCAGGCTGCGTGACCGGGGTGATACATTGACCTTGGGCCCCGCGGCTGGGATGTCAGTTCCACTCCAGCTGAGAGGTGAGAACCATCGCCCCAAATCTCACTTTCCCAGCACGGGGTGGGCACAGAGGCGGGCTCCGGCGGCCTTACTATTCCTGGCTGTAAGCTAAGCAGCTGCCCATTAAAATTCCATTAGTTTCAAAGCTTGAGCTGCAGTTGATATTTCTAATTATTGGGAATTAAAATTGCCCCTGTAATTTAAGGATAATTGCAGGCGATGCCAGCTGGCGCCCCGGGCCGCACTCCTCCCAGCAGAACATGGAAGGTCTCTGAACAGGAGAGGCGGGCGTCGGGGAGCGAGGGGAGGGGGTTGGTGCACAGCTGGAATCTCAATGTCAGCGTCATGGCTCCGGGGCCTGAGCCTGGGACGAGGAGGGCGGGCACCACGGTGCGGGACTGCGGACACAGACAGTGTGACATGCTGGGGCGTGGAAGGAGGAGCGGCCGGGCCAGGGAGGGTGGGGTGGGGGTGGGGATGGGCGCCCAGGTCCCCCACTCAGGTGGAGCCAGTCCCGCCCCTGCCCGCCTTGGCTCCCAGCTGGCAGGGCCCCCGAGGAAGGATCGTCCTGTATCGTCTGCGACCACCTGAGCCACCTGGGCGGCACCATCAGACGGGAACGAGGAACCCGCGCTGAGGCCGGCCTGGTGCCCAGGAGGCCGTGGGACGAGGCCACCGAGAAGCTCATGGCCACTCTCACAGCCTCAGTGAACCAGACCCACTCGGCCTGTCCCTCCTGCTGCTCACCATCCACCATAACACCTGCAGCCCCTCCCCCCACGGCCTCCCACCCACCTCACTCGGCTGCCGGCTGCTGCTGAGCACAAGTGAGAAAGTGCCAAGTAAGCCCATCACGGCCGCAGCTCTAGGACCACAAGGACTTTTAAGGGGAAAATCTGCCGCAGAACTGACCCCAATGTCAACTTCTGGGGGCCACTGGGGCCTGGCCACCCCGATGGGCCACACGCACAGCCAGGCCGGCCAGCAGGCCCAGTGTTGGTCAAACGATGAGCCCTGTGGGGGCGCCTTGTGGAGGCGGGCAGGCCCCTGAGCTGGTCAGCTGGGCCTTCCCCACTGTGCAGCGGTGCTGGGGCCACAGGCACCCCTTCCCGACGATGGGCTCAGTGATGCCATGTGGCGGCTGGACTGGCCTTGGTGGGAACATGCACGCCACCGAGACGGGCGAGTCCCTAACCCAGGGCCCGGCCACCACCCTGGGCTGGGGATGGCTCCCAGACTCGCCTCTGCTTCAGCCTGAGCAGCACGGTTTGTGTCCAGGGTTTGTGTCCATGCGTGGGGCTGGCGAAGGGGTCCTGCCGCCCAGCTGGCCTCTGTCCTCTGCACCCCTGGTGACCTCCACATCCCTGGTGACCTCTGCTTGGCTGGGTGACCTCCGCAACCCCTGGTGATCTCTGCACCCCTCGTGACCTCCACACCCCTAGTGACCTCTGCACCCCTGTGTGACCCCTGCACCCCTGGTGACCTCCACATCCCTGGTGACCTCCACATCCCTGGTGACCTCCGCACCCCTAGTGACCCCTGCACCCCTGGGTGACCTCTGCACTCCTAGGTGACCTCTGCCTGGCTGGTGATCTCTGTAGCCCTGGGTGACTGCCTGGCTGGCTAGGGCCATAGGAGTGTCCAATGAGCAGCGGCGTTGCCCCGGTGACCACGGCAGCCTCCTGGCCCTCTCTGCCTGTCCCCAGCAGTCGGCCCAGCGCCGTCAGAGCGGGCTCCTTCAGACCAGAAGTCACACCATGCCGCCCGCCACTAGCCCACCCTCCCTGCCACCTCAGAGCCTGCTGCCTGGGCAGCAGCGTGCCAGCCCCGGGCAGGAGGCACTCCTGTACCAGCCTCCTTTGCAGCCAGTGCCCGGAGCCCAAGGAGTCAAGGAGCTTCTAGAAAGGTCGCCACTGGCTGGGGCAGAGGCACTGAGGCCAGCTGCCCTCCAGGCCCCAGCGGCGGAGGCTCCTGGCACAGCCCTGCCCGCCTCTGCCCCCCAGCCCCCCTGCCCCCTCCGGGCGGAGTCCAGCCCCTCCCCGTGGCCCACCTTCCCTGCCCGTGATCACATCCCACCACGTGTTTACGTCCAGTCACGTTTGTCTGCTCCCCGACGCCAGGCTGTCTCGGGCTCCATCTGCCCAGAGTGAGCGGAAGAGTTCCCTTTATTTGTTCCCACCGAGGGGCGGTCCCAGCCCACGTCCTGGGCAGGAGAGAAAGGCCCTGCGCCCTCCTCCCTCAGTGTCCGCGGGGGTTTGGGGCAGACGGGGGGCCCTCCGTGTCCATGGGCATTTGGGGCAGACGGGGGGCCCTCAGTGTCCATGGGCATTTGGGGCAGACGGGGGGCCCTCAGTGTCCGCGGGCATTTGGGGCAGACGGGGGGCCCTCCGTGTCCATGGGCATTTGGGGCAGACGGGGGGCCCTCAGTGTCCATGGGCATTTGGGGCAGACGGGGGGCCCTCAGTGTCCATGGGCATTTGGGGCAGACGGGGGGCCCTCAGTGTCCGCGGGCATTTGGGGCAGACGGGGGGCCCTCCGTGTCCGCGGGCATTTGGGGCAGACGGGGGGCCCTCCGTGTCCGCGGGCATTTGGGGCAGACGGGGGGCCCTCCGTGTCCATGGGCATTTGGGGCAGACGGGGGGCCCTCAGTGTCCGCGGGCATTTGGGGCAGACGGGGGGCCCTCAGTGTCCGCGGGCATTTGGGGCAGACGGGGGGCCCTCAGTGTCCGCGGGCATTTGGGGCAGACGGGGGGCCCTCAGTGTCCGCGGGCATTTGGGGCAGACGGGGGGCCCTCAGTGTCCGTGGGTTTGGGGCAGGCGGGGCCCTCAGTGTCCGCGGGCATTTGGGGCAGGCGGGGGGCCCTCAGTGTCCGCGGGCATTTGGGGCAGGCGGGGGGCCCTCAGTGTCCGCGGGTTTGGGGCAGGCGGGGCCCTCAGTGTCCGAGGGCATTGGGGGCAGATGGGGCCGTCGGTGTCCGTGGGCATTTGGGGGCAGGAGGGGGTTGGGGGGGAGAGCGCTGTCCGGGGGAGGCTGCCCTGGAGCAGATCTGCCCGACCTGCTTCCGTTGGCTTCTCTGGCCCAGACCAGCCGGGAAGGCGGCTGTGCCCACCTCGGGCAGGAGACACACACGTCGCATCCCGCGTTCCAGGTGTCGTCGGCGGGACCACGGTGGAGCGTGGCGCCAGCACGTTCCCGCTGGGGGACCCCGGCCTGTGCCCAGGGCGCTCAGTGCCGAGGCGGCCGCGGCCGGCCTGTGGTCGGGGCGGGAGGGGCTGCGGGCGCCTAGCCGCTGGCCTTGGCCACGAGCTTCTCCAGCAGGCTCATCATGCGCTCCTGCAGCTGCAGGCCCTGCACCTGGAGCAGGTGCTGCTGGTCCAGCACGCGGCGCACCTCGCGGCTCGTGTCCTCCAGGGCGCGGCTCAGCCGCCGCTGCTCCTCCAGCATCGCCTCCAGCAGCCGCAGCTTCCGCTTGCGGAACGGGCCGCCCGGCGCCTTGCGCTTCTTCACCGGCCGCTCCTCCGACCTGCGGGCGGCACAGCGTGGTGAGCGCGGCCAGGGAGCGGCACGGCCCGACCCTCCCGGGGACCCGCCGGGCCAAGGGGAGACCGAGGCCTCAGGGCGCTCAGTGTCCAGGACGGTGAACGGGCCACGGGGCCACGGGCACTGCCGTCCACAGGGACCCAACGGCCGGGTCACAGGACACCCAGGTCCTGAGTCTGGGAGGGCAGGGAACACCCTGCCAGAGGACACCCCCAAATGCACTGAGCTGGGGGGCTGGTGGCACAGGCCCGGGGGTGGGGCTCAGTGTGGAGAGGCCACCGGGGAGAGAGGAGGAAGGCTGGGTGGGCGGGGTGCTGGGCGGTGTGGCTCTCCCACGGAGCCAGAGACCACCAGTCCTGCTGGCCTTGGGCAGATGGGGAAACTGAGGCCGCGGGAGAGAGGGCCTGGGTCATGGGCCCCTTTATGTCCCGGGGGGAGGCAGGCGCCTGGGGGGGTGGCAGGAGGGCAGGCGCCTGGGGGTGGGGCACGGAGGAACCCCTGGTGGGCAGGGGTAAAGGCAGCACAGGCTGGGCGCTCTCTGCTGAGGGGTGGGGCACCTCTGGTTGAACCGACCCCCACTGTGGGCAGGGAGCTGCCCAATCCCACCAGACCCTCAGGCCTGCCCACCCCCAAGCTTCTGAGTAGAACAGCGACCCAGCCAACCTCAGGGGCGGAGGGTGGAGGGCGGAGCTCTGGGTCCCGAGTCCCAGCCCGGGAGCAACCCCTGGGGCAGCTGGCGTCTGGGAACAGGGCTCAGTCCACAGGGACTTCCTGCCGACTCGCCTGGCTGTGGGCAAAGGCGTTTTTGTCTGGGGTCTTTGCTGAGAAATCCCCGCCAGGAAGGGGCACAGATGAACGGAACAAGCGCTCCAACCCCAGGGGTGTCAGAATCGAAGTCCCCTGAGATGCCACCCTCACCCCCGAATGGCAGACTCGAACACTGGGGCTCGGGAGGGTCAGGGCCGTGGCTCTAATCCAGACTTCCTGTCCTTGTTTCCAACTGGCCAACTCCTATTTACCCTTGAAAGCCCACCCCAAATGTCCCCTCTGCTCTCCCGCCCCCACACCACGGGGGTGAGTCTCCTGCGTGGCAGGCTGTGACAGCCCACTGGCCGGTCACGTGGCAGGAAGCACGTGACAGACAGCAGAGGGGGTGGGCGTCCCCACGCAGCCAGGTTACGAGGACACTGGAGGCTCAGCCCACCCCTCTCCTGATGTGAAGGGGACCCCAGGGCAGGGCCCGCTTGGGGGTCAGGGGGACCCAGAAGCAGAGGCTGAGGGGTAGGCAGGGCGGGCGCACAGATGGGGGCAGTTGGTGCTCCTCCATGGGCCGGGCCCTGCGCCCGAGTGTGTCCTCCCCTCTGACACTCGCAGCCACCCTCCGAGAAGCCACTGATCCACCCGTTTACAGAGGACACGGAGGCCCAGAGAGGTCACGAACTTTCCACACAGCTCAAAGCGACGCAGCCGGGGACACCCAGCCTGTGCCAGGACCGCCACGTGGCGCAGGGACCGCTGCCTCCCTGCGGAGCCTCCCTCCGAGGCCGCCCTGTCCCTAGAGGCGCTCATGGCCGCCTCCCTCTACAGCCCGCCAGCAAGAGAACACGTCCTGCTCTCTCTCCACTGGCCAACTCCTATTCACCCTTGAAAACCCAGCCCCAATGTCCCCTGGCCGCTCACAGCCCTCCTGTGGTGGGGGCCGGAGGAGGGCACGCACACTACCTGCGCTTAAGGGACAGTAAGCTGGAGGAGCTGTCGGAGCCATCGTCCTGGAAGCGGCCTTCGTAGGAGCACCGGTTATACGGTAAGTACAGAGGGGTGGACTTAGCCGACGGCGACAGGGACTCCTCGGTCTGGGACGTGGAGGGCCCCGGCTGCTGGCCGTCCGGCAGTTTGCCATCACAGGACTCGGGGGCCTTGGCCAGAATCCTATCAATGGCTAGGTAATAGGGCCAGTCGGGCGGGACGGACTCGCTATCTGTCATGCATTTTAATTTCCTGCAACGAGACACACAAGAGCCAAGTGTGAGAAACAGACCTGCTCCCGCCCGGCCCGCCCGGCCCCTGGCGGAGGCAGCACAGCTCCGGGACCCGGGGGGCACAGGGCTCGGGCGGCAGCCACTCTTGGCTCGACAGGCCTCCCCAGAAA
The DNA here is from genome assembly GCF_014108235.1 of Myotis myotis. NCBI lineage: Eukaryota > Metazoa > Chordata > Mammalia > Chiroptera > Vespertilionidae > Myotis > Myotis myotis. The sequence goes on along the minus strand of NW_023416313.1, from coordinate 1,527,652 downwards.
GATGGGCCAGGCTTCAGGGCCAAGGTGACACTGGGCTTGGAAAGAAGCTGGACTCGGGACCTACGCAGCCTTGGACGCTAAAAGCCGCAGCGTGAAGGAGGCGGGGCCACTCCATCGTCCCTCGCCTCGCTGCGCGGCGGTGGCTGAGCTCCCCGCAGTGAACAGGCACTGCCCAGCGAGTCAGCACCTACAGGCCGTGACGCGACCGACGGGGAGCACATCAGAGGACGGGACGTGGTGGCACACGAACATCAAATACCGCAACGAAGGAGCGTGTGTTTCTGAAGAGGCCGCCTCGGGGAGCGAGACCCACAGGAGCTAAGGGCACAGGCCTCGGCATCCAGCTGATCTGAGATGTGTCTCGAGCTACCACTTTGCTGTGTGACCTTGGGCAGGTTCATTAACCTCTCTGAGCCTCCATGTTCACGTCAGTAAAATGGGGATGATCAACGCGATCTCCTCACACGGCCGTAGGGAAGGTTTAGTCGGACGATGCCCGGTGCCCGGCGAACGGGGGCTGAGCAGATACCACGTTGGCGGAAGGTGCCAGGAGGCAGCAGGGCTGGGCCGGGCAGGCCCCTGCTCACACTGCCCAACATCCCTCGTCCCCACTCAGACCTCGGGCCAAGAGGCTACACAGCCCAGCTCTGCCCACCAGGAGCCCGAGCCCCCACAGGCCCAGCGTCCTGCCCTCCCTGCAGACAGGCCCTGGCCCGGGCCATCCCCAGAGGTGAGGGCTGGGGAGGTGGGCCCACTAGAGAGCTGCAGCCGAGGCCAGGCCAGAAAGAAGCCCCAAGGCAGACCCAGTACCTCCTGCGGCCCACGGCTCCCTGGCCAGCCTCGGCCTGTGCCCCCGTCCCTGCCCCGTGCTGCTCCGTGCGGGAGACCTTGCAGCTGGAGTGCCCTGTGGCCGGGCTCCCGTCTCCCCCATGGGGCTCCCCACCGGGGTGCGGCCACGGGTGGCTGGAAATAGCCTGGCCATCTGAACGAGTCGCCCCAGTCCACAGCACAACCAGACGACGAGGGGCCGTGGCTCAGGGCGGTGAGCAGAGGCTGCCTTAGCAGAACACAGCCCCAGCCAAATGCCACAGACAGATCACACGTGGCAGAGCGTGGCTGCTGTCTTCCCAGCCACGGGACCACCGTCCATCCCCTGGAGGCCCGGCAGACACTGGGCGCAGGGCGAAGGCACACCCCCAGCCTCCACCCGGGCTCCCCTCCAGCCCCTCCAGGGACCCCCTCGAGCCAGCGCACTCCTTGGAGAAAAAGGAAAGGCTGCCCCCCAGCACGGGAGGCCCCTGAACTCCAACAAGCCACACTGCGAGGAACCCTCCTCAGGCTTCCTTAGCCTGAGCCTCAATATGCAAAGAGCGACTGTGAGCAAATAAGGGGCAGCCTCTGCTGGGTGGCGACAGGAGCTGAGAGGCGCCGCACCGAGGATGCGCCACAACCCGTGCGGCGCTGCGCATGCCCCAGCCTCCGCGCCCACCCCTGCCAGGTGCCCGCTCTGCTGCACCTCCTCTCCGGCCGCCTGGCCCGCGTCCTCCGCCTCCAGGAGCGAACCGAATCCCTCCCCTGGGACTCTGAGGCTTTCAGGATAAATAATGAATCACCGCAGACCCCGATGGGAGCCCGAGCGCTAGCCATCAGACGCGAGGCTGGTCAGCAGCCCCCACCGGGGAGGGCCCGGACAGCTCAGCCCTGGCCCCGCGCAGCCGGGACTCCTCGCTGCTTCACTGACTCCCTGCCTTCTGACCCCGCAGCTCGTTTCTGCTCGGGGCCTGGCTGCCTGGCTGGGGTTAGAAAGGGCCTTTGACCCGGGCCAGACCCAGGCCCTGCTCCTCCACAGGCCACAGGACGTTAAATTAATGCAGCTGGAAACAGCCTTTCGGGGGGCAAGGGCCCGAGGAGACTGCACACACCTCCAACCTCCTCGCCTATAGGGGATGATCCCCCCCCCCCATTGCTGCTCCTTGCCCGGGGCTGCCACCAGGACCAGGAGGCAGCAGGGCTGGGACCAGCGGGCCCACCCAGGACAGCCCCTCACGTCCAGGGCACTGCCAGGCTCGGGGGCAGCCCAGGCCCAGCCCTGCACAGGCGCCCACAGGACCCCATGCACTTGGCGCTGCCCCCATGGCTCCCAGCTCCTGCTTGACCTTCATGTCAGCAAGACCCTGGCCCATTTGCGACCTTCCAACAGCCAGTGACCTTCACCCTGACCATGACCCTCTCCACACTGTGCCCCCTGCAGACAGGCCTGGGCGGCATGAACCCCAAGGTGCTGGGCCCGCGGGCCACGCTCAGCTCCCTCCTGCACAACGCCTCTGCCTCCCCCGGAGCCCGTCTGTGCCCCACCCGCAGTTCCCCCAAGGCTGCCGGGGGGGGGGGGGCACCGTGGAACGGGTCTCCTTCTTCCTTCACAAATGAGGCCCCTCCCACGAGTGGGCCCCCATGGGCTCAGGGCTCCCTGACCCTGAGGTCGCAGTGGGCGCAGTGGATGCTGCAAACGGCTGAGCAGCAGGACAGGCAGGACTCAGACAGGGAGCTGAGCCTCTTTCTTGCCTTGGGCCTCAGCTTCCCTGTTTAGCAGCATCCCAACACCTGCTGTGGCGCCCAGCCTGCGCTGGGGGCTGCAGGCTCCTGGCTGGGGTGGGTGCGGGCCAGGGGCAGCTGCCTGCGGGCCGTGGGGCAGGGCAGAGGTGCCCTTGGGGCGGCCCGGCAGAGGCCCCAGGAGCTGAAATCTGCCCCAGCCCTGCCCTCACTGGGCCTCATTTCCCATCTCCCCAGCAGTGTGCGCCCCGTCCCATCTCACCACCATGAGGGCCCCACCTGCTTGTTGCCAGCAGCAGCCCCCACCAGGGCGGGCCAGGCGAGGGCGGGCGGCCGGGCGGTGGTGCTCGCAGCAGTGGTGGCGGTGCCTCGCGTGCAGTGCAGGCCTGGCGGGGCAGAGCCTACCTGTACTGGAAGGTCATGTTGGTGATCTTGATCTTGATCTCCTCGCCCAGCCGGCGCTCGCCCGTCATGGCCAGCAGCTTGCAGGCCATCTTCTCGTACACCTTGGCGTTGCGCTTGGTCTGCTTCAGCTCCTCGAAGAACTCCTCCCAGACGAGCATGAGGCCGCGCATCTCGGCGTCGGTCCAGTTCCGGGCCCGCCGGTGCTTCTCCGTCTGAGGGGACACCAGGTAGCCGGGCACCTCGGCCGCGGCCATGCCGGAGGCGCCTGTGGGTGAGCGAGCGGCTCAGGGCGGCCGGGGCCGGCGCCGTGGACAGAGCCCCACTCTGGGAAGGCAGCTCCACGCTCAAAATGGGGCCTACATCTGACAGGCAGGAATTTAGTTAAAAGCTTTTAAACGGGAAACGTCATTTTGATGTCACGTTTCCATAGCAACAGAGCAACTGCATCAGCTACAACAACAGAAACCTTTTAACTGAAAGCACAGGAATCAGGGCCGCCGTGACGGGCCATCAATATTGCAGCGGGCGGGCCAGGCCCGACACCGGCGGCCCAGGGTCCCGGCCCTGCCTCCGCCCCAGCCCGGCCACCAGGCCTCAAAAGCCAAGGCCACACGGGCCCAGGCGCCTGCGCTGGGCGACCTGGCTCCTGAGAGGTGGGGCCCAGGCCGCAGCCCCCACCTCAGCCTGGCCCCGGCCCACGCAGGCCACAGCCCAGAGAGCCCAGGGTGGGGATGGGACCAGACATGGAGATGGGGCAGGGAGGGAGATGGGGACTGAGGGCACAGACGGAGGGGTGGGGGCAGAGACGGGCACGAAGGAGGAGTGGGCACAGGAGCAGACACCCTCAGGGACATGCCAGGGCTCCTCTCCCAAGGCCCACGCACGGCGCCCCGGCAACATGCTCACGCCTTACAGTGGGGAATGTACATGTGTGAACCCAGGCCAGGTAGGAGCGGCTCCGGCCCCGAGCACGCCCAGCCCTGCCCCTCTGCGTGCCCATCTCCCTCCCTGCGGGGGGCTGCTGGCCGGCCTGGGTGACAGGGGTGGGCTGAGGCGCCAGGACCGTTCTTGAGGCCGGAGAGGAGCTGGGTGCCGGTGTGGGTGTCCTTCCTGCCCTGGGCTGCCCCACTACGGCCCCGGCCATGCTGCCCTAGCACCAGACCTGCCCTTCCTCCTGGCGGGTGGGTGCTCCTGCGTCCTCAGGCCCCACAGGAAAGGGCCGGCAAAGGCTCGCTGAGTAAGTGAACGAATGAAGGGACCAACCTTAAGTCATCCCCTGGCCCAGGAACCTAGACGTTACTGACGTTGCTCTTACTGGCAAACTCCTATTCATCCTTCAAAACCCTGCTCTGATACCACATTCTCTCTGAAGTGTTCCTACTCCACTGCGGTCCTCCTGCCCTTCCCCTCCTGGGACTGTAGCCACCGAGCCAGCTGCTGTGTTCCCTCCCTCCCGGCTGCGTGGCCCGGGTTAGACCCCACAGAGAAACATGGAGGAGCCGGGGCACCCCGAGTGCTGGGCGCCGTCCGCCACGTGGCACCGTGTGCTTTTTGCTTGGACCCTCCCCGCACGCCTGTGAGGGAGGCTGGCACCGTTAACGCCCACTTTACAGAGGAAAAGCCTGAGGCCAAAAAGGTGAGGTCACCTGTGGGCCAGGGGCCGGGCCGGGCTTTGACACCAGCAGGCGAGCCCGGGGCTGGGTGTGGCCCGAGGGCTGGCAGGCTCCCTGTGAAGGACACCGTCCCTCCTCCGCACCCACCAAGTAGCCAATGCTAACCACCGTGGCCTGGCCCAGGCTCGTCATCGCCTCTCCTGGCGGCCTCCATGCTGACCTCGGACAGGGGGCTGCTGCTGGCTGGGTCCGTGGCCTCACCCTCCTTTGGGCCTGTCAGGACTTGGCAGAGGCCTGATGTCCCGAGGGCCAGGGGACACAGAGCCTGACCTCCGGCGCGGCTGGGTGGGGAGGGCACCGTGAGACAGTGAGGCTGTATCGCGGGGAGCTGACTGAAGGTGGGCTTAAGAGCCGGGCTCAGGGACTTGGGTGCCCGGGGGCAGCCATGGGCCACAGGCAGGGGAGCTGTGAGGACAGCAGGGAGAGGGCGCCACCTAGAGGCGACGCAATGTTGAGAGAAGCCAGTGGTCCATGCCATGAGCCAGGGCACCTGCTGGGCAGGCCCTGCTGGCTGCGAGGAGCCCCGCGCCGCCCCAGCCACCCGCCTGGCACTGCAGGGCTCTGGCGGTGGCCTGAGCTCAGGGAGGTGCCCAGGATGGGGCAGCAGCTGGGGTGCCCGCCTCCCTCAGTCACCGCTGGAATGACAGTGGACAGGGTGGCAAGGGTGGGATCTCAGAGCCGGCTCCTGGGTCAGGCCTGGCCCTGTCGTCAGCTCCCGGCGGGAGCCCTGCTCTCTGGGCCTCAGGGGTCACTGAGGTCAAGGGGACACCACCATCTGGCCCTGTCGCACCCCCAGGAAGGCTCACGGCTGCCACCCTCCTCTGGGCCTTGGCACTGGGCACCGACTCAGGAGTGTTAGCAGTGCGTGACTAGGAAGCCCACTCCCTCCAGGAAGTCCTGCCCCTCAGGCGAAGGATGTGAGCTTCTCTGGCCCTGGTGCTGGCCTCAGCCGCCAGACACCCTCCCCACCAGGCCAAGGCCCGTGGACGCCTCACCTCGCTGCTCAGCACGTGGGCGCGGGGCTTCGGGAGGGCAGAGGCTGGGGCTGCCTGGCGGGGGCCGGCAGGTGGCTGTCAGGACATGCTGCCACCCCAGGGCCCCTGGCTGGGGATACCACCGGGACTGCCGCCGCTCCCAATGCCTCCGGGGCAGCCGCTGGCCCACAGCGGCACTCCCGGGCTCAGGGCCTGGCACCGGGTGACCCCAGCGGGCGTGTCGGGACTCGGGGGCGAGGCTGGAGCCCGGCTGTCCCTCTGCAGGTGTCAGTGACACCAGCGAGCCCCCAAAGACAAGGAGCTGGGCCTGTCCTCTGCTGAGGGCCTCCGTACCTGGGCACAGCTGCATGGCCTGCGGGGAGCCTCAGGCTCTGCGGGAGGGGGAGGCAGAGGGCGGGGGCCAGGCGTCCAGCTGCACCTGCAGGAGAAGAGGGGTCAGGGGGCAGGGCCAGGGAGGCTGCGTGCGGGCGAGGCCCGTCTCCCTGAGACTGGCGCTGGGGTCTGTGTGTAGCTCGGCACCTATGGCCGCCCGGGAGCCCAGGGCGGGGCCGTGCAGAGGCCGGAGGCCATGGGCACCCAGGGCCGTGCCTGGTCTCCTGAGTCTCGGGGGCTCCACCCAGTGGCGAGCTCTGTGCTCCCAGGCCCTCAGCAGAGTCTAGGTTTCCAGAAGCAAAGGCCTCGCACAACTGGGTTTGAGTTGCTTTAATTCAGGTGTACAGGTTTGCAGTTGCCAAACAACATCCATCTCGTGTCCGCCCTCCCCTCCCCTTTCAGAAGTAGATCGGTCCGGGCCAGGCTCCGGGACGCGCCCATCACAGCCCTGCTGACCCCCAGTGCTGGCTTGAACCCCCAATGGCCGCTCTACTGCAGCCCCACCGAGCTCGAGCTACACCCCTGCAACGGCCAGCAGCGGCTGGGGGCTGCCAGGGGCTGCAGCGGGGGCTGGGGGCTGCCAGGGGCTGCAGCGGGGGCTGGGGGTCGCCAGGGGCTGCAGCGGGGGCTGGGGGTCGCCAGGGGCTGCAGTGGCTGCCCAGGGCAGGCTGCTCCCAGCAGCACTTGGGGTAAGGAGTAGCTTCCGCTCATTAGAAAGCAACAGGCTGGCGAGAGTGAGGCCTGGACTCTCCCAGGCCACCTTCCCTTGTCACCGCCATCTGAGCAGGCCCCTCCCTGCCGTGCACAGGCCACACGTGAGCCCAGGCCGCCCTGGGACAATGCGGTGCTCCTGGTCCCGCAGAGCCAGCCCCGGGCTCTCCAGGCTCTGCCCAGCACCCCCGTCTCCTGGACAGAACATCGCCCAGGCAGCAGCCTGTTTTGGTTTTGGGCCCTCACCACAGAGGGAGGAACAAAAGCCCCATGAGGACACCTGCAAGGAAGCAGCCGTGCAGAGAGGAAGCGGGTGCCACTCCCCCAAATCCCGGAGCTCCAAGCCGACCAGCCGCAGCCGAGCTGCGACTGCTCCTGTGGCTCAGAGTGCGACTCGCGGACTGACAGCCATGGCCCCGGGAGCTCAAAAGCCAGCCCAGCAGCGAGGCCTGCACGGCTGCGGCCGCCTCCGGGGGATCCGAGGAGTTTCAGCACCGGCTCCGGCCGGAAGGGGCTCAGCTGCCAGAAGCGCAGCGTGAAGGCACTCGGGGCGGGGTGGTGGTGGGGGTGGGGGAGTGGAGTGGGCACGGACACGCTGCAGGGTGGTGCACACAGGCCCACCTGGTCTCGTCCACGTTTCCACCCCCAACACACACCTGACAGTGACCTCGACACCCCGGTGTGACTGTGCGCAGACTTCAGAGCGCAGTTGACAAGGGGGACTCCGCTCAGCGGGTTTAATGAGCCAGGACCCGCCAGCCTCAGGCGTCCATCGCGCAGGCAGCGCAGCCAGGAGGCAGGTCTAAGGCAGGTCGGCTTCTAGGGGAGCTGTTCCCGGAGGCCTTGTGCCTGGAGATACACACGTGAGCACAGACGCGTGTGCACACGCTCACCTGGCACAGCCATGACCCTCACCTGGCACAGCCATGACGCTCACCTGGCACAGCCATGACGCGCACCTGGGCCAGCTGCTCCAGCCACGAGAGCGGCTGCCCAGGCCACGCTGTGACTGAGGCTGGCTACGCCCGGTGGGCCCATGGCGTGAGCCCTGCGGGGATGGTCCCCAATCCTAGTCACCTCGTTCTTTCCGACAAATGCAAACACCCCAGCAGGCGTTTTAGGGGAGACGCCAGGATGAGAAATGGGAGCCCAGGTGAGCGAGGGAGGAGGGTGGCTCTCTCCTGAGGGGCCTGCTTAGGCGTCTGCCCACCCCGGCGTGCCCACCTCAGCCAGGCTCCACTGAGGCTGCCGGGAACGTGCAGGCTGCTCTGAGGGGCCCACAGCCCTCCGTGCGAGCCACGGGCAGACCCTGGCCCCAGCTGCCCGCCCCCCCCCCCCCCCCACTGGCCTGTGCATGGTGGTGAGATGACAGGTCTCACGCAGGTTAGGGTCACTAACCAAGCGGCTCCACCTCTGCCCACACCTGAAAGTTTCAAAGTGACCTCCCCTTATGTGAAATACCTCAAACCCTGACTGCACTTGAGCTTATGAGCAAGCGGCCAGCCCACCTCTGGGGACGGAGGAGGCAGAGTGCCTGGGGACGGGGGTTTGAAAGGACTCGGGACTCCTTGGGCACGGCCCCCCCTCTCCAGCCCCATCGGCACTGATGTTCTGATCACGCTGGGCTTGAAAACAGTAAGCAGTCCAGGGGCCTGGGCCTGGGGAGAGGCGACCGTCCGAGGGGCCACAGACTGACCAATGACTGCCTGCCTACCTCACCCCTGCCTTTCTAGGCAGAGCCCATCACCCAGGCACGGACCTGGCGCTCCGGGGCTGCCAGGAGGCCCGGCACAGGGTGAGGAGGTGCTGGGGTCTTTCTCAGGAAGGCCCGCCCCTGGAGTGGGCAAGATGAGCCTCCGCTGGGGAGGACGGAGGGCCTGACAGCCGTCTGCACCTGACGCTCACCACGCTCTGCCTAACGTAGCTGCGTGGAAACGGGGGGGGGGGGGGGGGTGCCGTGAAAGAGCCCCGTGCTGAGGGGCAGGTGCCAAGGCCAGCAGCAGCCGGACAGTGACATGGGAGGGGCAGGCCTGTCGCGTACACGGGGCTGTGGCGAGCGGCGCAAACTTACACGGCATAGAAAGGTACCTTAAAATTAATCTCTTTACTGATAGAATTAAACTTTAAGTCCTGAGAAGAAAACAGAGAAAGGGAAGCGTGGCGCCGGCCCGCGTGCTCCGCCACCCACCGCACACGCCTGCCGGGAGCAGGACACAGCCCAGGCCCCTGGCTCCTGGTGCCGCCTGGCTGGACGTCAGACGTGAGAGCAGCGGCAGCCTGGCCGCCCGGACTGTGATGACGTCGGGGAGGAAGGTGCACATCGTGAACCGGCATTAATCAGCTCCACGGCAGGGCCAGCCACGCAGCCACGCAGCCACGCCTGCTCTCCGCCAGGGCGCAGGCTCAGCCCCACATCGGCCGCAGCACCCCCTGCGGTGGCCCCACTGCAGGGTGCCTGCTGGGCAGACCCCGCCGAACCCGCCGCCGTGGTGCCCCCGCAGTGCTCAGCACGTGGCGACCTTGTGAACGTTCCGCAAACATGCCAGCAGCCGCTGGTACGGGTTTCCTGGCGCCGCCACCACCTCAAACACAGACTGGAAGGCCCGGCGGTCCAGCTCCTCCTCTACCTGGTGTCTGTAAAAGTCCGTGGCCACCAGGCAGAAGAGGTTGACGTCCACGTGCTCCAGCTTGCCCATCCTGCTGACGACGTGGGGCAGGCTGCGGGGGAGTTAAGGAGCAAGTGCAAGCACGGACCCGACCGACGTGGATCTGACTGCCCAGAGGTTCCTGGAGCCCACGGACCAGGGCAGGACAGCGGATCTGGGCCACGCCCGCAGCGCCTCCCACCTCCGACAGCTCCCAGGCGGGTTGCCGCTCTGCTGCCTCCATCCAGCTGGAAAGCAGCTCTGCCCAGCAGGGGGGGACGGGCAGAGCTGGGAGGAAGCCGGAGCCCCAGCAGCGCAGTGGGCGCTCCCCTCGGAGCACTTACCTGGCCTGGCTCCCCATGCGGTGCTGGCAGGGCCACTCCTGCTAGCCCTGCTCCCACGGAGTGAGGAGGCCAGGCCGCCCTGCCCGCCCTGCCTGCCCTGCCCGCCCTCCCGGCTCCCTGCAGAGGGAACGCCCCTTTGGCAGCCAGCGCTTGTGGGTGGGGCTGGAGCTCCACTGAGCCTCCCCGGGGAGGACGCAGCACAGCGACAGGACAATGAGAACCAGCACAGCACGGCCCCGCTGCACAGACAGGTGCAGGCGCGGGGCAGGGCCCGCCTCTCCTGCCCGTGGTCAGCATGCTTCCTGTGGCTTGTCCACGTCTTGCTCTCTAGGGGCTCAAGGTCAATGGCACCCTGACACCTGGGCTCTGGCCGAGGTTAGTTTGGGAAAGTCACACAGACACAACCCAGACCTGACAGGAGAGAGGGTGGCGGGAGGCAGGGCTGCCCGCCCGGCCCAGGACCCTGGGAGGATACATGGCTGAGACCCACGGGCTGGTGGACGCGCTGACGAAGAAGCAGGACAGGCTCCACACGGCCATGGCCACCGGGGTCCTCTGCGTGAAGTTGGAGAGGGACAGCATGACCCAGTCCCGGACCATGGACGACTGCCCCGTGCTGTGCAGCGTCTGGAAAACCTGAGGAGAGGCCGGAGCTCAGCGGGCGCGGGAGGGGCACCCTTTCAACAGGCAACCGTGCTGGCTTCAGGGGCAGGAACCAGGCCGCTGGCAAGTCCACTGGTCAGCACGTCCAGGTGGCAAGAGACGTCCAGGCTTCTAAGCCGGTCAGCCGGCTCAGGCTTGGGTGCCCCGCCCTACCCTGGGCGCCACCCCTCACCTTATACGCCCCGCCCTCCTTGGGCACCAGTCCTCACCTTGTACACCACGGTGGCCATGAACTGTGGGTAGGGCTGCTGGTTGGATAGGAACTCCCCGATGACTTTGTTCATGACGTCTTGCGGAGGAAAGAAGTCATCTAAAAACTGAGGGAGGATCCTCGCCACAACGCGGGCTTCACAGGGAAACCCCTTCCTGATCCTGAAAGGAGGGGACTAGTCAGCCCTGCCCCGCCCTGCGCCCCCATTCCCCGCTGGGACCTTCGGAGACTTTGCAGGCGGGTCTCCAGGGGGCACCTAGAATGTTAACTGGGGACCTCACGAGTGACCCACAGACAAGCGCCCAGGCTTGGGGCTCCCCTCCCACGCGAGGCCCCGATCCAGGAAAGGATGTAAGGCCCGTGTGGTGCTGGGGCGGGGGGGGGGAGGGGTGGCCCTGCACTAGAGACCGAACGTGCGATGAAAACGCTGCTCGGGATACGCTGCTGCCGCCAGGCGCCGGTCCTCCGGGGCCTCTCCCACCACATCCTCACGCGGCGGCCCTGTAGTCCGCGGGCCTCCTCTCCTCACCTCACCTGGACCTGCCTGCACTCCTGCTGGTCCTCCCTGTGGGCCCCGGAACCTGCCCCCGAGGGGCCCCGTTCTGGACACTGGGAGAGCCGCCTGGTCACCCTCAGGGCACACACGGGGTGCTCTGTAAGCTGCGGGCCGTGCCTCCTGCCAGGTGTGCCCATGATCGATCACCCACCCACAGATGCCAGCACCCACCGGCCGCCCCTCCCACCCGCCAGTGCTGAAAGGCCTCCCTGTTGGCCCTGGGACAGAAGCCCCAGGAAGGCGGGGACCTGAGGTGGCCCTGCCAGCACTGGCGGCGAGGGCTGGACCAGTATGGGTGGGACAGGAGCACAGCTGCACACACTCATGTCCAATTTCAACTCCAAACACACTGCACCCTGAGCCTCCCAGAGCACGTCGCCTGGCCAGACGGACACAGGCATGTCTGGCTCAGTGTGCCCTGGTGAAAGGCTAAATGGCTTCCGCTGGCCGGGCTGACCCCGTGACAGGCGAGCTGATCCCATGATGGCCAAGCTGACCACGTGACGGGCGAGCTGCTCCCATGATGGCCAAGCTGACCACGTGACGGGCGAGCTGCTCCCATGATGGCCAAGCTGACCACGTGACGGGCGAGCTGATCCCATGATGGCCAAGCTGACCACGTGATGGGTGAGCTGCTCCCATAATGGCCAAGCTGACCATGTGATGGCCACGTGGGCAGAACCAGCCTCCCCGATGCCATACACATCATGCCCCCTGGATGGAGGCCTGTCCCCCAGACAAAGTCCGACGAGGCCATGAGCCTGTTCCCCAGAGCTGGCAAGTTTCTCCTCCCTTCCCGACAGCATCACCCCACACGGAGCCTGACCACCGCGCGGTGTGGGAAGCAGCCAATCCTCTCAGAGCCCGCGTGCTTGCTGTCCACGCTGGCGCTGGGCCCCGCACACCCTCCCTTCCTGCCGGGAGCCGTCCCGATGCGGCGCTGCCCAGCCCTGGGCACCACTGCCCAGCCCTGGGAGCCACGTGAGCTTGCTGGGACCACGGCTCCCCTCAAAGGCAGCAGGTGCTGGCGGAGGTCCCGTCACTGCCCAGCCCTCCACACACCTCCATGTGCCCTGCTGACCCCACTGATGTGCCCGCCTTCGGGAGACGTGGGCACTCGGGTGCCAGGGGCCAAGCACTGCCCGCTCCGGAGCGAGCGAGGCCCGGGCTGGTCAAGACGCGGGTGGGAAGCGGCGGCCGAGAGGACGGCAGACGTGCGTGCGGGCAGCTGCTCGGCGCAGCCCCGGCGGCCGTGGGTGAGCGGGCTCCCCTGCTCACCTGTCGAAAAGAACAGACACGCGCTCCATGGCCACGATCACGGACTCGCTGTCGGGCGTGGCAGGGCCGGGCTCGGAGGCTCTGCCGGGACTGGCTTTTTCCTTCCCTGAAACAAGGGCAGCACTGCTATGCGCCTGGGAGGCTGGCCCGCTCTGGGGAGGCGCCCGGACCCGCACAGCAGTTCCGAGAACCCGAGGCGCCGGGACCAGGAGGGAGCCCTGGTCCCCAGGTGTGTGTGACGCCTGCACAGCAACACGACAGGGAACGCGGCTCTGGGCTGCCCTCGAGAACCTCGGGGACTGTGGTCCGCATCCCGTGGAGCAGCGACAGGAGACCCGTCAATAGCCCAGACACCGGTGGGCCCGGCCCCCTCACCTGTGTACATGCAGGTGAGCATCAGGCCCAGGGCGGCCATGGCCCGATGCGGGCTGTGCACGTTCACCCTGTCCACGCTGAGCTTGACCAGGGACTCGGCATCCAGCCGGGACAGCTGCTCGGACAGCAGGAGGCGCTCCAGGCCCCGCAGGACGCAGTGGTAGACGGTGGACGGCGTGGCCTCCTCGCTTCCCGACAGCATCACCCCACACATCTGAGCGAGAGGAGGCGTCCGGTCAGGGCCCTGCCTCGGGCTCCTGTCGCTCCCAGCGGTGCCACCCCACGGGGCGGTGCCAGGCGGTCACCTGTATGATGGATGCGGAGAAGTCCGGCCCCACGTCCAGAGGGTAATTCTCCATCAGGTAGAAGGCGGTGGCACACATCACCAGCACGTGCTGCTGGCTGTGCAGGTTCACGCAGCTGCAACCAGGGGCAGCCGCTCAGTCACGCAGGCGCCACAGCCCAGGAGAGGGGCCCCGGGTGCCCCAGCTCTGCTGTGACAGGCTGGGGCCTGACATGCCCATCCCCCACCGGCCCTCCAGCCCCACTCACTGGGCGCTGCTGCGGAGGTTGGAAAGGAGGTAGTCGCTGATGACGGGGATGAGCTGCTTCGCCGTGTCGTCCAGCAGGTCGCACTCCAGCACGTAGAGGGCGCCGTGCAGGGCCCCGATCCTGCTGGGCAGGTGGCTGCTCCTGAGCGTGCTCTCCAACAGCCGGCCGACCGGCTCCGCCACGGCCTTGTCCTGGAGCCAGGCAGAGGCAGGGGCTGGACCTCGAGGGCAGGAGGCCACTAGGGCTCGCCTGCAGGCCCACTGTCGAGCTGGGGGGTGGGGGTGGGGGCGCGGGAGGGCGTGCAGGCTGCCCTGGCAGGCGTCCGGCCCAGGTGTGGGGAGCGCTCCCAGCCGACTGTTAAGAGGCAGCCTGTGCTGGGCCTTCTGTGCGGGCAGTGTGGGGGTGCTGACTCCGCCCCTGGGGTCTGGAGTTTGGGACAGGCCAGGCAGGGTCCTCCCTGGTGGGCAGGGCTCCGTGTGGGTTTTCACACGCATTGCACAGAAACAGCGCGTCCCGTGTGACTCCGGAAGAGGATTCCGAAGCTGAGCCTGGTCTCCTGTGGACGTGGCCCTGTGCGCCCTCCCTGACTTTGCTCCTGTCACTGAAGTAAATCAGTTGAGCTTGGGAGCCCTGAGGTAGTCCGGGGGACCCGACTGTCGTCTATGCCAACGTGCCCATTCCCAGGCACCCTTACCACACGTGTTAAGGAGGAACCTACACTGTGCCCTCCACGTGAGACCCCACAGAAAGAGGGTGCTGGGCAGCCACAGCGGGTCAGACCCTCCCCTGGGACGGCGACCCCGGCCGGCAGAGTCTGGAGTCTCAGCGGTTCCGGGAGGCCGGCAGTGCGGCGCCCACAGGAACCGTCCGTGTCCCTGCGTGACCGAGGATTCCCTCTCCCCCCCCCCCCCAGTCCCACAGACCGGGGACCAGCCGAGGGACTCTCCCCCCCAGGCCTCCAGGGCCCCAGCTCTAAAGGCACCACCAGGGCTGGCAGGGGGCTGATGCGTCAGGAGGAGAAGCCGGAGGCCCCTGCACCGCCAGCACGAGGAGTCCACAGGGCGCCATCTGGCCTCGGGGCCTCTTCAGAAACAATTCTTACTGATTTGATTTACTGACACACAGCACGCCTGGGGGACCTGGGCCTGAGCACAAAACACAACCACAATGGAACAGGCCGCCGCAGTGCCCACAAAGACAAAGGGCTTCCAAAGGCAGCTGCTTCTACGCTCCCACGGCTCCACACTCGGGGCGCAGCTGCGAAGAGGGTGCTCGCAGGAGCACCAGGGCCACCCAGGACGGGGGCACCTGCTCGGCGCTTGGGCTCGCAGGGGCAGGTTCTGTGGGGAGGACAGCCAGGCCCGGGCGTGGGCTCAGCCCTCTGCCTGGTCCTGTGTGACCTGGAGCACGCGGCCCAGCACCCTGGCCTCAGCCTCGCTCTCCTGGGGCAGGACTCACGGTGAGGGCTCCACGAGGCGCCTGCTCGCTGCTGTCAGGACAGGCAGGCCGAGCACGCAGGAGGGCACGGGCCAAGGCCAGGCAGCCGCTCGTGCTGCTGAGGGAGCGTCTCTGCACCAGAGGAAGGTGCCAGGGGTCTGCGAGGGCACAGCACACCGCCGGCTGCTGCCACGCGCAGGGCGAGCCGAGGTGGCGCAGGGCAGCGGGCGGAGCGGCTGCTCTTCTCTTCCACATGCGCTACCTCAGAGGCCGGCCTTCCCCCAGCTGGGACGCCTGTCTAGCAGGTACCGCGTGCACGGGACTCCCTCAGAGACGTAACACGGCCCAGCAGCCAAGGCGTCTGGGAAATGCTGGCTTGTTTAACCCTCCGTGACTGTCCGACCTCTAGCCTCAGGCTGGGCTGACTCCGCAGGAAGCGGATGCGCCCACAGAGAGGTCAGGCCAGAGACGGGCCATGGCCGGAGGCGCCTGCTGACCTGCCGTGGGCAGCTGCCTGGCCGTGCATGTACGTTTCTCCATATGAAAGTTCTGACGCGTCTGGATGAGGCTGCGTGTCAGGTCTTCGGAACAGATCCTGAGTTTCCACTTTTGGGGCTTCCCCCAACACCACATGGTGACGACCGCCCAGAAAGTGGGTGTGGCGCTGGCCGGGTTCTCATCAGCTGGAGGCAGAACCAGGAGGGACCCCAAAGGCCCTGCCCGCCCTCCTGTGACAAGGCTGTGACACCCACACTGTGGGGTGGGAGTGCAGGGGACTGTGACAGAGCAGTCCCGGGAGGGGCCCTGGCGATAGGAAGCAGAGGCCAGCAGCACCCCGGAGAAGGGGCCCCCACACAGCCAGCTCCTGGCGCGTGCGCCACCGAGACAACCTGACAAAGGTGCACAGGAGCCCCCAAGCGCGGCTCGCCCACCACGGCACACTCCACGGGGGAGCCCAGAGTGAGCGGAGCCCACGTGCTCACATGGGCGGTGGCCGTCCCCGTGGCCCTTGCCGGCTGACGCTGCCCCTCGGCGCCGCGCAGTGCCCCCGCTCACCATGCCGAGGACGGCCGCCGCCTTGCAGGTGGCCGGCACCAGGTACTGCAGGAGGATCTCGTCCTCTGGAGGGTGCACCCTGCGCAGCTCGGTCAGCGTCTGGTACATCATCTCAAACTGGCTGCGCTCCGTGAACAGGTCCGAGACCACGAGGAGCTGCAGACACAACGTTCGGACAGGAAGGGGAGCCGCTATCAGGAAAGGAAGGAACGCACCCAGCATGCCTCCTCCCAGCCCAGCGACACCGGGCTCCGGGCACCCATGCGTGCCGACACACAAACCCTGGACCTCAAGGCAGGGCACACACGCGGCGTGGTCGGGACATCCTCACGGACGCCTGTGCACGCGCTCGCTGCAGTGGGCGGAGCTGGGATAGCCACGACCTGCAGGGAACCTGCCCACAGCGGTCACCACGGACAAGCCCATGTCTGCTCTGCCCCCAAAGCCCCAGGCCTTCCCATGGCGTTGGGTCAGGCTCTCAAAGCCCCAGCAGAGACGCTGTTTCAGAAATAAACGCTTTGCTGGGGATTCTTTGTCTCCCCAAACGCTCGGCTGCCGAAGGCTCAGCTCTTCACGGTACATCTAAAAGGAACATCAGTCCGCCGGTGTGGCTCAGTGGTTGAGCATCAGCTTCTGAACCAGGAGGTCACAGCTCCATTCCCTGTCAGGGCACATGCCTGGGGCTGCAGGCAGGAGCCGACCCACGATTCTCCCATCATGGATGTGGCCATCTCTCCCTCTAAGCATGTCCTCAGGGAGGATTAATAACAAAAATAAACGACTTCTCAGACTTGATTCCAATTCTGTGAGTACTAGCAGACATAACCCCCACAACAGGCCCTCTGGGGTCCCCACTCATTTGAAGAACGTAAAGGAATCCTGGGACCAACAGTTTGAGAACAAAAACTCCAAAATGGTGCTTCTCGGAGGTGGCGTGTGGGCCTGTGAGCCCGGCCCCAGGGAGACACTTAAGGACAAGGAGGGGAGCCTCCAGCCTTGGGCAGCGGCGTGACGTCGCCACGACACTGCCCCTGCCCTCGGAGCACCTGTCCGCCGTGGGGTGGACATGCAGAGCTGCTCCTGCACCGGCGGAGAGACCATCCATGTCCCAGGCCTGAGAGTTCTTCTCAGGCTCCCAGAGACGACACCTGAGCGCGCGTGTGCATGTGCGTGCGTGTGTGCACATGTACATGTGCGTATACCTGTATGTGCCTGTGTGCACTAGGGACGGGCGAGGTAAACTTACAGATCGCACCACTTCGCTGATCAGGATGATGGGGGTCCTTCGGCCGGAGCTGGACGGCAGGACCCAGCGGCTGTACAGCTCCAGCAAGAACTGCGAGCACGAGTGGATGTCCACCCCAGCCCGGTGCTTCCTGTGGAGCACACAGAGGTTCATCTACGAGGCCCCAACCTCCCGGACGACTCACAAATCCCAAAGGGCTTTAACCAAAGGCGGCGGGAACCTGGAGCTGACTGGAGACGTGGGTGGCGACGGGGGTGCGGGGACGTCGGCCTCCTCTTCCTCCTCCTCGTCCCACTCCTCCTCCCTCAGGGGCGTGATGCTGCTCCCCAGCCACACTGAGTGGATGGACACCTTCAACACAGGCCTGGGTCAGCGCAAGGAGCCTGGGGTCCGGCCGCTGAGGGGCCCACCACCCGGCAGGGCCTGCTCAGACCAGTGGGTCCCGGGGCGGGGGGGGGGGGTTCTTCAGAAAGCTCTGCCTTCAAAACGGAAGCCCTGGAAGGAGGGGAGCAGCTGGGGCCGGGCTTTCTGCGTGACGGCCACACGCTGAGGGAGAACACAGCCGCTGCGGGGCCAAGGCTGCCACACTCGGGTGTCCCCGCCGCCTCCCTGTCGTGCACACAACGGCCCATTCTTCTCAAGAGCCCGTGAAAGTGACCCAGCCAGCAGCACGGGCGGCGGCCCTGGCCCTCCCTCACCTCCGTTACCTCACACTCTTCCACTGTTTACACACACCTACGTGATCAACTCATAAAACACCTTAGCCCTCCTCAGAATAAATACCATAAATAAAACGAATAAAAGTCACCCTTCGCTTCATTTTAACGCATTTAGCTTTGCTTCTGAAGGTGACAGTGGCTCAAACCCGAGGACGGAGGGCGGGGCCCGGGCTGACCTGGCCGAGCTGGTAGCTCATGCTGCCCAGCTCCCGCTCGGGGTTGGTCTGCAGCAGCAGCTTTTCGTGGCTGATGAGGGCACCTGCGGGCGACAGGACGTCAGAGCTGCCTGGCAGTGCCGCCGAGCCTGGCAAGGCACAGCCTGGGAAGTTCTGTCCCTTCACAGTAGGCAGCTGGCAGGGCCCATCTCTCCCGGAGGCACCGGCTCTGGCTCCACGGGCACCGGCTGGTGGAGCGGCACAGCCCGAGTCTGCAGCTGTGGAGGAGGCAGCAGCCCGCAAGGGGCCTGGGGCCCGGAGGACAGCACAGCCGCGCCCACCGGGGACAGGGTGCGGGCGGTGCCCCCTCTCAGACTCAGGGTCTTCACACCCCTCCCAGCTTCCCTCCCTCAGGCCCAGGCCCCCTGACCCCGCTCCCTCGGAGACCTCCCTGCCCCGAAGCAGTGCTCCGTGAATGCCTGCAGCGGCTGCTCCTGGGACAGCGATGCTGAGAGTCCTCTGCCCTATGGGCCCGAGACTCCCAGGGGACCAGTTCACACTCAGCTGACTCTCGCCTGGATGTCTGAGGGCGCACGGCACATGCACTGCACACGGAGCCCTGCAGCAAAGGCTGAGGACCGAACCCTGGAGAACCTCCCGCCTCCCACAGCCCGGGGATCACAACGACTAGCCTAGAACACGGGGCGCCAGCAGCAGAAGTGTGCGTGAGAGAAACCCTCAGCACGGCCGGCGCGGCTCAGTGGCTGAGTGTCGGCCTGTGAACCAGGTTACCACGTCGATTCCTGGCCAGGGCACACGCCCGGGTTACAGGCTAGACCCCTAGAGTAGGGCATGCGGAAGGCAGCTGATGGATGTTCCTCTCTCATCACTGGGGTCTCTCTCTCTCTCTCCCTCCCTCTCCCTTCCTCTCCGAAGTCAATAAAAACATATTTAAAAGCAAAGAAACACCCACAACGTTCCCTTCTCCTGAGCATTTGCTTCCCGGTTTCATTCCCTCAAGAGGGTTAAAGCTGCCAGTCCTGAGGGCGCCCGGCACTGCCATGGGCCAGGGCAGCACGCGAAGCCACAGCCTCTGGCTGCCCCCCGCTGCCGCCAGTGTGCTGGCCACCGCACGCTCCGGCCCGGGGACAAGCGGCCCCTCCCGACAGGCACCTGTGGCGGCTGGAGACAGAGAGGGGACGGGGTCCCACGCCTGGTAGAGGTGATGGGTGGCGATGTTCTCCCTCTTCGACACCATTGCTTGGATTTCCTGCTCTACAATTCCTCGGATCACACTCAGCTTCCGCCCAAACCTAGAATCCAGGACAAAGGTCCAACTTTCAGTTCCTTTAACATGTTAGACGTGAGAGACGCCAGGACCCGCCCCCAGCTCTGCCTAAAGGAGAGGCACCCACAGCAGCACAGCACAGCCTCTGCAGGCGGCGCCTGCTGAGCCCGGCAGACCCTGCTGGCCGGCCAGTTCCTGCTCTGCCAGCCAGAGGCCCGCCACCTCAGGCCGTGTCCACTGTGGCCGGTCAAGTCACTTTAGCACGTGCACCTCTCGCAGTAACACGCCCGGTGCTTTGCTTTTTAGTTTTAGTAACAAACAAAAGGGCGGGTGAGCTGCTGGCCCCTGGGTGGGGTGGAAGGAGCGTGCCTCTAGGCCCCTCCACGCTGTGCCCTGGACACGGCAACGCGGCAAACCTGGTGTCGAGTGCTTTCAGGGGCTTGTTCCGGGGCTGCTGCTCCAAGCAGCTGAGGGCGGGGTTGCCGGCCACGGGCACGGCCATCGCGCTCAGCACCAGGGAGGTGATGGCCTGCACAGCCAGGACGTTGATCTGGGTCCTCTCCGTGTCTTCCTGGAAGGAGCCCACATGGGGTCACGTCACGAGCAGCTAGGCCCCAGCACTACCTGTGCCCACCTGCACACAGACCACGTGGCCCGGCGGAAGGAGCCTGAGCGCACAGGGGGACACGCCTTCCCCGCCAGGTCCCGACCTGTCTGCCCGCACCCACCACAGCCCCCACACCGGTCACTGCAAACAATCGAATGGGCAAACGTCCACGGCGCAAAGCAAGGTCTCCCACAGGCATCACTAACTCGAGAACTTGGCACATGACCACCCGCCAGCTTCGACGCGTGGGCCCGCAGGCCGTGCACGCGGTTCTGACACCCACCACTGAACTGTCCCTTCCGCAGTCAGGCCACCCTCCTGCCAGAACAGGACTAGGGCCCTTGACGTTCACTCTCCCGGGCTTTGCCTTCCGAATGTGGCTTTTCCTAATATTGTACCGATACACAGCCCACTCCCAGACGCCTGGGAACGTCTCTGGGTGAGCACAGGCACCTCGGCCCGGCCTCCTCAGGCGCCCTTTCCTTCTGACTGAACTACGTGCTGAGTCGGGAATTACTGACCCCAGCGCCTAACGCACTGGCCTCCAGCGCCCACAGGCGGCCAGGCAGCTCCCGGTCGCGGGAGAGCCGCTCTGCTCCGAGCATTAGTCTAGACCAGCCGTGGGCAAACTACGGCCCGCGGGCCGGATCCGGCCCGTTTGAAATGAATAAAACTAAAAAAAAAAAAAAGACCGTACCCTTTTATGTAATGATGTTTACTTTGAATTTATATTAGTTCACACAAACACTCCATCCATGCTTTTGTTCCGGCCCTCCCCCTCCGGTCCAGTTTAAGAACCCATTGTGGCCCTCGAGTCAAAAAGTTTGCCCACCCCTGGGCTAGACGCAACCTGCTACTCTTACAAGTAAGGTGACACGGGAAAGCGCGCTGGCTGCCCTCCTCTGCCGGCTGCCAGCGGCGGACGCCCAGGCTGTGGGCGGCTTACCTCCGGCGGGCTCTCCTCCTGCTCCAGCACGAGGGGCTGGGTCACCAGGACACCCAGGAGGGTGGCCCATGTTTCCTCGAACTGAGTGCGGCTGGTCCACCCTACGATGCAAACGTCACATGAGGCAGAGTGTCACCCGCTCCCCCAACATTCCGACGTGAGGCGCCAGCTGGGCCGCCAGCTCCGGCCGGAGCGAGCAGTGCCCCGGCCACGTCCAGCAGCTGCCTCAGCCCTCGGCAGGTCTGCAATGCAGAACACTGCGGCGCCCGCCCTCCAGCGCGGACACCGAGCACGCATGTCCGAGTGCTGCCCTGGCAGTGGGGTGTGTGTGTGTCCGTCTGGCGCCCTCCCGACCCCGCCTGGCAGGTGTGGCCAAGTGGAAAGGGCCAGGAAGTCCCGCCTTGGACTGAGCTCCTGGATGCCCTGGGCACAACCATGGCCGGGACCAGCCCCAGTGGTCAGCGTGCGCTGCGTGAGCCCCACCCAGCTCGGCTGCTCACAGGAGGCAGAGCTCAGTGTCCCTGACTGGCTAGCCCGTGGTCGGCAAACTGCGGCTCGCAAGCCACATGCGGCTCTTTGGCCCCTTGAGTGTGGCTCTTCCTAAGCCTTAGGAGGACCCTAATTAAGTTAATAACAATGTACCTACCTATATAGTTTAAGTTTAAAAAATTTGGCTCTCAAAAGAAATTTCAATCTTTGTACTATTGATATTTGGCTCTGTTGACTAATGAGTTTGCCGACCACTGGTCTAGAGGGTCAGAAAGGAACGCAGTCTGGCCAGGGCACGCTCCTCCTCAGTGAGGGCATCGCACCATGTGCTCCGCACCCCTCTCGTCACCTGCTGGGGCTGCAGTGACAGGATCTCCTTGCTAAAATGGATGAGGGAGGGAGACAGACAGACTGATTGAGATGTGGGTTAGACACCCACACTTGGGTACAAAGACGGCAGACATATATGGGCATTTCCACAGGGAAGAGGAAAGCTCGGATCACGTGGAGAAGAGAGAGCGAAAGCGAGAACAGGTGCCAGGACAAGGTCGTAGGACTGCCCTGGCCGAGGTCTGACTGACAGGCAAACACAGGGCAGCCCAGGAAGGGGGAGCTGGCATAGGCTGTGAAGCCATGGCTGCCTGACAGCCACCTCTGAGGGCAGGGACGGAACCTGCCCAGGCGGCCGCCTCCATGCTACTCAGATCTCATGTCGGTCGGCGGGTAATGCCTCGTTCTCGGGACTTCAGGGGATGCAGGCCAACAAGGTGTCTGCTGCCTGAACCTTCAGGACCAAAACCAGTGCCACGTCTGCAGAAGCCCGAGGCAGGAGGCCCCGCAGGGACGAAGGGTGGGCCTGCCCGGGCCCATGGGTGCCACGCCGGACTCCCGAGACACTGGAGCTCCGCGCAGGGCACTGCCCCTCAGCACCGCCCTTTCGACCCCGAGCAGATCACACCTGCACCATCAAATGGGGACAGAAGCGGCCACGGCCACGGCCACGGCGCTGCAGAGCAGGAGGCCTGAGGGAAGCGGTCGCTGTGCCGCGGGCAGCGTGCAGGGTGCTGAGCCCACTCAATCCCGAGGACCGAGCTGGGCCTGGGCTGGACGGCCCGCCCACAGAGCCCAGCTCTCCTCTGACGTCTGTTTCCTCTGCATCGGCCACGGTGGTTCCCGCACACCCTGCCCGTCCTGCACACGAGGTGGCATCAGTGACAAGGGCACAGGGACAGTCCCCGTCCCTGCTGGCGGGGTGCCTCCTGCGGGGTCGGATTCACTCCCATCACCAACTACCAGGCACCGACACGACTTCAGACACGCTGACACACAGAAACCTGGGATTAACGCTCACGCAGACATGTGTGGAAGTTCTCAGGGTGTGTGTGTGTGCACTCAGAACGCCTGTCCGTGAGCGGGCGGGCCCAGACCTTCCACGGACGAAGAGGCGCAGAGCGCACTCCGGGACGGGGACCCGAGGCTGGCATCCTGCGTGGTCGCGAGGAGCCCACCTACCCAGTGTGTTGATGCGGTAGATGAACTCTTTGAAGACTTCCTTCTCCTGGAGGAACTCCACGGGGATCTCGGGGAAGGCTGTGCCGAAATCCCCTCCCGGCGTTGGTGACCACCCGAGCTTCCAGACCTGAGTGGGTGGAAGAAGCCGCTGAGCTCCAGCCTCCAGGCCCCAGCGTGGTCACAGCCGCCCTCCCCTCCTTGGCCCAGCACAGCCTAGAGCGAAAGGGCCGCTCGAGCTCACCCAGAGACGAGCTCACCCAGAGACGAGCTCACCCAGGGACGAGCTCACCCAGGGACGAGCTCACCCGGGACGAGCTCACCCAGAGACGAGCTCACCCAGGGACGAGCTCACCCAGGAGCGAGCTCACCCGGGACGAGCTCACCCAGGGACGAGCTCACCCAGGAGCGAGCTCACCCGGGACGAGCTCACCCAGGGACGAGCTCACCCGGGACGAGCTCACCCAGAGACGAGCTCACCAGGGACGAGCTCACCAGGGGCGGGTCTATGGGCCAGCTCCCTGCGCCTCAC
The DNA here is from genome assembly GCF_014108235.1 of Myotis myotis. Lineage (NCBI taxonomy): Eukaryota > Metazoa > Chordata > Mammalia > Chiroptera > Vespertilionidae > Myotis > Myotis myotis. The sequence goes on along the minus strand of NW_023416313.1, from coordinate 1,504,338 downwards.
GCAGAAAGGCCAGCATTGCTGCAACTCCAGCTGTGCGCCAGGCAGAGGGAACCAGGCAGGGTCAGGACTCCCCGCGGCACTGGGCCACCCAAGGCAGCAGCCGAGCTGGCCCAACTGGGTCACCGGAACCCCCGCCAGGGCCAGTCTGCAGACTCACCAGGGGGGGGATGCGCGTGTAGCTGTTGACGAGGGGCAAGCGGGCCAGGCTGACCACGATGTTCCTGAGCACGGATGTGAGGAACGCGGGCATGTGGCTGTTCCTCTTATGTCCCAAGGCCAGCACGGACGGCAAGGCCTCCACCAGCTCTGCCACTGTCCTGCAGGCTGCAGTCACGTGCTCGGGGCCTGAGCCAATGGGAGAGAAGAGGGACACCCCCAAACCTCCTGATCTTCCTGCCTCCCAGGGAGAAGGCACACCCCGCCCCAGGAAGATGGCATCCCCCAGGCCTCTAGCTGGCCCCTGGGGACCTACAGACTGCAGCTCGGGCTCATCTACCCGCGTCGGCCTGGTCTCCTGCCTCGGGCCCGCCCCACACTGCCTGCCGCTGCTGGCAGCATCCAGCCTGACCGCAGTGCAGGGCCAGATGGCCTGGGTCCTGGAGGCCCTGGTGACAAGGAGCCCCAGTCCAGAGCCCTCCCGCCCTGCCCTGCACCACGCTCCGGGGAAGACACCGAGTCAAGAGGAAGTATGGGAAGAACCGGGGCATGTGCCTGAGTCTAGAGCAGGGTTAAGGGAATGGGATGTGCACTCCTTGTTTCTGTAGGAAGAGCAGGAATTTCCATTTAAAAATCCACCAAGATAGATGGCTGCAGGACACACTCGGCTAGCTAGCACTCAGGAGGGCATGTCCACTAGCTGCAAGCTCCTTAGCATTTCTACTCACTCATTCATCACTCCACCAGCTTCTGATGGGCAAGTACAACAGTGAGGACACAGAGAAGGGACACATACTCCCTGCCCCCATGGGGCCAGAGCCTGAGGTGAGAGACATAAGTGCATAGAGAACGTAGTGCCAGGATGGAGGGCGGGTGAAGAAGAGGATGGAGGAGGGGATGGATGGAAAAGGGGATGGATGGGAGGATGGATGGAGGGGAGGAAGGAGAGGATGGAGGGAAGGATGGATGGAGCAGGGGATGGAGGGGAGGACTGATGGAGGGAGGGAGGACGGGAGGGAGGGGCGGGAGGAGAGGAGGGCCTCCTGGGAGTGTGCCATCCCCGAGTGGGAGGTCAGCCACAGGGAGCCCAAGGCGGGGAAGATATGCAGGTGGAGGAAGGGTAACATGCAGGTCAATGTCCCCAATCGCCTTTATTAATTTTTTTAAAATATATTTTTTCTTGGTTTCAGAGAAGGGAGAGGGAGAGACAGAAACATCAGTGATGGCAGAGAATCAGTGATCAGCTGCCTCCTGCACGCCCCCTACTGGGGATCGAGCCTGCAACCCGGACATGTGCCCTTGGCTGGAATCGAACCCTTTAGTCTGCAGGCCGACGCTCTATCCACTGAGACACACTGGCCGGGGCCCACATTGCCTTTCAGTGTCGGGGTGAGCAATGGGACCAGCTGAGTCCACCTCCCGGGCCCACGCTGACCACTTCACACGTCTCTCCTGCTAGTGAATTCCAAGCCCCAAACAGGTCCTGACACTCACTCTGTGTGCGTGAGTCTCCTCCGTCCACTCTGGCAGCCTTAGGGGTGTCTGTCTTTCTCTCTAGACTGAGCAGCTGGTCGCCGGGCTGCACCACAACTGCATCAGGAAAGGACACACGGGAGGATGCTCACACCGCCCACCCCGTCATTCCCATTTCAGTTATGCAGCCTCCCATGCCAAGGGCAGCCGACGCCACACAAGGTCTAGACATCCCGGAACCGGCTTAGACAGTTCCAGACGACACCAGACCTCGGCACCAACGTCTCGGCCAACCTGCAGCGCTGGCGGACGGGCTCCTGGGCTCCGACTTCCCAGCCCCCGCCCCCATGTCTGCTGCCGCTGCCCCACCCCACCCAGGAGGCCTCAAGGCGGCCCAGGGTTCAGGGCTGCCAAGCACGCTGCAGCCCCAAGAGCCTGGCTTCAGAAACTGCTCCCTGGATTTTCATGTTCAAGTTGACGACAAATGCACAGATGAAAGCAATTTAAACAATGGAACTTCAAAACGCCACTCTATAATGTTCCACTTAAAAACACAGAACTTCAAAACACCCTCCAACATGTAAAGCTAGAATGTCCAATTTATGAAAGATTTTGGCTACTGACCCTTGTTGAGGACACTTCCCTTGAAAAGAATAACTCATTTTCCCTTGACAGCAGCTAGTGTCCTAATGCAGCACAGAAACTAGCATTCAGACGCTCAGGGTAAGCCAGTCCCCCTCCAAGGCAGGCTTGTTCACCTACACCCCTTAGCACTAAAGCATGGGCAGTCGGCTTGGGCCAGCCACAGAGAGATATGAGAGCTGGAGCTCGAAACCTAACCGAAGTGACCACCAGAGCAAACTCAAGTTCAGTCCTAGTGAAGACTAAGTAAGGCCCCTGGTTATCCACCTCTACCCCCCACTTCCTGACTCAGCGGCATAAGATAAACGCCTGTGAGATCGGGGGGGGGGGGGGGGGGGGCGACTCCTGTGCAAGTGTGCAAGGACAGAGCCCAGGGAGCAACACTCACTGGCTTCCAGGAGGAGGCGGACGCAGTGGATGAGGGAGCAGGTGTGGGTCACCATCTCGGGGGAGGCCAGCAGGCGCCGCAGGCCGGGCAGCTGCAGGGCCAGGCAGCAGCAGTCCAGGCCCGCCTGCAGGTCCATACTCAGCGGGATCTGCTCGTGGATCAAGTGCCAGGCCAGTGCCTGGAAGGGAGACCCATGTCAGAGGCGGGGTCCGGTTCCCTTCCTGCCGCGGTGTCGGGGAGCAGGCAACCCCGCGAGGCCAGCGGGCCCCAACAGTCCTGCCCTCCCAGAGGGTGGGCTGCATTCCCACTCCTCGTCAGTCCCGAGCAGCTGCTCCCCACAGTGCCCGGCTCCCCTCTCTGCCAGGACCCACCCAGACCTGCTGCGCCTTGCCCTCCAGCGCGGCGGGCTCTCGGCAGCCTCCCTGCCACACGCCAGGCCAGGCCCTTCCCGGGCAGACAGCGCTGGCCTTGCCTCCTTTCGGCCAGGGGGCCGGATTTGAGGGCGTGCGCTCCAGAGAGCTTCCAACGCCAGCGGCTACGTCCTCGCTGGGGGACCTCTCTGCCCTGTGCCCTGTCACATGACAGTGCCTGCCCTCTGTGCCGAGCCGCCTCTCACCTCCAGGGTCATGACCACAAACTTCACAGTGTCCCTCTCCTTCTCCGGGGGAAGGTGCAGGTGGCCGGGCAGCTTGGGGAGCAGCAGCAGGTACTGGGCCAGGGCGCGGGCCAGCGTGGTCAGGGAGCGGTACACCCCGGCATCCCCTGGAACAGAAGCCTTCGGGGAGGACGGAACCCGGCAGAGGCTCACGCTGGGCGAGCAGGCAGGCCGCTGGCGGGGGCGCGGCTCCTCGGCAGCACATCCAGGCCCTCCCGCCTGCGCTGGGCCCACGACCAGCAAAGGGCCCCCACATCCACAGACATGCGGACTGGGGACCCCGGTGCTGTGTCCCAGTTACTTCTGTTTATTAGAGCAACAGCACTTACTGTATGTTTACTCAGTGCAAAGCAGATCCTAGCTCTGCAGCATTTTAAAAAGTAAAAGACATTTTTAGCCCTGGCCAGTGTGGCGTGGCTGGTTGGGCGTCGTCCCGTGCACCGAAAGGTTGCTGGTTCGATTACCGGTCGGGGCACATGCCTGGGTTGCAGGCTCAATCCCCGGTTGTGGATCATGCCAGAGGCAGCTGATCAATGACTCGATTTCACATAGATGTTTCTCTCTCTCTCCCTAAAAATCAATTTTAAAACTCTTAAAGTAAATAAATAAGAGACACTTTTACTCTAATTACCAAACAGATCGTTCAACTGGCTCCAGTAGGCGGTGGACTCTGCAGGCAGGGAGGGCGGGAACGCCTGGTGGGCGGCGGGCAGCGGCTGGACCGCGCTGGCCACCCGGTCCAGAGTCGCCTCACGCGCTGCTTCAAAGAGGGCGCTCTTCTGGCCTCCGGAAACTTCCCGCGCGCCCACGCCCAGGCACGGGGCTAACAGGCTGACGTTGAACTCCTGCGTCAGGGCATCGAAGGTTCAATGACAGCGTTAATCAGGCCAGGAGACAGCAGGAAGAGGGTAATGCAACGTGCCCGAGGTACACAGGTTAGAAACCGTAAAACCCTAAGCATATCCTGCATCTGTTATAAATAAACAAACCCTTATACATGCTCAGTGACTACAGTTCTGGTCTCTTTGGGGCGGTTTAAATTTAAAGGAGTATTTTCATTTTATTATGAAATCACAGTGTAGATGACAAAACCTTCACTGACAGTGACACACATCGAGCTGACTGCCACCCAGGACCCAGCGAAGCCCTTCACACTCCCAGAGTTGGAAAAAGGTGAGTTATGCTCAAAAACAGCTGAAATAAATCAAGGTCCCATATAAATGCCACCATTTTGGTTGGAAAAAAAGCATTTCATATGGCGTTGCAATTATTGGTATTATTTTGCCAATCTTTAAAAGTCATGTAAGGGTTTCTTTGGCCAATTTTCAGGTAGAATGTCAATCTTTAGTTAATATTCAGAAAACCCTATGTCATCATAGTAACCCGGATTAAACCTGTCTTATAGCCACAACCTTTAAAAGCTGTGAAAGTCCAATGACCTAACTTTAAAAATTCATAAATGGGTCCCTAAGCAAACAGGACAGTGAGCAGTCAGCTTCCACTGATGGGTCTGAAAATGGTGGCAGCCAGCTGCCGGGGCCGGCTCCTGCTTGTCCCAATGCAGCCGCATTACAAAGTGCCGGAGACCCCCTCACTTGCATGGTCAGCCTCTACCGCCCGCAAAGGCCCTGCCACCGGGGCGGGAACACTGTTCCGAGTGCCTGGACCCAAGGCCCTGGCTACCGGGCTGGCGTGAGAGCGCACCGCTGAGGGCCGCCCGAGGACCGGAGGGGGTTAAGCGACAGGGGCAAGATTCCCACGTACCGGGTGCCTCAGGAACGCGCTCATGTCACCTGGTGGGAGCCGATTCACCAGCTCCGCCCCCTCCAGCAGCGCCGAGTCAGACCTCGTCCAGCACTGGGACTTGACCAGGCGCACATACCAGTCCTGGGGAGACAGGGCGGTCACGCCTGCAGGGGGCAGGGCTTTTGGGCTTCCGCTCTGCTGGCAATGGGCTCTTACCCCTGCCCAGACCAGAGGGCAGTGGCCGCGGACTGTGGACGCGGTTCTGTAACAAGGACCCCTGGCTGGCTGTGCAGGCGGCTCCCAACCACAGAGGCTGCCCAGAAGGCTCGCTCTGAACCTGCTTCACTGTCCAGACACCGTCCCCTCCCCTCACCTGGCCAACAGCCGCTGTCCTTTCAACTCGGTGACAGCACTGAGGGTCGCAGGCCCCGTGCCTCAGCCTCACCATCTGGCCTCGTACCCGTCATCTCCCACTGGGGTGGCAGCTCTGCCCCCCCACCCCCCGGGCCAGCTCAGCAGACACGCTCAGCCATCGCACCAGAGCACAGCAATTGCTGCCCTGCGATGCCCGGGCTGCCGGGTTTGAAATCCAGTTCACACTTAAACTGAACTCCCCAGGGAAGCAGAGCACCAAGGCCCCCAAGTTGGTCTCGAGGTGCGAGGAGTGGAGCGGTGCGGATGGGGACAGGGCCCTGGGGGGGTGGCTCCATAGGCAGGGGGCCAGCAGCCTAAGGAGAGGAAGGCCGGCCAAGTGGGCCTGAGCGGAAGGCCTGTGCAGGCGTGCGCTGTGACCACCCAACACCTGCTCGCCCACCGACACCCCTGCCGCCCCACCAGGAGAATCCGAGTCAGCGCTGCCTTTCTCACCGACCCCTGCTGACCGGGCCGGACCTCGGCCGCGGGGCCGACGGGACCCTGTGCGGGGCTGGCAGGAGCAGAGCAGGCCGGGGCTGCTGGGAGCCCTGGAGCCGTGCCAAGTGCCATGATGCCCTCCAACCCGAACCAGTGCTGCACGCTCAGCGCCCCGACTGGGCCACGTGTCACACACACGTGCTGGGCACTCACCTTGTCTGGGCTCACAGTCTCCAGCGCCAGGGACCCCTCCCCATCCAGCGGGTGGGACGTGGCCGGAGGACAGGGGCCGCGGGACCCCGGGGCGGTGGCGAGGCGGAGCCTGTCCAGCAGGGAGTAGAGCCTTTGGTGCCTGGAACCAACCACGCGGGTTAGCGCCCAGCGTCCCCGGAGGAAGCCGCAGAGCTTCTTTAAGCCGCACGCACGTGCCCGACGCGTCCTCAGACCGACCCTGCCCCCCCCCCTCCGCAAGCCGTGGTGCCAGTCAGGCCTGTGTCCTTCCCAGGACCACAGCCACGCCCCGTCAGTATTTCCGCCATCGCTCACACCCACACACTGCGACAGGCGACGCGTGGCCTGACAGCTGCTGCCCACCGCTCAGCGCTGCGACGGGCGCCCGTTCGAGACCCGGTGCACACGCCCCAGACCCCTCCCGCCACGCGCTGCCTTCGGGGAGACACCGACTCGCTTCCTCAGCTGGGCTGAGCAGTGACTCCGGGGTCACAGTGACAGCAGCTTGACCCACCATCGCTGTGAGAGTGACAGGCGGTCATACTTGTCCCGGCCCCGCGCCTGAGGGGTCCTCCCAGACCGGGGTGCCCACCAGCCACACCCTCCTCAATGCAAGACGCCTCCACCAAGCCGCTCTCACCACCGAGCCACAGCGAGTGACAGGTCTCTCTCTCTCTCTCTCTCTCTCTCTCTCTCTCTCTCTCTCTCTCTCTCTCTGTCCACCCCCCGCCGACCCGGGAGGAGGAAGGTCAAAGCTGCTCCCCATAGCTTGGCAGCCACAGAGACACCTCATAAAGAGACGTCCTGCTTCTGTAAAGGCTCTACGACTTGGCAAACCAGCTGGGAGGTGAACAGCTACAAGAAGTAAAATGGATAGAGGCGCAGCCCAGGCCTGGGTCAGGCCTCTCCAAGGGGAAGCGCTCCCAGCAGTCCGATGAGGTGCTGTGAGCCTGTGAGACACGGCTGGGAATGCAGTCCCTCCACTGGGAGCACGGCTGCCCCATAGTCGAGGGGAGCGGGCCCTACCTCAGCGCCCCCACCCCCGCAGAGCGGCAGAGGCGTCCTGCCCGCCTTCCCGATCCTGCACAGCAAGGCCTGTGTCTGGGGCAGGTGGCCCCCCACAAGCCCTCCGCAGCCACCTGGAAGCACAGCTCTCGTCCGTCCTGTGAGTCTACCCCTCACAAGTCTAAGCCCTTATCCCATAGGCAGCGACACCGGCGCTGGCCCTACCTGTGCGCGAGCCCGCGGCTCTGAAGGTGCTCCTGGATCCGGTTCAGTTCTTCCACGGGCAGCTGGGCCACGCTGCTCTAGAGACAGGAACACATCAGGTGGCGCCCACTGAGCCAGCCCGCGCTCACACTCACACGGAGGACACGCTGAGCCTGCGCTCACACTCACACGGAGGACACGCTGAGCCCGCGCTCACAATCACACGGAGGACACGCTGAGCCCGCGCTCACACACACACGGAGGACACGCTGAGCCCGTGCCCTCACAATCACACGGAGGACACGCTGAGCCCGCGCTCACACTTACACGGAGGACACGCTGAGCCCGTGTCTGCTCACACTCACACGGAGGACACACTGAGCCTGCGCTCACACTCACACGGAGGACACGCTGAGCCCGTGCCTGCTCACACTCACACGGAGGACACGCTGAGCCCGTGCGCTCACACTCACACGGAGGACACGCTGAGCCCGCGCTCACACTCACACGGAGGACCCGCTGAGCCCGTGCCTGCTCACACTCACACGGAGGACACGCTGAGCCCGTGCGCTCACACTCACACAGAGGACACACTGAGCCCGCGCTCACACTCACACGGAGGACACGCTGAGCCCGTGCCTGCTCACACTCACACGGAGGACACGCTGAGCCCGTGCCTGCTCACACTCACACGGAGGACACGCTGAGCCCGTGCCTGCTCACACTCACACGGAGGACACGCTGAGCCCGTGCCTGCTCACACTCACACGGAGGACCACGCTGAGCCCGTGCCTGCTCACACTCACACGGAGGACACGCTGAGCCCGTGCCTGCTCACACTCACACGGAGGACACGCTGAGCCCGTGCCTGCTCACACTCACACGGAGGACACGCTGAGCCCGTGCCTGCTCACACTCACACGAGGACACGCTGAGCCCGTGCCTGCTCACACTCACACGGAGGACACGCTGAGCCCGTGCCTGCTCACACTCACACGGAGGACACGCTGAGCCCGTGACTGCTCACACTCACACGGAGGACACGCTGAGCCCATGCCTGCTCACACTCACACGGAGGACACGCTGAGCCTGTGCCCTCACACTCACACAGAGGACACGCTGAGCCCATGCCTGCTCACACTCACACGGAGGGCACGCTGAGCCCGTGCCTGCTCACACTCACACGGAGGACACGCTGAGCCCGTGCCTGCTCACTCACACAGAGGACACACTGAGCCCGTGCCTGCTCACACTCACACGGAGGACACGCTGAGCCCATGCCTGCTCACACTCACACGGAGGACACGCTGAGCCCGTGCCTGCTCACTCACACAGAGGACACGCTGAGCCCATGCCTGCTCACACTCACACGGAGGACACGCTGAGCCCATGCCTGCTCACACTCACACGGAGGACACGCTGAGCCTGTGCCCTCACACTCACACAGAGGACACGCTGAGCCCATGCCTGCTCACACTCACACGGAGGACACGCTGAGCCCGTGACTGCTCACACTCACACGGAGGACATGCTGAGCCCGTGCCTGCTCACACTCACACGGAGGACACGCTGAGCCCGTGCCTGCTCACACTCACACGGAGGACATGCTGAGCCCGTGCCTGCTCACACTCACACGGAGGACACGCTGAGCCCGTGTCTGCTCACGAGAGGCACACACGGTGCATCTGCCGGAGCAAGGACAGACTAGGACAGTGATGGCGAACTTATGACATGCGTGTCAGAGGTGACATGCAAACTCATTTTTTTGGTTGGTTTTTCTTTGTTAAGTGGCATTTAAATGTATAAAATAAATGTCAAAAATATAAGTCTTTGTTTTACTATGGTTGCAAATATCAAAACATGTCTATATGTGACCCGGCACCAGAGTCAGTCAGGGTTTTCAGAATGCTGACACGCCGAGCTCAGAAGGGTCGCCATCACTGGCCGAGGAGGAGGTACAAGAAGCACCCAGGTACCCATGTCAGACACATGGGACAACCACTCGCCCGCGGCTCCTCTCCGGCCATTGGAGAGCGTGCCCGCGGAGAAAACACCGCCGACTGCTTGGCCTGCCTGCTGGGTTCCCAATGGAAACCAGTGCCTAGGGCTCAGTACCTGTAAATTTGCAGCCAAAAGCATTTCTACCCGGCGACACGCAAGGGTGTCGACCATGCGAGCCAGCGCGCGGAACGGGGTGCACAGCAGCTTGTCCGCGTACAGCGTCAGCACGGCGCCCGACTGGCTCAGGTGGATGCCTTCCAGGCACTGCAGGGTTTTCCTCAGCGTGGTGGGCTGGCGGGGGAGGGGGAAATCGGCATCAAAGTGTCACCGACCGCAGCGCGGCAGCGGGCACCGCCCAGCCGGCGGGACTTACGGCCGAGAGGCTCTCGCAGCGGGACTGGATGGCCTGGAGGAAGAGGCCGCTGGCGGCGGAGTTGCGGTGCACGGCGCTGACGAAGTCCTGCACGGGCGGCTCGTGCGACAGGCTGACCAGGTCCTGGATGTGGTTCACGACGAGCCAGGTCAGGTGCTCGGAGTCGTGCAGGTTCTGACACTGCGGAGGGACATCCGAGCCCGCCCTCAGCCTCCGGGAGAGCGGGCCAGAGCCACGGGCAGGCCAGCGGAGCGGGGCGCCAAGGCCGACCGCAGTCCTCACCCAGCACAGCCACGCCTGCCCGCCAGAGACGGGCAGGGAGGGGTTGCCTTACAGAGCCTGCCCCCCAACCTCACACTGCGGCGAGACCGCTCCAGGGCGACCCGGGCCTCCAAGGGACACCAGCCGATGGCGGGAGGAGAGCGCGGCCCAGGTGGGGCGTCAGCGGCAGGTGGTAAGCGCTGCCCTCACAGTGCCTGCCCAAAGCCAGACGCCATCCACGCCCACCGCTCCCCAAGCTCCAGTCTGGCCGGCCAAGGGTCTTCCCAGTGACTTTCTCCACTTTCGTGAGGTCAGTGGGAAGAGGACTCCCTATAACTGTTACAGTTTCGATAGAATTCCTGAATCCAAACTATGAATGGACCCCACATGTCAACTAGAAAGGGAGGCATTTTACTTAAGGTTTATAAGGAAATGAGAAATATCAATTTGGAATACATCTGCGTTATATATGACAAGAGTGCTGGTGAACGACATTCGTGCACTTGGGAGGGTGGCGAGGGGGCGTCCCCTCAGCCTGGCCTGCGCCCTTTTGCAGTCTGGGAGCCACAGTTGGACAGCCTTAGTGCTGCTGGGGAGGCTTGTGGCTGAGCGGAGCTCCCCCTGTGGGAGCACACTGACCACCAGGGGGCAGCTCCTGCAGAGTGTCTGCCCCCAGGTGGTCAGTGCATGCCATAGCAAGCAGTTGAGCAGCCTTAGCATATCATTAGCATATTACACTTTGATTGGTTGAATGGACGACCGGACACGTAGCATATTGGGCTTTTATTATATAGGATCAGTGATGTACAGTGTTAGTTTCAGGTGTACTATAATGATTTGATGTGTATACATTGTGAAGTGTGAAGCCATGTTCTCCAGCCCCACCCCCCTCGCATGTCCACACTTACCACGTAATCACAGAAGAGGATGAGCGCGCCTCGCCGGACAATTTCTCTGTTGCACATCCCAAGTTTGGATGCCAGCTCGGTGTCCTCCTCTCCAGACATCTGGGGACTCAGTGACTTCGTGCTGGACAGACTGCGTCGTCTAGAAGGAGCGACAGATGCACTGACAAGTTTCCGGCGGCAGCGAGCTCACTGTCAAACACTGCAGTGGGGAGGCCTGGTCCTGGTTCTGAAGCAGGACTTCAAGCCGCCACGCGGGGGCCTGTGTGAGATGGGCTCCTTCCTGGTGGCCCCTCTGAGCGACAGTGAAGCACAGATGGGAAACCAAAGAGGCAGAGAACGACAATGCCTGCCTGCCAGCTCACTGCTTTCCAGCTCGCTGGCTGCTGGAGCATCGACTAGGCCTGCACGGGGCTGTCAGTGGCCAGAAGACCTCAGGTCCCTACTTTCATCCCAGGGCCAAGGCGACGCTACACCCTCGAGGTGCCCACAGAGCCTCTGCTGTGCAGAAACCTCTTTAAAACCAGAGAAGACGGGCGCGTGTCACAGGAAACCGCCCCTAAGGAACCACAGAAAGGCCACTGGGTCTTCTGTGCGAGTTCAGCAAGGTCGCCGCCTATGAGGCCGACACACAAAGCCACCTGCGTGGCTATGGGCTACCACATGCTATGGGAAAGGAAAGGCCACTTAAAATTGCATCACAAAACATAAAATTCCTGGGAACAAATCTGCAAGGTATGTGTAATACTTATTTACTGAAAACACAAGATGTTGTGACAATTAAAGACCCAAACAAATGGGTGGGCCACGTTCAAAGACCAAACGACTCAGTATCATTAAGATGACAAGTCGCCCAAATTCACCTACAGAGGCCCTGCGGCCCCAGTCCAAACCCAGCGGGGCTGTGCGGCCAGCTGAGAACCGGACTCTAAAGCACAGATGTGGGAACACAAAGGCAGTAAGAGAGCCAAGGCCGTCTGAGGAGGAAGAGCAGGCCTCCCGGTGCTGGTGCTGCCGGGGACAGACGGACGTGGAGTCTGGAAAGGAGCCCAGGCAGGCACGCAGCTGACGTCTGAGAAGAGCCCAAGGTAACTCAACAGAGAAAGGACGTGCTTTTAACAAGTGATGCTGAAATTAACTCAAAAAGGTACAAAAGCTAAGGCTGTGAAAGTTCCAGAAGCCACAGGAGCAAATGCGCATGACCGCAGGGTCGCAGAGCTGCCCCCTCTCCTTTGCGTGTCCACGGAGCACAGAGCGATGTTCAACGCCTGCTCATGTGGCCAAGTGGGCCCCGTGATGCACACGGCTCGTCTCCCACGGAGCACAGAGCCGCCCCAGCCCCGCCGCCCGCAGCCTCCTACTGCGTGTGCTCCCCGCTGTGGGCCACCGCCTTCCAGAAACACTGCCCTGAGGACTCCGCGGGGGGCGGGGGAGGAGGGGCCCAAAGCTTTTGTTTCCGCTGAGCACACATCAAATGTCTGAGTGCGGGAGCGCCTAGAAATTGAGGTTTCCCCCGGGAAGTCCCTGTGGAACAGGCCACCCACGACCAGGTGCTGAGCGCGTCTTCTTACAGAATGAACTACAGGCACTTCCAGGCCGTCCTGAGATGTCCCTACGCAATGACTTCAGTGCCGAAGCAGCAGCAGAGCCCCTCTAACTGTGCGTCAGGCGCTGCCACATGCCTGCTCTGGAGCCAATTTGCGGAGAACCTAGCAGGGGAGGCAGGCGGCAGGAATGGCCCGCAGGACGGACACATCCCCCTGCAGTGGCGTGGGCTCCGGGCTCCGAGTGCCTGGGGTCAGACCACGTTTCTCTACAATGGTGTCTGACAGAAAGATGGACGCACGCAGAACCCTCACAAAGCCCATGGCAACCAGCCAAGCCCCAGTCCCAGCGGCTCCGAGGCAGGGGGGCGGCGGGCGGGCAGGCGTACCTGGGGGTCTGTTGCACCTCGGCCCACCAGCCGTAGTCCGTGTGGCTGACGAGCAGCAGGATCTGGCACCAGAGCAGCACGAGGGCCGGGTGTGTGGGGACCATGGAGCGCACCTGCGCGTTCAAGCTCTCCAGGCCGTAGAAGCTGCCGTCCGTGCCGTCAGCCGTGAAGAGCCTGGAGGCGGCTGCTGTGATTCTCCGGAACATTCCTAGAAGCAAACCCAAAGCCACACAGATTAAGGGAAACCCTTTGCTCATCGAGGCCCAGCACTTCGGAGCCAGGTTTTATGCCAAGGATTGTGCACGGCTCTTCCCTGCAGACAGCAAAGGGCAGGAGGCCCTGCACCCACTCCTGCCAACCACACGGCTCCTGCTGAGAACCGAGGGGCAGCCACCACAGAGGCCACTGGGCCACGGCCAGCGGCAGAGAGGGTGGACGGTGCTCCACCCGGCTTGGCACCCTGCAGGCTGCTGAGGGCTGAGGGCCGGGTGGGCTCCAGGGCCACCAGGACGCTGGGCTGGGCGGCCATGCCCTTAGGGGCAGACCCTGTGGGGCTCAGCCCACCAGTTTCCCCACAGCACCCTCCTCGTGCCTGGAGCCATCCCCGGAGTGATGTCATCCTAGCCTCCTTGGACAGACAGCTCAGCATGCCTCTCCTGGCTGACCTGGCTTCCCCTGTGGGCCTGCGCCCCGTGTGGTGGGACGGGGCACATTCTCGCAGGCGGGGGCGGGGCAGCACGGCCTGCACCAGGTGTGGTAGGGAGGGGACACACTCGCGCAGGCGGGCGGGGCACCCACCAGACTTGAAGATGTGGATCAGACACATGAGGAGCGTGCCCAGTTCCTGGCAGTAGAAAGTGTGCTGCTGCTCGCTCATGTCCACTCTGAGCTGCTTCGTGACGATGTCCTCTAAGAGGATGCCCACCAGCTGCAGGAGGAACCTGCGGAGAAGGGAGGGGTGAGTGACTGAGGGACGCGACGGAGCGCGGCGGCTCCTGTCTGTGTGTAACCCACACACAGGAGACACGGTCTACAGAGTACGTGTGAGGGAAGTGATGGAATGTGTAAGCCCACCCTGGGGTGGGGCCCCTGCCTCTATGCACATCTCCCTCCTCCCTGGGAGCTGGCAGCGGCCGTGCCACCCTCAGCGGACTGCCAGGAGGACAGCGTGGCACTGGGCTGAGGAGGCTGACAACACGGCACCAGATCGTCACTCATCCATCTCCGCCGCCTGCTCAACGTGGGACCCTCTCCACACACCCCGCACCCGACGGCCACGGAGGCGGCTGAGGACATGTCATGGGGGCCCCAGCTGGAAGGTGCGTGGCAGAGTCACACCCCAGCACGTCCTCCAAGCCGCTTTGCCTCGGCAGGGTCACGGTGGGCACACCCCCTCCAGCTCAGCGTGCGCAGCGCCTGGGGCGGGCACACCCCATCCAGCACAGCGTGCGCAGCGCCTGGGGCGGGCACACCCCATCCAGCACAGCGTGCGCAGTGCCTGAGGCGAGCCCGCTGCCCCCGGAGCCTCTGACACGATCTGACCCCTCTGTCCCCCGGGCCCCGCAGGGTGGCCGCCGGCAGGGACGGTGTTTGGAGGGCCAGCGCCTGGTGGGGAGGAGAGTGAGACCCACTCCCAGTGGCTCCTCCTGGACTCTGAGCTTCGGCAGCAGCGCCGCCCAGATCCCTGCACCCAGGGCGGCCGCCCCCCCCTCCGCGGCAGTGAGCCCCGCCGTGTCGCCTGGCAAGGAGACACTGACCAGGAGAGAGGCATGAACCGAGGCCACCGGCAGGGCAGCTGAGGAAGACGAGGGCCAGTCCCGACTTTCTGATTGCCAAGCAGCACGTGACACCGGAGGGAGTGGGACTGGAAGGGTCGTACGCAGCCTACCTAGAGAACGTCTCTTCCGGCAAAGTCTTCACCTGTCTGCCCGCACTGTGTCCATCAGGTGCTGAGTCCCTGTCCCCGTCCCTTAGCCTGTCGATGACGGGACAGGAGAGCAGGTGCGGGGAGAAGGCCAGCTCCTGGATGCGGGAGAGGACGATGTCTTCGGTGGACTGGGAGATGAGGACCCTCAAAATGGCCAGGATCCCTGAGACCCAGAGCTGGACAGTGCTCACCGACGCCTGAGGAGAGGAAACGCGCCGGTCACAGGGAAGGACAGAACCACGCTGTCCTGACGGCTGATCTGATGACCGAAAAGCACCCGCTTCTGCCACTGCACCCACACTCCCCTGCACCGCGGGTTCTGAAGGCTGCGCTCCGCTGCAGGGAACAGTGTCCAATGCCGGGCCCAGGCCACCCAGCCCAGCGCGGCCCAGCGCCCGCTGCCCCTGAGGCGCCGGGAGGCAGGCACTCACCATGGTGTCTGGGGTGACGAACATGCTCCGCAAAAGCATGTCCACGGGCCGCAGGGAGGACGGGGCCAGGATCTCAAACAATGTGTTTAACACGCCGAGGGCTTCGTGAGAATCGATGTGCATCTGTGGCAATCACACAACCAAAGGCGGACACCGACACTCAGGGGGTCCCCGCCCGACGCCCCGCCCACCCGCGTCATGAAGGAGGTCCAGCGCTCACGGCGCCCCCAGCACACGCGCTTCCCAACGCCTCCTCTCCGCTGCGTGTTCCCACAACGCAAACCTTTCCCTGCGGAGTTCTATTACTCAAACAATACACGTTTTCTTGAAAAGATTCAAACACGTAAGAGAACAAAAACCAGGTGGAACTGCACCCCAACACCATCATCACCCCCCTGGGAGCCGCCCCCATGCACCTGAACAGTTTCCCTACGTGGGACCTCCTCCTCGTTTCCTGTGCTTTCCCTGCGCCCCATCCCCACGGCGCCCGTTAGGAACGAGTGTCGGCACGCTGCCGCACAGGCGCCTCGTCCTCAGCTCTCTCCACTGCTCCACGGAGAGAGGCTTGTTAGTAACTCGTTCTGGTAAATCATATAAATACCCTGCTTTTCCCCTTAAAACACAACAGCGAACTCCCAAATCAACAGGGTTCAAGTCTAGCGTTTTCAGTGGATGCAAAGCATTCAGGTGCAGCCGGGCACGGACTGCGGCCAGTCCCTGTCGCGGTGACCCATGTCTATACAGCCAATGACTTCTCTGGGAAGAGGTGCCTTTCCAGGTGCAGGTCTGACAGCGAATGCACTGAGCCACCTCACCCGCAAGGGGACGAGACCTCGAGCTCCCGCCGCCTCCACTGGCACTATGCTGCTTGCTTGGGGCACTAGAGTGGCAATTTCTGGGGTCCAGCATCTCCAATACCCTGTTCCTGCCTTCGGTGCACACGCAGGCCAGCCTTCCTCACCCACCCCTCTCCTCCTGGGGCCGTCGCCCACGTGTACCCCTTCTTAGGGTAACCCCCCCCCACACAGAGGGGCTCCACCTCCTCCTGGTCTGCCAAGCGCAGCCTGAGTCCCTGGGGCTCATGGACTGGCCCCTCAGCAGCCAGGGATGCTCCCCCTGCTTCCCACACTGGCTGTCCCTTCCCCATGTCCTCATCAGTGAAAAGGAGAAAGATGTCGGCCACTCTAGGGATTAATGGGGACACGACATCCCTGGGCCCTGGGTCCCACGCTGTACAGCGGGGACAAGAGCGGGACAGCTCACTGAGAGGAATGGAAGCTCCCCTGTCCCGGGACCTGCGCAGACACTGCTGTGGGAGATGGACGTGCGTGAAGGAGGCCGGGCCCCTGCGTGGCGCCCAGCGCGGCGCCCCCCTCCCCCAGCGCAGCGCCCCCCTCCCCCAGCGCGGCGCCCCCCTCCCCCAGCGCGGCCCACCTGCTGCTTGGCGAGCATCGGGAGGAGGATGTCAGCCACCTGCCGCGACAGCCGCTTCCACCGGTCCTCGCTCTCCTTGTGGCACTGCTGCAGGACCAGGATCAGCATCTCCAGCACCTGCGGGTGGCGGGCGGGCTGTCACTCCTCCCCACTCGCCATCCCATCCCGCTCAGGGTGGGACAGCAGGGCCAAGCACCTGACCCCAGCGACGGCCTGATGGGCCAGGAGCAGCTCCTCCGGGGCCGGCTCCGCCTCGCCCTCATTATTCCTGTGAAGCTACGAGACTTCATAACCAAAGAAACGGCACAAAACAGAAACGACACTTACACCCACCTCTGGCAAACCCCAACACAGCCCGACCGAGCACCCTGCAGGCCTCACGCCCTCAGGGGCCCAGGCATCTCCCACTGGGGCACCGCCTCTCAGCGGTGGCTGTGCCTGAGCGGTTGGCCAGGGGCCATGTCTGCACGGAGGCAGCTCCGGGCCTGGCCCTGGTGAGCGTGCTGACAACGGCTCTTCCCAGAACAGCAGACACAACAGATGCCACAGGGCCCGCGAAGCTAAAAACCTTTACCTGCCTGTTCAGAGAGAATGAGAACGGAGCAGATGGAGAAGGGTGCCCATCAGGTCTCTAAATACAACTGCTAGAAAGAGAGGCCTGCCCTAGCCAGTTTGGCTCAGTGGATAGAGCATCAGCCTGCGGACTGAAGGGTCCCAGGTTCGATTCCGGTCAAGGGCATGTACCTTGGTTGCGGGCACATCCCCAGTAGGGAGTGTGCAGGAGGCAGCTGATCGATGTTTCTCTCTCTCTATCCCTCTCCCTTCCTCTCTGAAAAAATCAGTAAAATCTATTTTTTAAAAAAAGAGAGGCACCCATGTAAGCCCACCCCCCACAAAGCCCTGACCACCCCGTCCCACCTGCCTCTCCCTTCAAGGCCCGTGGCCGTACCCTTACTGCACGAGAATACCCGCAGCGACCCCCCTACACAAGGCCAGCGGCCCCTCTGTTCACTCGCAAACCAGGCCGCCCACCAGCCCAGCGTGCTGGCCGAGAGCGGGCGGCGCGCACACCTCCAGAGCGGGTGTGCCCATTACGGTGGTTATGGGACCTAACTAAACGCCACGCGTTTAACTAAGCCTGACCGAGACTGGCCACAACGAGGAAGCAGAGACAGTGCTCCTGAGAAAAGCTCCTGACTTGATAGGTTTGAAGACAAACAGCTGGAAAGAAGGACAAAGTGAGCGAGGGCCAGGCTGCTGGACACGCTGCGAGAGAGGAGTCACTAAGAAGCCAGACTCTGCACTTACACTGCCTCCAACGACCTGGGGTTCTCGCTCAACTTCAAGGGTACCAGAACCAGAACCACTGAGACAGCGAGCTCCACGCGGCCCCTCGGTGCCCTGGTCCTCCCCACGGGGCGGCGCTGCTTCAGACAGCCCCACAGCCCCCGGCCCCCAGCCGGGCCCAGCCGGCCCAGAGCAACACCCACTCTACCTGCGGGGACGACGGAGGACGGGACGCCCACGGGCCCTCACCTGATGGTACTGGATCAGTCTGAGGAGCATGGACACCACCACCTCCTTCTGGGTTTCCAGCTCCTTCCCCGCGTCAGCTTTATTGGTCCCTCTTAAAACGAAGAGGTCGTGGACGATGGGCTGCAGAGCCGGGATGGCTGGGGACAGAAGCTCTGCTGAGAGGCCAGGGGCGGCACGCCTGGAAAGCCCGTGCCTCCTGCCACCGCAGGGAGCACCGCAGGGAGCATCGCAAGGTCCTACGGCAGTGGGACTGTCCGTGTTCACGAAGCCACGTGTTTACGTCAGGCCCTATCTGTACCGCACAGCGTTTTATTGCTTCTCTATTTTTACTTAAGTAGGTTCTAACTCCTCCGAGTAAAGAGTGTGCCCCCTCCACGTGCACAAGCACACACGTGTGAACACACACGTGCACATGCACCCATGCGCACACACACGGGGGCCACACAGCAGAGCAGTGAGGACACGGGGGCTGGGCCCGAGGACCAGCCTGCGGAGCAGCCAGGAGGAGGGAACCGCAGCGAAGGGCTATCCCGTTACCGTGGGTCACGGCCTTCCTCCCGCTCGCCATGATGCCGTCGCAGAGCTGAATGATCTTAGGAATCCCAATGATCTGCTTTGAATGATAGCGCTCGTAAGACAGAAGGACCAGGAAGAAAAAGATGTTTGGAATGATTGCCTCTGAGTCCCTAGAAACAAAAACATCCAGGTAGACACTCCCTTAAAACTGAGATACACGATCAACGAAGCAATACGAAACTCTCATGGGAAGCGAGAGCTCGCCCGAGAGGCAGCCCCAGCGGGCTCCTTCCGTCCATTGCTCACGGCGCCTTCCCGCCTGTGCAGAGCCCACGGCCGCAAGGCTGAGCAGAGAGCACCGCAGCCCTGGGCGCCCAGCAGAGCCGGCTCCTCGGCTCCCTCAGCTCCTCACTCTTTAGTCCAAGAAACTGCCCCAAGCAGGAAAAGGAACCCACTCACACTCAGGCGTCACATGGCTAGGAGGAGAGCGGGGTCTCTAGCCCCCAGGCCTCTCAGGACACTGTCCTCGGCAGGATCCCCAGCTACTCATTAAGCAGTGCAGAAGCTAGCGATGGGAGCCCTGGCGGGTGGCTCGCTGATTGCATCATCATCCCGTGCACCAAAAGGTTGTGGGTTCAAGTCCAGTCCGGGCACATACCCAGGTTGTGGTTTGCATCCCCCATTGTGGTATGTACAGGAAGCAACTGATCAATGTCTCTCTCTCTCTCTCTCTCTCTCAAATCAATAAAAACATATCCTCAGGTGAGGATTAAAAGAAAAAGAATTTTAATTTTCAATAATTATACTCCCATGCCTGCACGGGGAAGCATTAACTCTTCCTGTGTAGCAAGCAAAGCTGTAGCCGACATAAGTGCATGGTAACTGCCTCTGCTAAAGCCAACCACATCTAAACGCTCTTAAATATTAAGAGCTAGTGCTCAACAGATCAGATTTCATTTAGCAACTGAGTACCATAATTAGATGCTTTGAAACCTGACGGCATCTGTGATTAACAGATGCAGAACAGCTTCTAAATTAGTCTCCAGATACCCATTAATTTTATTTATTTTTTATATCTTTCCACCAATTTCAGAGAGTAAGGGAGAGGGAGAGATAGAAACATCAATGATGAGAGCGAATCACTGATCGGCTGCCGCCTACACGCCCCTGACTGGGGATCGAGCCCACAACCTGGGCATGTACCCTGACCGGGAATCAAACTGTGACCTCCTGGCCCATAGGTTGACGCTCAACCACTGAGTCACACCGGCCTGGCCTCATTAATTTTTAAGAGAAACAAAAATGCATAGCAAATTAGTCAGATTTCCATTAAAAAATACCCAGCAAAAATGCCTAACCATCCACCCTGACTGCTGTGGCTCAATTGGTTGAGCATTGCCCCATGACCGAAGAGTCTTGGGTTCAATTCCCGGTCAAGGCACAGGCCTGGTTGCGGGCTTGATCCCCAGAGTGGGGAGTGCAGGAAGCAGCTGATTTGTGATTCTCTCTCATCATTGATGTTTCTCTCTTTCCCCCTCTCCCTAAAAAAAGATCAATAAAAACATTTTTTTAAATGCCTAACAGTCCTTTAAAGTCTGTTCATGTTAATAATCTAAAACTACATGCACTTACGTAACAAGAACAAGAGTGTAAAAGAAGAAAACTCCGTTACCTGAACTGGCCCACTTCAATGTACTCAAACTGCTTCAGCACGAAGCCGATGAACACCTGCAGCAGGAGAGAAGCGTCACTTCAACAACGAGAACGAGAACGCGCCCCAGGCTCCCTCGCTCCCCACTATCTGTGTAAATCTGTCGTTTACAAGAACTCAAACGAATTTACTGTGTCAGACTGGAGTTTCGGGCCCTTCCAGGGCCCCTGTAAACATTTCCTGAGCGCGGAGGAGAGGCCTCTGGAGAACAAATAACGAACTCGGGGGACACCGGGCAGTACCCGCCACACCAGGGCCTCCTGGTCCAGCTCGAGGAGCCCACGCGGGGCGCTGGGTGGTGCAGGACGGCCCAGGGGCAGATGCAGTGCGTCAGGCCCGTGTGAGGGCCAACAGTGGTCCCGCTCCATTCCAAGCACCACCTGCTCACCCAGCCCGAACACGGACTGCCTCGCCCGCTGCGTCCTCCCCGGCGGCGCTCAGTAAATCGGAATGGAGCCCAGCGGTCCGCGGCTCGCGTCCCCCCCCCGCTCAGGAAGCCTGCGTGGCCCTGAGAACTGCGGAGCCAGGGCACCGAGCGGCGAAAGCAAGGGAACCAACACGAGGGGTGGTTCATGGCCAAGCCCCAACGCTACCAAGTCCGGTGGCGGGACAGAGCTGTGCGGGCCGGGGCAGGAAGTGCAGGCTGCCGATGGGCTCAGCGTGCCTGCCGAGAAGCAGGCCTGTCCATGCTCAGGCGGACCCCAGCGTTCACGTGCCAGAGGCGGCTTCGGGAGGAGAAAGCAGCATGTCCTGCCGCCTTGCACAGGCTATGGGAGAGCCTCTGGCCAATGTGACCAGGGTCCAGGGTGACCCCAACAGCCCAGAGCAGATGGGGAGACCCCCCAATGCGCGCCAGGCCCAGCGGCCAGTCCTGGTGAGACGCAGAGACTGGCGGGGGGAACAGCGCCTTCCTTGCCGTAGGTGGTGGTGGCGTCCCCCTGCGGCCACTCTCACCTGGTCGCCAACAGACACGGGAGACGAAAGGCCCAGTGACTCACCTGGTCTGAGTCCAGGAGACAGTAGTTGACCCGCAGCTGGACCAGCTGCGCCAGCAAGTCCAGGACCTGCCTCTGCAGCTGCACGGACGTGGTGGTCGTGTACTGCTTCAGCGCCTTTATGACCAGCGGCTCAAACAGCCGGATGTGACTGTGAATGGCGTTCTAGGACGAGGCAGAGGGCGCCATGAGCGCGCCGCTGCCAGGCCCAGGCCGCACGGTGCCCGGCCGCTCTCCCACGGGCTCTCCGGCGGCCCCGCGTACCTTGTCTGCACGGGTCTTTGTGATGCTCGAGAGGTTTGTCTTCAACTGGGTGGACACCTTCTGCAGCACGTCGAACCACCTGCCGATGGAGACCGCCCTTCACCACTCGGCCGGGACTCAGCGCGCCTGCGTGTCGGCTCCTCCTTCAGTGAGGACAGCCAGGCTGCTGTGAGTCCCGGCCCAGCGGCGGGCTGGACGGTGACGGCCATGGAAAGGGAGTCGGGAGACAGCACTTGGTTTTCTTGGACAAATTTTTGTTGAAACACGTATATCAATTACACGCTTCTCTTTGTGAGAAACAGCTGAGAGGACTGGGACACCCCGCACACACTTGCTTGTTATTTACACCGTGTTATCAAAGCGTTCGCAGATCCTGTCCGAGACGTGGACATACAGTAAGCGCGTCCCAACGTGAGGCCGGCCACGGCACGGCACAGCCCTCGGCCCTGACTCTAGCGCTCTGACACGACAGGGGAACGTGCTCTCCTGCTCCTGCGCACACAAATCAAACGCCGGCTCAGGACTGGGTCGTTCCAGAGACAGCTAACTACTGTGCTGCAGGCCGCACAGCCACAGCCGTCAGTGTCGGCGAAGAGACATCAGCACAGCCACGAGCACAGAGGCCACCAGGGCTCCCCACCCACACGCCTCTGCGCACCGCCTGGGCCCGCGCAAGGTGCCCCTTCACCTGAAGTGACCCCACGCGTGGCCGACACACGGCCCTCACGTAGGGAGTGCAGGGCGCACCGGGAAACACCCAGGCCTTCCCACGAGGCCGGGCTCGCCGTGGTTCGGCAGTGCCGTTGGCGCTACCCGCCGCCTCCTCTGGCCCAGCCACTGGCCCCTCCCTGGCCCGCGCTCTGAGGCAGGCGTGTCGGGCCGGGCCTGCAGCGCCTCCGTGGCAGCACGTTTCCCAGAGCTCCCTGCACGGAGCGGGCCCCTCGGGGACGCTGGCTCCTCTCTGTCTCTCACAAACCAGTCCCTGCTTGCTCCCTGTTTCCCCCGCGGCAGGGTTACCCGGAGGCGTCGTGGTCCGGCTCGGCCTGCACCATGTTGCGCAGGCTGGCGTCCGCCAGGGCCTGGGTGAAGTGGGTGTAGGGAGCCATGAAGCAGTAGTGGTACAGGCCGGGCCGCAGGCTGGACGAGCCGAGGCGCTGGGCTCGGCCCTGGCACTTGCTGGGGTTGGACGACAAGCCATCAAACTGGGAGGCCAGGTTTGTCCCAAAGAGAGTCTTGAGCAGCTAGAGAGAGAGAAGAGGCTGTCAGCACGCCCTGCACAGAACATGAGCCCCATGCCCACAGGAAGCCATCAAAGGTGGTGGTGGGTGGGGGGATGCAGACATGGGGTTCCCGCTGAGAACCCCTTTCACACGGTGAGGTGCTGCCATCACCTTCACCAATAGCCCTGTGGTCTCGAGTTGTGAATGAGACCGGGGGACATGGCTGCGTAGGAGGGTCAGCAGAGCTTCAACGACCCTCTGCCCCCCACCCCCCACCCGTGACGAGCAGCGCCACCTCCTGTGGCAGCAGCCCCGCGCTGAGCCTGGACGGAGGCTGAGAAAAGAGCCCTCCTCACCTGCTGGACGCAGACCGTGGCCATCGTGGGCTCCCGGCTGAAGCAGGACCTCAGGTAGCCCAGGACCTCCTCCACGCACTGCGGGGGAAGCGGGCGCTGCAGGAGGCTGGGGCACTGGCTCCCGCGCACGCCTAGCCTGAAGCCCTCAGACCACTCCCAGCTACAACGCCCGCCACTCACTGACCCCGCGCCCGCTGGCAGCCACCACCGCCAGGCCCCACTGCAGGCACCGAAGACCAAGAGGCCACAGGAGTGACAGTGTCTGCAGGAGCTGCGGCCGGGGAGGGGGGAACAGGGAGGAGGAGAGGGTGTGGTGAGGGGCCATCGTAGACAGGGCGCCAGGCAGGTCTCCCGGAATGGGACGCCCCACCTCTGGCAGGTTTCACTCTGAAGGGCAATCACTGAGCACCCCCAGACCAGAACAAAGAGGTGCCTGCCACTAGAAACAAGGGCCGCACGCACGCACGGGCAAAGGCACAGGCGTGACGGGAAGCAGCAGGGTGGCTGTGTGACGGTGAAGACCGGTGACTATGGATGTGGAGAAAAGGTTTGGTGAACTCGGTTAGAGCTGGTGCTTCCCCGAAGGGCCGCATGTTCCCTGGCCCGGCACCTGGAACTCAGGCTCAAAATAAGACGTGGCCCCCACAGCACGCCGTCTGCAGCGGGCGGGCACCACACGCTCTCTAAACTCTCCTCCGTGTCTGAACGGTTCCTTAGAGAATGGGGGGGGCGGGGGGGGGGGCGCTGGACTCGGAACCAAGTCCTCCTGCGGCTCCGCGGCTCCTGAGGCGCCCAGGCGGCCATGCGCCTCCCAGGTCTATGTGTGCCCTTCCCACTTGCGAAGGTCAAGTAAGAAAATGAAGGCTGGGGCCAGCACAGTGTTAAACCCATCCACTTCTAGACTACAGTGGGTCAAAGCCGATAGACAGTGAATAACTGAGATGGGCTCCTGTGAAGCCCCACCAGCCAGGGGCCAGCACAGCTCAGAGCCAGGCGCTGTGACAAAGCCTCCCCGGCTGCCGCTGCCGCCCCAGGTACCAGGCCCACACTGGCCACCCCAGGCACTCGGCCCAGGGGCCGGCGGTGTGGCAGCTGCGGCTCAGCGAGAAGAAAAGACATTGCACCTTCCCGATGTCCTGCAGCGTGGCCAGCTCTAGGATCTGAGAGAGCACGTCCAAGGCCGAGCGCAGAAAGCCCCCGAACTTCTCTGTGCTGTTCTGAAGGTCCAGGGTGACCTTGGGGGAAGGGAGAAACGATCACTGCACCATCACGTCGGGGTGTCTGCAGCAGGGGCGGCGCACACTAAGCAGCCCCGCGCACGCCAGTGGGATTCCTGCCTGTCTGTCTGTCTGGCAGGGAAAGGCCTGGGAAAGGAAATCGCTCTTCCAGTATCTGTAGGAAACCTGTTTCTTTCAAAGGCATCTTCCTACTTATACTAACTCTACAGACAGAAACGACTCCTGACCTGTCAAAACGGGAAAGATGGGAACCATCGCTCATAACCAGTGTCTGACAAGCAGCATTCCAAACTCATAACGTGCACGCCCTGTTCCATGAACTAGCATCCCTGGGGGACTCATCGAATTTAGACCCACCCACCGTTCAGCCTGGCAACAACACATGTGAAATTAGTCTTAGGAGGCACTGAATTCAGGCTCTAAAGGCCTCGGCCGAATTAAATGATGCAGCAGTCGGTCCCCCATTTAAAAACCGAAAGAATGGTCAGGCCCCAAGGTACGATGGGCAAGAACAAGGCCAAAGGGAAGAAATGGGCGTGGAAACAGGAGCTGGCCCAACCCTCAAACGTGCGCGGTGAACAGAAAGCAGCTCAGTGGGACGAACTGACGGCCCCAGTGAGAGAGGAACCAGGTCAGGGACACACGGGACAAAGATGTAGTGGGAACGACAGTGACCACTCTCCTGTCACCCTGAGAGTGTCGTCCACCTGCCAGGAGGGAACCGCCAGGTGTGTGAGCACCCAGAGAGAGAGGGTCCATGCAGCTCCGTCGGGGAGACGGTGGGAAGCAGTCCATCCCAGCAGGCAATGGGGCAGGGTCACGGGGGTGAGAACGTAAAGACCGAGGGCTGGAAGCTACCACTAGAGGCCGAGCCAACCTGAACACTGTCACTCACATCCCCAGGTATGCACACAGCTACCAACCCGGTGTGGCTAGTGGTTGAGCGTCGACCCAGGACCAGGAGGTCACGGTTTGATACCCAGTCAGGCAACAGGCCTGGGTTGTGGGCTCGATCCCCAGTAGGGGGCGTGCAGGAGGCAGCCGATCAGTGATGTTTCTCTCTCATGGATGTTTCTAGCTATCCCTCTTCCTTCCTCTCTCTCTAAAAAAAAGTCAACAAAAACGTATTTTTAAAAAATGTTATGTTACAGATAAACTGTGTCTCAGTAACACTGAGATGGTTTTCCATTTACCTAAAAAATAATCCTGCAAGAAGAGAGAGAGCGCCCAGGAGGCACTGGGCAGGCGCAGGTGCAGAGCCGCGTACCTTGTAGTTGGCATGTGTGGCCTTCAGGACGTCGTGCAGCCTGAGGTAGGAAGGAAGGTGGTAGAAGCTCCCCAGCGACGAGGGTTTATTGGCTGTGACGGGCCCTGTGGC
Organism: Myotis myotis; assembly: GCF_014108235.1. Classification (NCBI taxonomy): domain Eukaryota; kingdom Metazoa; phylum Chordata; class Mammalia; order Chiroptera; family Vespertilionidae; genus Myotis; species Myotis myotis. The sequence continues at coordinate 1,478,507 of NW_023416313.1, read as the reverse complement.
ATCTGACTGTCGAGAGGCTGTAACACACACACACACACACACATTGAGATGGAAAGCGAGGCCCGCTGAGGCTGAGGCTGAGGCAGGTGCTGCAACAGCGCTCTAGAAGCATGCTCGTGGGATAAAATGCAAACCCTGTTCTGACTGCAGTGAACAGTCATGAGGAACTGGCTGGCGAACGGCAGCGGAATCGGAGCGCCTCCCGGAAATACAGGAAGACAGACACGAAGAGCAGTGACGCTGGCTCGCCTGCCCGCCTGTCCCCCGGCTGCCAATCCACAGGTCAGCAGCACGACTACCCCCCTGCAGCCAATCGCACGCGCTCGGAGCCCGCGGCTGCGGCCAGGACGGTCCCGGCCCTCTCAGCCCTTACACAGGGACGTGGGATGTGCCCTGACAACCCACCTCTCACGGAGGCGGCGTCACTATCTCCACGCTGCACCCCCCAAAGCTGTTCAGACTCTGAGGGAACCCTCTGCCAGTCTCCTTGGCAGACAGCAGTCAGCCCCGAAGCCCTGCGGCCCGTGGGCTGCGGTCGGTCCCCCCCAGACGCCAGCTCCGCGAGCTCACACGCCGGCTCTCCCAGCAGAGTGAGTGGAGGGTGGGACTGGCCCCCTCGGGCACGGACTGTGGGCTGCGGAGCACTGAGCTCTGAGACGCGCCGGGGTGACGGCCCAGGTTCCTCTCGCTCAGGTGACTCCCCTTTCTCTCCTGCAGGGCGCTCCCCACTGTGATTTCCCATTTCCCACGTCAGAACGCCCCTCTGGGAATCGCCTCTGCTCCCGACACTGCACCGCCTCCCTCGCCGACCAGGATCCCGCCCGCTCCGCAGTGAGCCGGGCGGGCAGGGCGGAGGCGGCCCGCAGACTGCTGTGACCACACATGAGCTAGACACGCAGAGATGCTTAGGACCCATGTGGTCTGGACACACGAGTTCATGTTAGTATCTGGAACCGTACCTGGGAAACCATTCCTCTGGCTTCACTGCTGTGTATTTTATTTCCAAAAAGTACCAAATTATTCCATTATCTTGACACATGTAAGCATAGGCCCTAAACGTCTAGGACACAGATGGCACCCCCCCCCCCCCCAGTGCCTCCTACCAGGGCTGGCGTCGCTGCTTTTCTTGGGGCTCAGCGGCACGGACGCCTGCTCACTCGGCTCCTTCTCCTTGCCCTTCCGCCGAATGGGGCTGAGAGCAGGGGCGCTTGTCAGGGACGGCAAGGCTGCCTGGAACAGAGAGCAAGAACCTGGGAGTAAACCACACAGAAACTGCAGTCTATAGCCCAGTGATGGCAAACCTATGACACGCGTGTCAGAGGTGACACGTGAACTCATTTTTTTGGTTGATTTTTCTTTGTTCAATGGCATTTAAATATATAAAATAAATATCAAAAATATACGTCTTTGTTTTACTATGGTTGCGAATATCAAAAAATTTCTATATGTGACCTGGCACCAGAGTTAAGTTAGGGTTTTTCAAAATGCTGACACGCCAAGCTCAAAAGGTTCGCCATCACTGCTCTAGCCTATGGTTTTCCATTTATTGAAAAGCATCCACCCAGAGTTCATCTTCTCTGCGAATCCACATTCAGAGCTCAGAAACTGCAGAACCATGTCCATCACCCAACCCCTCACCTCACGCAGTGGGTGTGGACAGTCCTTCCTGACAGGCGTGTGGGAATGTGGGACGGAGGGCCCTGGCGCCCGGCAGGACACCGCCCAGAGCAGCGCCAGAGCATTCGCCGGGAGCCACATCTTAAACGCCACCTTCCAGGTGAGGAAGCCAGCTCGCGGGGGAGGTGACTGAGTGGAGGTCACAGCTGAGGGCACAGAGCTGGTGGCCCACAGACTGCGGAGGCTCCGGCTCCCAGGCTGCAGGGGCAGCCCACAGGGGCAGTGAGGATGCCGACAGAGCCTGGGCCCCAGGCCCAGCTGGGCCCTCACTCGGGATCTCCGAGAACTCACCGTGCACGTCAGCGTGAGGCCCGCAGAGCGGACGTGATGGCTGCGGGCAGGGGAGGACTGAGGCAGTGGGAGGGCTGGAGAGCAGCACAGACGACTGCCCTGGGAACACGCTAAGGGGAGGGGCCAGGCACGCAAGACACCGGTGTGACTCCATTTACATGTCGCAACAGGCACCTCCCCACTGAAATGGAAAGGCCTGGGGTTACCGGGAGCCGGGGGCACAGAGGGTTGGAGGGTGACGGCTAAGGGCACAGCGTTCCTTTCTGGGCTCTAAAACTGACTGCAGTGGCGGCCAAGCGACTGTGGCACTGAAAGAGTGACCCGCACACTGCAGGGGGAGGGGCAGGGGCGTGGATGACGCCAACTGCATCACTTCAACATGCTGCTCTAAACACTGAGGCTGCCCTAACCGGTTTGGCTCAGTGGACAGAGCATCGGCCTGCGGACTGAAGGGTCCCAGGTTCGATTCCGGTCAACGGCACATGCCTGGGTTGCGGGCACATCCCCAGTGGGAGGTGTGCAGGAGGCAGCTGATCGATGTTTCTAACTCTCTATCCCTCTCCCTTCCTCTCTGTAAAATATCAATAAAATATTTTTTAAAATAATAAATAAATAAATAAAACACTGAGGCCGCTTCCGCCTCCGCTGAGATGCTCTGCCCGTCTGGCCGGAGCAGGGGCAGTGCACGGGGGAAACAGTCTGTGCTCCTGCGTGTGTGCACGTGCACGTGCACTGTGTGAGTGTAGGTATGTGCACACGTATATGTACATGTATGTAAACAGTTTCTTGCGAGATACTTAGTAGGGAAAACCAAGGACTTGGGGGGAGAATGAAGAGTTGCAATGACTCCCACGTGTCCAACTTTACAAAACACACAGTGAGCCCGGCCGGCGTGGCTCAGTCAGCTCAGTGGTTGAGCATCAACCTATGAGCCAGGAGGTCACTGTTCAATTTCCAGTCGGGGCACAGGCCCGGGTTGCAGGGTTGATCCTCAGTGGGGGGCGTGCCGGAGGCAGCCTACCAATGATTCTCTCTCATCACTGATGTTTCTCTCTCTCCCTCTCCCATCCTCCCTGAAACCAATAGAAACATTAAAAAACACACGAAGTGAGAGGAGCGTGGCCGGCACAGGCGGTGGGCCGCGCAGCTCCGGTCTGGGCTGGCCGTGAAGCGCCAGGCAGAAGTGCCGAGAGGCAGCGGACCACAAGGGACTGGCGCCCCAGGCCTCGGGCCTCTGATGCTTAGCTGCTGCCTGCTCCGCCTGCCCACACGAGAGCACTGTCTACATGTGGCTACGGAAGTGCAAACGCAACGACTGACAACAGAAGTCAGTACCCGCTGTGCACTGCCGATGGGAATGCAAATTGGAAAACATCAAAAACGGAGCTACCATCCGACCCAGCAATTCCACTCCCGGACAGAGCCACGGAAGCGCAAACACCACTGGAAAGGATGCATGCCCCCTGTGCGCACCGCAGTTATTTAGGTAGCCAAGACATGGACACAGGCCCAGTGCCCACCTGCCGATGAGCGGACAAAAGCCGTGGTGCGTGCACACAATGGAACACTGCCCAGCTACTAAGGAGAATGAAATCTTACCATCTGCAGCCACATGGATGAATCTAGCGGCTATGATGCTGAGTGAAATAAGTCAGACAGACAAAGACAAACACCGTATGATTTCACTTATATGGGGAATCTAAAACACAAAATAAGTGGACTCAAAGGTACAGAGGACGAAGTGATGGCTGCCAGAGGGGAGGGCGCCTGGGGGACCAGGTGGGCAAGGGGAGGGGCTAAGTACAGTTTGGTAGATACAGGCTGTCTGGGGACGTGAGGTTCCGCCGAGGGAATACAGGCAATGACACTGCAGTAACTATGCTCGGTGCCAGGTGGGGACAGAGTTATCAGGAGGATCACGTCATAAATTATAGAAATGTGCAACCACTGTAATTTACACCTGGAACTGAGAGTGAACGTCAACTGTACTTGAAAAAAAGAAGTTCTGTTTCTTGGTCACAGTGGCTGCATGTCAAGGGCGCAGTAGCCACAGGTGGTGCGGGCCACTCTCCTGGCTGGCACAGATGTGGCACGTTTCCATGGTTACAGAGCATGATGCAGGGCAGAGCCCAGAAAGCATTCATGGTGGGCGAAGACCACACCTGGAACATGCCCAGAACAGAAGAGTCAGGGAAGCAAGAGCCAATTGGAAGCCAGGAGAGAACGTGCCAGGACAGGAACTGAGGTGGTGGTGGGGGGGGGGGGAGCGGGGGGACACAGGACCGGGAAGCACCCACAAGGCTCAAAGACTGACCTGGCAGGAGGGGCTGCTGGGGAACGCGTGGCACCAATCAGACCTGCGGCTAAGAATGGGTGTGGTGGTGACAGAGGCCAGGCAGCGCCCTCAGAGAGGCCAGTGTCAGGCCGTGCGGAGCAGGGAGCAGCAGACAGGGCTGCAGGGAGGTCGGCAGTGAGGAGAGCCTGAAGGCAGAAGGGTCTGCTCGAGACGGAGACTGCGATGGAGACAGCAGGAGGGACAGAGGCGCAGAGGGGAGTGTGCTCTGCCGGGACCCACGTGGGAAGAGCCGGCCGTGGGTCTAGAGGTGACTGTACTGACTGCTTCACAGAAAACCACAGTGTTTGCCGACAGGTCAGGAGAGAGCAGACGGTACGTGCCAGCACTTCAAGCCTGGCTTTCTTGCTAACGTGGAACGCCCGCTACAGCTAGCTTTGCCCTCAGAGGCAATGGTACTTGAGGACGAGGCCAGAGGGCTACGCACTGGATCACGGCATTTTGTATGACATTCTGAGTCACAACATGAGCAATCTTGTTCACTTAAAGCAGAGTACGGGACAGACGGCTGAGCACGCACAGGCACGACTGACGCCCAGTCGACGGCATGGCACGGGCCCGGGCACGAGGTTACCTTCCCCGCAGGTCCAGGCGCCACCTCGTCCAGCACGTGGGCGCAGATGTTGATCACCTTCAGCAGGTGGGAGAAGAGCTGCTCCACCATGGGCACCAGGCTCCGGTCCCCCAGCGCTGGCCACGCCTCCTCCTGCTTGGCGGCTGCCGGGGTGGCCTCTTCCTCGGCGGCCCATGAGCTTCTCAGAGATCGGGGGGCACTGGCTGTGATAAGGCACAGGTGTTACCTCCAACCCCGCGGCGAGCGGGAAAGAGAGCACTTAGGAAACCCGTGGCAGTCAGACCCATCCACACGCACACCTCCACCTGGCAGTCACTGATACCTCAAATCACCAGGAAACTGGCATTTCCCCCAGAACATGCTCCCAATTTCCATGCCGGTCACCATCACACTCCCACCCAGAGTGGCAGTCACCCGAGGGGCGGCCCCGCCTGCCTCGGCGCCTGCACGCTCCCGCCGCCTGCTCCTGCGCAGCACGTGGTGCTGGGCTCGCTCCCCCCCTAACGACAACCTGAACCTCCCAGCCAGTCAGGGCGCGAGTGATCCTTCTAAATGACAGGAGGGCCAGGGAGGTTAGTACTGCTCCTACTAACAATTAATACAGCAATTAATCAATAATAACACAAGAATACACTGTGATTTGCATACTCACAACTGTAAACCTACCTTTTTTGGTCATATTTTTTATAATTTAAATTCCTTACTGTTGAAAGTATTACATGTCTCCTCCCCCCACCCCCCCATTAGCCTCCCCCTGGCTACTCCCACCCCCTAACACATGCCCTCACTGTCTGTGTCCACGGGTTATGCTTATATGCATGCATACAAGTCCTTTGGTTGACCGCTTACCCACCCCCCTTACCTCTCCTGCCTTCTCTCTGAGATGCTTCTCTGTCTCTAGTTTTGTCCATCAGTTTATGTTGTTCATTATATTCCACAAATGAGTGAGATCATGTGGTATTTATCTTTCTCTGACTGGCTTATTTCACTTAGCATAATGCTCTCCAGTTCCATCCATGTTGTTGTGCATGGTAAGAGTTCCTTCTTTTTTACTGCAGCGCAGTATTCCATTGTGTAGATGTACCAGTTTTCTAATCCACTCATCTGCTGATGGGCACTTAGGCTGTTTCCAGATCTTAGCTATGGTGAATTGTGCTGCTATGAGCATACGGGTGCATATGTCCTTTCTGATTGGTGTTTCTGGTTTCTTGGGATATAGTCCTAGAAGTGGGACTACTGGGTCAAATGGGAGTCCCATTTTTACTTTTTTGAGGAAATGCCAGACTGTTCTCCACAGAGGCTGCACCAGTCTGCATTCCACCAGCAGTGCATGAGGGTTCCTTTTTCTCTGCATCCTCTCCAGCACTTGTCGTCTGTTGATTTGTTGATGGTAGCCATTCTGACAGGTGTGAGATGGTACCTCATTGTCGTTTTGATTTGCATCTCTCAGATGATTAGTGACTTGAGCATGTTTTCATATGTCTCTTGCCCTTCTCAATGTCCTCTTTCAAAAAGTGTCTATTTACTAAGTCCTTTGCCCATTTTTGATTGAATTGTTTTATCTTCCTTTTGTTAAGTTGTATGAGTGCCCTATAAATTTTGGAGATTAAACCCTTACTGCAGATAACACTGGCAAAGGTGTTCTCCCACGCAGTGGGCTCTCTTGTTGTTTTGTTGATGGTTTCTTTTGCTGTGCAGAAGCTTTTTATTTTGATGTAGTCCTATTTACTTATTTTCTCCTTAGTTTCCATTGTCCTAGGAGATATATGGGTAAAGTTGCTACAATATATGTCTGATATTTTCCTGCCTATGGATTCGTCTAAGATTTTTATGGTTTCCTGTCTTACATTTAAGTCTCTTAACCATTTTGAGTTTATTTTTGTGTATGGTATAAGTTAATAGCATAGTTTCATTTCTTTGCATGTATTTGTCCAATTTTCCCAACACCATTTATTGAAGAGACTGTCTTGACTCCACTGTATGCTCTTGCTTCCTTTGTCAAGTATTAATTGAGCATAATGGCTTGGGTCGATTTCTGGGTTCTCTGTTCTGTAAACCTACTTTTGAACAGAGCATATTCTTGTATTATTACTAACTAGAGGCCCGGTGCACAAAATTTGTGCATGGGGGGGGGGGTCCCTCAGCCCAGCCGGCACCCTCTCGCAATCCGGGACCTTTTGGGGAATGTCCGACTGCCGGTTTAGGCCTGATCCCATGGACATCCCTCTCACAATCTGGGACTGCTGGCTCTTAACTGCTCGCCTGCCTGCCTGATTTCGCCCCTAAAACTCAAGCTTCTTCTTTTTTATTTTTAATATTTATATTTCTTTTTTATTTTAAAATTCAAGCTTCTTGAGAACATGAGGCGTTTAACATGATTCCATATTCCTTACAGAGAGCTAAGCATGGTAAACACAGCAAATTCTTAATACTTAAGGCTTCTACACAAACACTTTCCAACCAGGCATGTTTTAATAGGCAGGCCCCAAACACTTGAACTGTAAAAGCCTAAAAGTAGAGCACTCAGATTTCAGGCATCAGGGGCTACTAGCAGGATTTCTATCCCAATTCAACTCTAGTTCTGAGCGCTCAGCAGTTGATACAAACGGCCTTCACTAGCTCCAAAGTTTGTGTATGTGTTTGTGATTCCAAAATAGAGGTTTATTTACTAAGACTTATTTAGTGTTTGCATAAAAATCGCCAGTTGTTCCTCATTGGGTTTTTAACACACATGAATTCTTTGGGGGGTCCCTCTATCACCCCAACACTTTCAAAATACAGCTCTTGTTAGTGCCAGGAGGGAGTTACGGTAGCGAGGTGTTTCTTTGGGTCTCGGCATCGGGAGGCTCACGGCCTCCCTCCTGGGAGAACACACATGATGGGTAGTTTCTCAGGTGGGGTAGGCTGTCCCTGAAGGAAACACTTATGCAGAAGAAGCCAGCTCAGTCGTCTGGGTCCGTTCCTCATACCTGACAGCTTCAAAATACAGTCCCCTTGGTCAAGGTCACCAAAGGCTTGCTGGTTGTTTTCAACTATAAAAAACTGTCGGGAAAAAGACAGTAGGAAGAGCGGGGTGTACGCTGACAGCGCTGTGAGGCTGGGCTGTGCAACCACAGGAGAGCACACAGCAGTCTGCTTTAAAAACAATCCTGTATAATTTCAAATCAGACTCCTCGTGGGCCTTACATGGCCTGAAACATCTCTGCACCAGATCCTCATTTTTAAAATGAGGTGTATGACAGTGCTCCCCCAAGGTCACACACCACGTGGGGACAGGGGACAGAAAACCCTAAGACTTGCCTAATATTAGCAACATTAACTGATTTTATTGCACAGAGATGAAGGCAGTCGGTCTGTGCTGCTGTGAAATTAAAGGTGATGTAGAAGAGGGTGGTTATTTATTGCTCCGTTAGGATAGACCCCAAAAGTGACTTTTCAGAAACCAGGGCTGTCCCCTGAAACCCCAGCCAGACTCTGGGCCGCTCTGGGGGACGCAGGCCACGGCGGCCTCCATCTGCTTCACAGTGATTCTGGCTGGGCTGTGCCTGGGAGTGCCGGCCAGGGGCACGCCTACACCTTGTAGCTGAGCTGGGCGTTCATCCTGGTGTACATCTCCTAGATGACGTCGGTGGTGGCCGTGAAGGTGACCAGGAACAGTGGACCTTCTCCAGGCTCTCCTCCTCCCTCACGTTCTGGTCCTTGGACAGCGCTTTCAGGAAGTGGGACTTGTAGGGCGCGGCACACAGCGCTGCCTGGAAGATCTCCTGCACGACCCAGCTGTGGTGCTTGAGCGCCATCCCCTAGGCCTTGGTGGCGTTGGCGCGGGTGAGGGTGGGGTGGCTCTCATCGCAGATGCTCTGCAGGAGGGTCTGGGTGAAGCGGAGGCCCCTTCTCAGCCACATCAGCGCCAGTGTGGCCCCCACTTTGGGCCACTCTGCTCCATCCATTTCCTTTTGCGCCTCCAGGATGTTCTGCAGGGTCCAGAACTCAGCCGGGTTGCGGTTGTACACAGCTTTGATTTTCGTGATGTTACCACTTATGTCTGCCTTGATGGGCGTAAACACTGGGGACCCGAGGCAATCGAAGAAGGGCGGCAGGAGGGACACCGCCTCCAGGAAGGGCCCGGTCTCGATCTGCTTGTCCGAGGGCAGCGGCTTCAGCAGGTGCTCGGCCAGCAGCACCATTTCAGGGTTGAGGCCGGCAGTGATGCCGTTTTCTAATCGGATCTTCCTCTTCCTCTCCCAGCACACTCCACACCTACTCCAGATGGACCACCCAGACCCCACAGACCCTTAAGACCTTCCCCTCTATTTCTTTGACTTTCCCTCATCAAACTTGCACCCTATCGTGTTGCCTAGGGGCGCCCCTAACTGCTACCTGGGGGGTGGAGCCAGCCCGGCGAGGGGCCATGGTGGTTCTGGTCTAATGATCATTATGGTCATGATGGCGTTACAGTCGCTGGCTTTTTATGTATATACAGATTATTGTCTTAATCAGTAGTAGTAACCTATGCTTGCCCACCCGTCCTAATTCACCTGTCGGTCCCGTTCACGAAGCTCCTCAATGGCCGCCACAGCAAGCAGGACAAGTCCTCCTGTGGACGCTGGGGACCCCACACCACTGATTTCAGGGGGCCCCCGCCTCCCGGCCACATTCTCCATCCTAGTCCTCGTCCCTCCATCCAGTCTTCGGCTGTCACACCATTTTTCACGTCTCCAGGCCTTTGTACATGCTGTGCCCTCCATCATGTGCCCTTTCCTGCCAGCCCATTGAAGTCTTGTTTCCCGTCCTAAAGACAGTGATTGCGGCCATTCTGTGCTGCCACTGCACTTCAGTTCCACGTGTCTCCCTAATCTGCATTTGACGTGAGAACGGAGCCCACACATGGTACTTTCTTACCACCCAATTGCTGAGACAGTGCCTGGCCCATGTGCCCCTAAACTGAAATGAGAAAGGAGCCTGCCTGTGCCTCTCGCAGGGGCTCCACTGGGAAAGGGCTCCATTGGGATACCTGACACAGACCAGCTGCCGACAGCACATGCCGCCAGCAGACACCTACGCACGCGGTCACGTCTGACGTCAGGAACAGCTGTCGCTGCCAGCGACTCAGTGCTCTCCCCTCAGGTGCTCGCTGCCCTGCCCCTCACAAGCAAATCAAAAGCTAAAGATCCGAGGTCTCTGTTTCAACTCAGAACCAGTACCTGCAAGCAAGTTTCCGGCCAAGATCAAGGCATCCTGATGGGCTGCAAGGTCCAATGGGAACCACGCGGACGAGAGCAGGGTCAGGATCACCGTGGCCATCCCGACAGTACAGCTCTTCCTGGACTCGTCCAAGGCGCTCAGAGGGGGCACTCTGGGGGCAGATGTGTGCGAGGTCACGTTACAGAAACATTTTAAAGCAAACGGTCTTTTTAAATTTCATTGATTATTTTAGAGAGCAAGGAAGGGGGAGAGAGAGGGAAATATCAATGTGAGAGTAAAACATCCATCAGCTGCCTCCTGCACACCCCCACCGAAGATCGAACCTGCACCCCAGGCGCATGCCCTGCCACGGGACCAAACTGGCAACCTTCCAGTTCATGGGGTGATGCCAACCAACCGAGCCATTCTGGTCAGGGCTAAAGCAAACAGGCTTGCTTCCCTTCTGAACCAAGAAGGCCCGTCACTGCCCACTGCACACCAGCTCAGAAAGTGACCCTACAATTAACTGGCATCTTTCCTGTGAACCACAGCTCTGCAAACGCCATCTGAGAGGTGAAAGCAGGTAGCCGAGCTGATCAAAAGCATTCTGGTGACTTTTAACTCTCTCACCTCGGAGTTAGCACTTGCACTGGCTTCTGCACTGAGTGCAAGTGCAGAAGCCAGATGCTGGGTCTGTGACTAGAAACTGCAGTTGCTTGAAGGTACTTGTTGCAGGAAATGGTCACTCCAGACGGGAGAGTGCCCTGCATGGGCAAAGCTCCCTGGCCATGCGCTGGCACATACGATGGGCGAGGTGACTTCCCAGCGTGACGTGGGCGTCCGTGCGAACAGCAGCTCCCTCACTCCGCTGCTGGGAAAGCCCGGCAGGGCGCACGCTAGACACCCCGCAGCTGCAGCACAGCATTCCTCCACCCACTCCTGCGGCCATCGCACTTCACGGTGGGTCACATTAGATTTTACACAAAAAATGCTCCTACGTGCTCAATGTGTAGTGGATAATTCTACGGAGAAGCGCAGCTAGAAGTCTCTTGGCCCAGAAGGGCAAAGCGTGTATCATCCTGAACACCAAGAGGTGCAGGCCGATCCCTGGTCGGGTGCGTATGGGAGGCACCCCATCACGTCCATGTTTCTCTCTCCCCCCCGCTTCCTGCTCTCTCTCTAAAATCAATAAAAACGAACCCTCAGTGAGGATAAGAAAAGGAAGTCTTTTGCCAGCCAGGGGGTTCCTGTAGCTGAGCCTCCACACGCTGAGGAGCGAGCCTGACGCCCATGACTGGAACCAGCTCGGTGTTGCCCAGCAGCTCCTGCCACCCGCCCCCAACACCAACAGCACAGAACAAGCACCTGTGGGGCATTTCCCACAGGCCCAGGCGATGAAGGAATCACAGCAAAGAAACAACAGGGCCCCAATGGGGATGCTCGTATCGCGTACTGGACGCCAAGGGCCAAGAAACACTTACCCACAGTGCCAGCCTAGACTCCAAGTGCAGACCGGGAAGGCGGTTGAGAGGAGACACAGAGCTTCACAGCATCCGAACTGAAGAGGAAGGATAATGGAATCACCAACACAGAAAGCTTCCTTCAACCCAGCCTCCTTCCTCCCACGCTTCATACACGTACAACGAGGTTCATGTCTACCGCTGGGATAGTGGGCCAGGCCGGCAGGCCCTTTGCGTAGAGCTGCAGTTGTCCTGGCTGCCCCCTGCCTGCACAGCCTCCAGCCGCCCCCTCCCCCTGCCTGCACAGCCCCAAGCCCTCCTGACACACGGAGGCCACAATAAGTACAAACATGTAACATTTATGATATTCTAAACAAATCAAAGGAAAATCAAACTGGAGAGCCCACACGATCTTATGTCTGAAAGGCAAGTTCAGGCTGATCAGGACTCATCATGAGTTCCCACGGCAAGGAAGTGCTGCATCCGTCTCTTCAGGGAAAGGACCAGGTCTGACCTGCTCACCACCAAAGGGACTCTACCTCTGAATAATACTTTTTCCTGATGATAGAAGTTACCCTTTTTTGTTTTAGAAAATTTGTGATACCTGAAAAATTTAAAGAAAAATCACTCATCCTAAATAAATTTTGGCAATTTTCTGCCTGTCATTTTCCCAAGTATTAGAAACATATATCCTATATAATAAAAGGGAAACATGCAAATAGACCGAAAAGTAGAACAATTGAACAACCAATCAAAGTGTAATATGCTAATGATATGCTAAGGCTGCTCAACCGCTCGCTATGATGCACTGACCACCAGGGGGCAAACAGTTGACTGGTCGACTAGTCGCTATGATGTGCACTGATCACTAGAGGGCAGATGCTCCGACCAGTAGGCTAGCTGGCTGCTGGGGTCCAGCCAATTGGGACTGAGTAAGATGAGCCAGACATGCCCTGGCGCCCTCCCGTGGTCCCTCCCCAGCCCGATCGTGTACCAGTGGGTCCCTCAGCCTGGCCTGTGCCCTCTCGCAATCCAGGACCCCTCGGGGGATGACAGAGACCCAGTTTCAGCCCGATCCCACAGACTACTGCCCTTGGGAGGGCACCAGATGCAGGGCTCAGGGCTGGTGAGTGCTGCTGTGGCAGCATGAGCCTCTCCTGATTGGGACTGATTGGGCACGAGCCCGCGGCAGGCACAGTGGGGCTGGGATGAAAGGGGGCAGCAGGTAAGAGCTGCAGGCAGTGTTGGACTGCGGGTTTCAGCCTGATCCCTGCAGGCCACCCAGAGGGGCCCCACCCATGCACAAATTCGCGCACCAGGCCTCTAGTCTATATAATAAACGCCTAAGTGATTGTCACAGTGGAACGACCAGAACGAACGGTCGCTATGATGCGCGCTGACCACCAGGGGCAGATGCTCAACGCCAGAGCTTCCCCCTGGTGGTCAGTGCACTCCCACAGGGGGAGCACCGCTCAGCCAGAAGACAGGCTCATCTCCCTGAGGTGAGGGGGAAGGGTGGGACTGTGCAGGCAGGGGGAGATGAGTGATTTTTTTTTAAGTTTTTCAGGTGAGTGCAGTGCTAGTGGTGAGAGCCTCTCCTGCCTGCACAGCAGTGCCAAGGAGCAGCAAGCTGAGCAAGAGCGGTAAGGAGCAGTGAGCAACCAGGCAGTAAGGAGCGAGGGGTCCCGGACTGCGAGAGGGCGCAGGCTGGGCTGAAAGACAGCCCCCCACAGTACACAAATTTCGTGCACCAGGCCTCTAGTATATATATGTTAATATTTCTCAAAACTTGGATCTGACTACACACAAGCATGCAGTTTTGAATTGTGCCTTTTTTCACTCAATATTACAATTCAGGTTATATCTCTGTAAACTTTTGAAAGTTCTCCAAGCATCATATTAATAGGGGCATAATAAATGCACTACCATCTACACTGTATTTAGTCATAATCAGAATTCAATCATTCTTGGATTCTGGGATATTATGATTCATTTCCAATTCCAGCATCATAAATCCTGATAAAAATAATTACATTATACAAAACCCTTGTTGGTATATCTGGTTTTTACCCTTTAGTATATACTACAAAGTCTCTGAGTGAGTTATATGAGAGACAGTTTAAATTTCTGAGAAAACCCATTCAAATTATGAGAGTTTTTAGTTTGGCTTTTATGTCTTCCTGTGTTGGCTGGATTTCTTACAATGAGCATTTGCTACTTTAATAATCAGAATGAAGTTGTGTATATTCCTATTGAAATAAACTAAGATTTTGTCCAAAGAATCACAACTTCTTAGGAAGCCCCACGTATGAGTCTAGATGCTAGACTCTAGCATCATCTCACCATTAAGAGCTAACCTGCCCTGGCCAGTTTGGCTCAGTGGACAGAGCACTGGCCTGCAGTCTGAAGGGTCCCGGGTTCAATTCTGATTAAGGACACATGCCCAGGTCGTGGGCTCGATCCCCAGGAGGGGGCATGTATGAGGCAGCCGACCCATGATTCTCTCTCATCATTGATGTTTCTATCTCTCTCTCTCTCCCCCTCTCCCTTCCTCTCTGAAATCAATAAAAATATATTTAAAAACCAAAAAAGAATTGACCTATGGTCCTGGTCGGTGGCTCGGTGGTTAGAGCGTCAGCCCTCACACCAAAGGGTCTTGGGTTTGATTCCCAGCCAAGGGCACGGACTTGGGTTGTAGGTGTGACCCCCAACCCAGTTGTGGCGCAGAGGCACCCAATCCATGTGTCGCTCTCTCTCTCTTCCCCCTTCCCTCCCTTCCATTCTCTCTAAAAATCATTGGAAAATATATCCTTGGATAAGAATGAACAACAACAAAAAAGAACTGACCTTACAAAGGAGTAAAAATGAATCTCATTAAGCGCGGCCACGGAAGGAGACTCACCGTGAGCGCGCGCGTGGTGGCAGTGACCAGCTGGTGGGTCACCGCCGCGGTGACTCTAGACAGGTTGTTTTCCATGGTGACATCTGTGATGCTTGGCAGTAAGTTATAGCCTCTATATATTCTGATAAGAAAAGAATGGAGACTTAAAGGTATTCTTAGAGCTCACGACATTGACAGAACTCAAACGGCATTTAGAAGTTTAAGACTAAAGGCGATAAGAAGTTAAAGCAGTCTTGGCTTTTAAGTTAAAGAAAGACTGGAAATAAGGTGGTCATCCTCTTTAATAAACCCTGATATGCTAAGTGTCTGGTCATCCAGTTGGCCATTCAACCAATCAAAGCATAACATGCTAATGAGATGCTAAGGCTGCTCAACCGCTCGCTATGATGTGCACTGACCACCAGGGGGCAGAGAGTTGACCGGTCAACCAGTCGCTATGACGTGCACTGACCATCAGGGGGCAGATGCTCCAACCAGTAGGTTAGCTTGCTGCTGGGGTCTGGCCAATCAGGACTGAACGAGACAGGCCGGACATGCCCTGGAGCCCTCCCATGGCCCCTCCCCGGCTGACCAACCTGTTGTGTCCCTCCCCAATCGGTCCCTCAGCTTGGCCTGCTCCCTCTCGCAATCTGGGACCCCTAGAGGGATATCAGAGAGCTGGTTTTGGCTCAATCCAGCAGGCCAGGCCGAGGGACCCCACTGGTGCATGAATTCGTGCACTGGGCCTCTAGTTATTCTATAAAAAATGGCTGAGCCCTGGCAGGTGCGGCTCAGTTGTTTGAAGCTTCGCCCCATACACCAAAAGGTGGCAGATTCAACTCCCAGTCAGGGCACACACCCAGATTGCAGGTTCCATCCCTGGTCAGGGACGCATGCGGGAGGCAACTGATCGATGTGTGTCTCTCTCACATCAATGTTTCTCTCTCTTCTCTTCTCTTTTCTCTTTGTCTTTTTCTCTCTCTCTTTCTCTCCCCTCTCCCTCCCTCCCTTCCACTCTCTTTAAAAATCAATGGAAAAAATATCCTCAGGTGAGGATTACCAAAAAAATAAATAAAAATAAGTAAATAAATAGCCCACTCATATGAAAATTAATGGGCATAGGCAAGACAAACAAAGTGAAACATTCCACGGACACGTTTTAGATAAGACAGCATCAGAGCCCTACAGAGGAATACACTCAGTACGTGGCTCGTACTGAACTAAAGTTTACGGTGTCACTTCTGTGTGATTCGGCAGAGCTTAAGGAGGCGGGAGCTAAATCCTGAAAAAGAACAAATACTATCAAAGGAAGATGATCTGCTGAAACACCTGCACCTAAACAGTTTGGGGTTTTTGTCCTAGAAAATCCAGTTTAGATGAAAGCCCTAGAGCAAGGCACCAGGAAAGGGCACTTTCCCGACGGGCTTGGTCGCGTACCTGGTTATGGTGCTGACGGAGAAGTGGGAGGCGGGCTGCGCCTCGTGCATGAGAAGCTTCAGGTAAACACTGCTCTGGTCTCTGGCCATGGCCACGACGGGGTCCGCCTGCCCTTGGTCGCACTTATAGAACAGCTTGGGGACAAGCCTAACATGAAAGCGAGGTGTTCACTGGAGGAAGCATGGACACCCGCCTGTGGCTTCCCACCCGTCAAGGTGGCAGGCCTCCATCACCGTCCGCCCACGAAGCCCACTACACTTTCCAGGCGTGTGTTCTCTAGCATGTTGGGAGTCTCCAATCACAGGCCACCCCTCGCCAAGCTACGCTAAGCCCAAAGGCAGAATCTGGAGCAGGGGGGCTCTTTCCTGCACCCACGTGTGGAGCGTTTTGTGGGTTTGCGTGAGTGCGTGCACTCCCACACAGGCAGGAGGGGTGCAGAACTTTCAGAAACAATCACTATTTTACTTGCAAAACCCTGTATCTTTCCTCTATGGAGACTTGGTCATTAAGCACAATTCTTCAAGGTATAAAATTGCAATCATTTTCAGAAAATGGTAAAGATCCAAAATCTTTGACCAGGCAAGTCATACAAACCCAGTGAAGCCAGTGAAAAGCTACACCTCACAGGGCATCACGAAATGCAAATGCCAGCACTGGAAGCGGAAAGATGTCACCAAATTTAACTGGTTTTCTTTGAGTGGTTTGATTACAAGAATTTTTATTTACTTTTTTATATTTTCCTTAGATTTTGTTGAGTAAACGTGTTATTTTTAAAAAGAAATACCAATTTCTTCCTAAACAACTGACATGTTTAACTTGTCTGAAACATGTTTGGTGAGCAGAACCAGGCACCACAGTCCGCATGGGAGTGCAACGGGCCTGCTGCAGAAAGCACCCACCACAGAAGCCCACCGCCAGGACCCACCCAGTTTGTGAAAACTAAGTCCACACAAAGCCTCGCGGGCAGATGCTCACGGCAACATGACTCATCGTCACCAAAAAGGGGAAATAACAACAACCACCCTCTGGTGAGCGAGTGAACAGAACACAAGGGTCCCTGCGAGGCTGCCCCTCAAACCCAAGCGAGAGGCGCCAGGGCAGCAGCTCGCCTGTCGTTCGACCCTGTTGACAAAAACAGCCCAAGAGGCCACCCTCCGGAGGCAGGACGCAGGCTCCTGGCTGCCTGGCTGCGGTGGGAACGGGGAGCTTGCAAATGGGCACAAGGGGTCCTTGCAGGCCATGGAAATGTTCTACAACTGGACGGTGGTGATGGCTACGCAGTCCAAAAATGAGCTGAATATCTTTCCATTGTACACTTAAGATGCGTGTACTTCAAGGCATGTAAATTATACCTCAAAAAGCTATTAGAAAAAATTTAAGAACATCCCAAAGCTTGGCCTTAGTAACTCAACTTCCAAAAATTATGCAGAAACGTTTGTGTGGCGATGCTGGCTGGAAGGAACACTGCTCATTATTTAAACGGAAGACAGCTTCACCCTGGCTGGTGTCGCTCCGACACCAAAAGGTCACAGGTTCTGCTCCCCGTCAGGGCACACACCCGGGTCGTGGGTGTGATTACCGGTTGGGATTTAGGCAGGAGGCAACTGATTGCTGTTTCTTTCTCTCCCTCTCTCCCTTCCTCTCTCTAAACAAACGAACAAAAAAAATCAATTGAAAAGAGAAAGATAACTTTAATATCCAACTAAATAATATTTATATAAAGGCTTATCACAATCACATAGTAAAAACTGGCACCAGTTAAAATTTCTCTTCTAGAAGAGTATCTGATAACAGGAAATTGCTAATATTTAAGTGGAAATTACTAGATTACAAAGCTCTATATATTTTGTTCCAATTACAGAGCAAAATGTTAACAGCGATCATCTTTAAGTGGCAGAACTGATGGTGATTTTCACTTCCTTCCTAGCGCCATTCCCTATATTCAAAAATTCGGGAGTGCAACTTGGCCTCGGGGGTCAGTGTCCTGCTGTGCCGATGACATTTTGGGCTCGTGACAGTGAGTAACTTCTTTCCTGATAACTGAGGAGCAGCAGGAAGTGACTGCAAAAGATGCAGGAATACTGCCCTCCGGCCCAGAATGTTCCCCGGTCCCCTTCTCATAACATCGGTGCTTTCGCCAGAAAAGTAACCGAAGAGAAAAGACGCTGGCAAATACCTCACTAACGACGCAGCGGCAACGTGTCGCACTCTGGGGTCTTCATCCCCCAGCAAGTGGAGGACCACGCTGTGGAGCACCCGCTCTTGCAGCTTCAAAAGCTTTGAGAGAGAAAAGAGACCGGCTATGTCCCGAGGTTTCGGTCAGCGGCTGGGGAAGGCGGCGAGGAAGAGCTCGCGGTCAGCAGCTCAGCGCGCACCATGCACCCGCACTCCCCGCGGGACCGTGCTTACCCCTGTGTAATGGTGCGCCCCTCTGTGCAGGTGTTCTGCTTTTGCTTCCAAAAAGCTCACCAACCTGACGAAAGAGATGTTTCACGGTGAGCACCCATCCCTCCACAAGCACCTCTGGCGGCGGCGGCGGGACGCTGACAGGCCCACCGCGAGGGCAGGCCGCGGCGGCGGGGAGCCAGCAGCACCCACTAAATGGTGTCACATCCTCTCCTAATCCAGACGCCGCCCATCAGATGTGCTGAGAAAATGCTTCTCTTCAAAAGCAACACGAGCGTGCATTATTTTAAGACTCCAGGGCCTGCAGAGTTAGCTCAAATGTGAGGACTGTGGGCAGGGGCTGCACCTCCCGCTCACTGGCCGCGCCAGCAGGTGCTCACGCCCATGCTGTGGCCCCTCTGAGGGGTACAGGAGAGACACACCCTAATTCTCAGAAATGTTCTGAGGATGCAGCAAATGCCCGCAGAGGGTGGCCAGCACGCGCCTGGCACAGACCAGCCGTTCTCAACCTGTGGGTCGCGACCTCTTTGGCGGTCGAATGACCCTTTCACAGGGGTCACCTAAGACCATCCTGCATATCAGATATTTACATGACGATTCATAACAGTAGCAACATTACAGTTATGAAGTAGCAACAAAAATAATGTTATGGTTGGGTCACAACATGAGGAACTATATTTAAAGGGCCAGAAGGTTGAGAACCACTGCTCCAGACGGTGCTTAAAAAGTCCCTGGTAAGAAAAGAAACATTCTCTCTGGCAGAAAACCCACACTCCTCCAGGACGCGAGAAACTGCAGCCCATCTGATCAAGTTCACGCTCCACACCAAGCAGCCATACGACCCAAGTCTGGGGCAGTGGTGAGCACGCTCTATGGACCAGAACTGACACGGCTCTGGCGTGAAGTGACCCTTCCACTCCATCAGAGACCCCCGGCACTGCACTCGGCTGCGCGGAGGGTCTGAGCGGGGCCGAGTGCAGACGGAGCGAAGCACTGTCAGCTCTAAGCCCCTCGGTTTCTGCCGCACAGGTGACCGGCCTCGCTCACTGCCAGGGCTGACCTGGTGACTCTCCGAACCTAGGAGTTACCCCTGATGATTCTCACCACCCACTTCCCTGGTGACTTGACACCAGATTAGCTAGACACGCCACTATCTGGGGCTGGTAACCATCACCACCTGCACCAAAGGCACAGCCTTTGGATGTCCCGCGCCCTGCGAGGGGCCTGCTGCGCGCACCTGAAGTCCGTCTCTGCGAGTGTCTCCAGCAGCTCCGTCCTCACCAGCCAGTAGGAGCTGCTCCTCAGGCTCAGCACGTCGGTGATCAGCTGCAGCCCCAGGTCGCTGTAGCTGCTGCTACAGAGGCTCATGACACAGTGCTGGAAAGAAAGGCAGCGTGACAGCGTCAGAAGCTCCACACACTTGGACACTGGTCCACGTGCACATCACACGCACACACCAGTCCACACGCACATCACCCACACACACCGGTCCATGTGCACATCACTCGCACAAACTGGTCCACGTGCACATCACCTGCACACACACTGGCCCACGTGCACATCACAAACACACACACACACACACACACACACACACACACTGGTCCACGTGCACATCACTCACCCACACTGGTCCACATGCACATCACGCACACACACTGGTCCACGTGCACATCACCCACCCACACTGGTCCACATGCACATTACGCACACACACTTGTCCACGTGCACATCACTCACCCACACTGGTCCACGTGCACATCACTCCCCACACTGGTCCACATGCACATCACTCACTCACACTGGTCCACGTGCACATCACGCGCACACACTGGTCCACATGCATGTGCCAGGAGCCGGTCCATCTTTGCTGTTTCAAGGGACCTGGCATATATGGCATACTGTTCTTAAAATGTTTGCTAACCTTCTTGGCACTATGTGTTTTAACCAAGGTCTCCTCTCTGAGAAAGGTTGTTTCCCCAGGTAGGGATTTTTCCCTGAAGTCAGGGAGGGGATAAAACTCCTTAACTAAGTGCCAGGCGGGTAGTTAATCACTTTAACTATAAACAATCACGCTTAAGCTACATAATCTTTACTCCCTGGAATGGAGATAAGAAACGCCTTAACCTTTGTAATAGAGATTGATAGGATTGAATCAACTGGTATAAATACAGATGTAATAAGACAGCAAGACACAGAACTAAGAAAGACAGAACCTAGGCACAGAACCTACACAGAACGTTCTCTAGAGACAGAAGAACTTCGCTGGAGAGAGCATGGCAAAAGATCCTGGACAGAAACTGGCCTCAGAACCTAGAGACAGAACCTAGCGAGAGAACATGGCAAAAGATCCTGGACTGAACCTGACTATAGAACATGGCAAGAGAACCTGACTAGAACTTGGTGACTGAACAGGCTGGAGAACCTGGATGGAACCTGGCTGGAGAACCTAGCGAGGGAACATGGCTACAGAACCTGGCTGGAGAACCTGGAGAACCTAGCAAGAGAACATGGACACAGACCCTGGCAGGAGATCCTAAGCAGAACCTCTCTGGAGATCCAGACCAGAACTTGGCTGGAGATCCTGGCTGGAGATCCTGGCTAGGCTGCTGATCAACTGAACGCTGTCTCCGTTGTCATTCCTTCTTCGCCGACTCCGTCCACACCTTTGGGGACCCCTGGACCTGCTGGGGTTGGACCCCAGCATGCATGCACATCACTCACCCACACTGGTCCCCGTGCACATCACGCGCACACACTGGTCCCCATACACATCACGCACACACACTGGTCCACGTGCACATCACGCACACACACTGGTCCACGTGCACATCACGCACACACACTGGTCCACGTGCACATCACTCACACACACTGGTCCACGTGCACATCACGCACACACACTGGTCCACGTGCACATCACTCACCCACACTGGTCCACGTGCACATCACTCACCCACACTGGTCCACGTGCACATCACGCACACACACTGGTCCACGTGCACATCACCTGCACACACACTGGTCCACGTGCACATCACGCACACACACTGGTCCACGTGCACATCACTCACCCACACTGGTCCACGTGCACATCACTCACCCTCACTGGTCCACGTGCACATCACTCACCCACACTGGTCCACGTGCACATCACTCACCCACACTGGTCCACGTGCACATCACGCACACACACTGGACCACATGCACATCACTCACCCATACTGGTCCACGTGCACATCACGCACACACACTGGACCACATGCACATCACTCACCCATACTGGTCCACGTGCACATCACGCACACACACTGGTCCCGTGCACATCACGCGCACACACTCGTCCATGTGCACATCACGTGCACACACTGGTCCCCGTGCACATCACTCACCCATGCTGGTCCATGTGCACATCACGCGCACACACTGGTCCACGTGCACATCACTCACACACGTGTCCATGTGCAACTCACTTGCACACAATGGTCCATGTGCACTCACACGCATACTGGTCCATGTGCACCTCAGTCGCACACACTCGTCACGTGCACCTCAGTCGCACACAATGGTCCACGTGCTCAGAGACATTGGCGACATATGCTTTACTTCAGCAAACTTGCATTTCGAAGTGTGTCCCTGTCACATAACTTAGTTTTCCTTTTCCTCCCATTTCTGCCTCGGTCACGGCCTCTCCTCCCAGACACCCATGCTGTGAACACGCATCAGCAGTACGAGGGAATGGCACCATCACCCGCCACTTCCCACACATCTGAGACCCAGGGCCAGCCCCGCCCCTCGCGCTTCCCGATGTCACTGCGTACCCCACAGTGCGGCTGGTGACGGGCGGGGGTGACTATGAATCAGGGCGGAAAGGCTGCACAGCTGCCAGGCCAAGGACGGGGCCTGCCACTTGTCACGGACACAGGTGACTAACGGCCTCCAGCCTCACTCTAACTGTGTGTCCGACGGCCTCAATGAGTTGTCATTTTTAACTCAACAGCTGTGACACTTATGTGAGCGAGATCTTTTTCTAAACACGCTCTTAGGAAAAAGGTATATTTCAAACCAGCAACCCCATGAGAACATTCTGAGAATCAAAACTTTTAAAACAGTCCATTAAACCGTAAGTTTATCGGCAATGGTTTATCCCTAAAGCAAAGTGATGGATACACAGACGTTTATTCTTGTTTGCAACATTGCATGTCTGGACACGTGCAATCTTAACTGTACTAACGGTAAGGTTCCCACACGCACAGGGGTCCACAGCGCTCACCCGCACAGCTGTACACGCCAACTTGCAAGTAACAGATGACTCATCCTTCAGCGTTTTCCGCAGCAAAGGAACGCAGCCCACCAGAGAAAACGTGTTTCCTGAACAGAGCAAGCCACAAATGCCTGCGTGTGAACTTGAACTTGGCAATGACACCCAGAGGGCAACCCTCAGAAACTGGCCGCTACCTGTGCGAGCTCGAACGGAGCCCAGCCAGTCCCCCACCTGGAAGCGGGACCTGCTGAGGATGGAGCAGATGAGAGTCCCACAGAGGATGGCCGTGGCTCCGCGGACCTGCGGATCTCCGTGATCGATGTAGCTGAGGACGTCTGAGACATACTGTTCCTCTGCGGGGACAAATGCCAGCCACCGTGAAAGTCCACTTCAACTTTCCAGGAAAGACAACAAGGGGCGGGCGACCCACCCAGACAAGGCCTGACGAGGGTAGCATGCGGGCAGCGTGTTTAGGCTTGAAAATTCTACATTCAAGGTAGCAGTCAACACAACCGGTTAGAATTCCAGGTTGTCAGCCAATAAGCAAAATTCTAATTTTTTCCTTCATGAAAGGTGAGAAAAACTCAAACGAGTCCACAGTTACCTCACATGAATTCAAAGGCACAGGCCTGCCCCCGCGCCCAGAGCGAGCAAGGGAAGCGAGAGGAGAGCGTCAGAGGGCACTCTTCCCACCATCACTCCGTAACGAGTACGTCCCGGAGCGTGCGCGGGACCGGGTCAGCGGGGCCTCGGCCGCTCTCAGCCCGCATGTCTGAGTGTGCTATAAATTCTGATTACATACTAATCTGGGCTTTCGGTAAAAATCTACATCATCAACTAGATCGTATGCTCCCAGAACCCTGCTGTGCTGCTGTGTGCATTCCCACTGAGCGCCGCGAGGAAGGCTCTGAGCCTGCGGTGTGTGCTGAGTGGGCAGCCCCTCACGGACGGAAGCCCGCGAATGCAAGAAACCCGCTGTCCTGCCCTAAAGCAGTCGGGGCGGGAAGCCGTCTTCCAGGGAACGGCGGGCGCGGGCGGAGGCCGGCCGGCGGAGGGCACCATACCCGGACACTCGGCGGCGTCCAGGGGGGCTGTGTACAGCTTGCTGAAGAAGGACTCCGGGCACAGGGCCACCGCGGCGCCGACACAGCTGAGCGCCAGCGCCTTCACGCTGACACGCACATCCCTGTCGGGAACCAAGGCTGCAAAGGAACCACCTGGGTGTCACCTTCAGCTTCAAAGCAGCAAACACTTAGTTTCCAAAAAAGCCAAGACTAGATCCCCTGAAACAGCCGCCGCCCCTCCCAGCAATCAGTACAACCTCCGCTCACGCTCACCAGCCTCGGCTAACCGCCAGCCCGGCAGCGGCGCCAGGCTGCTGAAACCCGGGCTTCCCCGCGTCTCTCCCCAGCCGCCCCCTTACCGTTTCTCTCCCCCGTGAGCAGAAACGAAGCAGACAAGAGGCGGACACAATGGGTGAGGGGCGCAGAGTCGTCGTCGTCAGGCTGCCCGATGTCCCCTCTGATGCGGCAGGGCTGGAACAGAGAAACCGACACTTGCTTGTCTGACAACAGCACACGCTCGTCCCCTCGCTCACTCAGCCTGGCTCCCGCGCGGCAGCGGGCGGCGCTGGGGCACAGGTGCTGCCTCACCGGCCACGGGCGAGAGGCAGGAAACATCAGGGCTGCGTGGGCTGCGGCAGGGACGACTCAGAGCGCAGAGGGCACACCGGTAGGGGCTGCTAGGGAAGCCACCGGCTATGGGCAGGGCGGCCCCGGAGCTGGGAAAAGCCCGAGGCGCAGCGGGAGGAGCCTGTGTGGGGATCTAAAGCCACGACGGAGGCTGCAAGAGGGACTGAGCGCCTCTGTGGCTGAGCACCCACGAGTTCTTGCCCTCAAGGCATTTAAACGAACTGGGAGGACAGGCAGTT
Organism: Myotis myotis; assembly: GCF_014108235.1. Classification (NCBI taxonomy): domain Eukaryota; kingdom Metazoa; phylum Chordata; class Mammalia; order Chiroptera; family Vespertilionidae; genus Myotis; species Myotis myotis. The sequence continues at coordinate 1,454,053 of NW_023416313.1, read as the reverse complement.
CCTCAGGAAACGAAGTTAGAATGACCACCTGACCCAGCCATTCCACCAGGAACTGAAAGAGGGCCTCGAGGAGACACCTGCACACCGTGACCACGGCCCGCTGTTCCCAAAGGCCAGCCGGGAGAAGAAGACAAAATGTGACGGCACATAGAACAGAATGTTAGCTCATGTTTAAAATGAAAGGCAGGAGAGTCTGACACCTGCTACAGCATGGATGGCCTTGAGGACAGGATGCTCAGTGACGTGCGTGAGTCACACAGAAGGGCAATGCTGTAGGGTCCCACTTATGTGAGGCCCCGGGAAGCGTCAATCCAGAGCGCGCACGCAGAACGGAGGCCCCGGGCTGAGGAGGGAGGACTGGGGCTGCAGTGTCCGGGGACAGAGCTTCCGCCTGGGAAGGCAGGGGGCTGGGAGACGGATGTGGTGACAGTCAACAACGTGAATGCATTTAAGCCACTGAACTGGCAAGTTTTAAGGTCCGGGTATTCTACCACAATAAACAGACCCACAGATCAAAGGGACCAACGCAAGAAACACTGACAGCCCTGCAGGTGGTCCAGTGAATGGTCCCAGGAGGCGGGGAGGTAGACAGGCCAGTGGGAGGGCTCCAGGGAGGAGGCCTCGGCGGTTCTCCAGGACGGCTGGGGTTGGGGGGTGGGGGTGGGGCAGCACGCGACAGACAGCCCAGGGACCACTCTCCTGCGCCTGAGCCTCTCACCTTGTTGTCCTGATCCCCTGGGTCGGCGGCGTCCTCTCTGGACACACCCCTGTCCACACTGCTGTCCGAGGGCTGCCTGCTGTGGCCCATGCTTTTCAGTAAATGTGCTTGCTGAAGGGCTTCCAAAACATAGAAGCAGGGTCAGTGACAAACCTCGCATTACACGCGCACGCGCACGCACACGTTCAGAGTCAGCGTGAACGGAAGCGTTAGGTCAAGGAAAAGGGCGATGGTCCTTCGACGTTCCTCCTCACCCACAACCCAGAAAACAGACACCCCGGGACTTCTTCCTGGGCACAAAGACAAACGAAGGTGGCGGGGCTGCCCCGGCACACGCTGGAGCCCACATACCTGCGGATGCAGCTGCAAAGGCGACGGCGTCCTCGGGAAGGCCCGTGGGCTCCTCCTCCTCCGTCTCCTCTTCCTCCTCCTCCTCCGGCGGTGGGAGCTGCATCCCCGGGTCCTGGCTGTCGGCACCGTCTAACACCTGGACGGTGCAAAGGGGCTGTGAGGCTCTGAACTAACTTCCCAAGGGCAAAGGCGAAAACCACACGGCGATGGGCCGCCCCACAGCCACAGAGGCCGTCCTCCAATGCACACAGAGGCATGCGCCCAAACTGCCCAGAGCTTGCAGATCACGGCACCACGCGCTCTAAAAAGCTTAAACTCTAGAAATTCCAGTCTGGAAATCTCTATTTTTTAAAAAGATTTTTACCCGAGGAGGATATTTTTTTCCCATTGAATTTTTTTAGCAAGAGGGTGGAAGGGAAGGGGGCAGAGGGAGAGGGGGAGAGAGAGAGAGAGAGAGAGAGAGACAGAGAGAGACAGAGACAGAGAGACAGAGACATCGATGCGAGAGATTTTAGCAGAGTCCATATCAACTAATCTAACTCTGCCCTCATTCAACACAAGACGCTGGGCCACTCCCGCAGCGAAGGTCTCAGAAGGGGCTGAGCGCTCCGTCTGGGGCTGAGCTGGTGCCTCTGCACTGTCAGTGGGTCGGACGGGATGAGGGTCCAGGTCTGGGCCTCCTGGGCGGCCCCTATGCAGACACCAGGCGCACCCTCCCCACTTACGATTTCGGAGCTGTCTGAAGGGGTCACGGCTGAGTCGGGCCCCTCGGTGGTGGTCTGAGAGCTGTCACTGAGCGGGGAGGAGGCCTGGGTCCCATCGTTCAGGTCCATGGCTGGGTCGGACGGGACCGTGCTGATCTGGCTGGAGCTGTGGCTTAAGATGTCCTCCTCGTCCCCGTCAGTGGCCGCACTCGCCAAGTCGCAGCCGGTCAGATCCACCGAGTCCGGCTGTAGCGTGTGCTGCGACCGGGGCTGCTCGGTGATGATGTCATGACCCGTGGAGTCAGCCGCGGAGCTGACAGAGCCCGGAGTGGAGACCCCGGAAGAGGCAGCCAGCTCCCCACAGATCTCGCCCTTGACTGAGGCTGAAGACAAAGGGCCAGGAAAAACATCCGCTAGGGATCAAATGCTTGCAAATACCTTCAAACTCACTGTCACTATTTTAACAGCAAAAATCCTCAAATACAGTGAAATGAACTAGAATATTTCAAAAGCAAGACAACAGTGCATCCTTTAAACATGATCACAACTGCAGCCCACTGTTACTGCCCTTTCACCATGTTTCCGCATCGGATTAAAGAGGCTGGGTCAGCCCTACCTGGTGTGGCTCAGTGGATAGAGTGTCGGCCTGCAGACTGAAGGGTCCCAGGTTTGATTCCGGTCAAGGGCTCATGCCTGGGTTGCGGGCACATCCCCAGTAGGGGGCATGCAGGAGGCAGCCACTCCATGATTCTCTCTCATCACTGATGTTTCTCTTTCTCTTTCCCTCTCCCTTCCTCTCTGAACTCAATAAACATTTTTTTTTTTAATTTTTTAAAGGGCTCGGGTCAGCAGCAGACGCCTGTTACATCTGCAACGTTCCCACAGGCATTTGTCTCACTGCAGCTCAGCTGCGGCAGCAGCGCCGGCGGCACTTCAAGTCCTCTGCAGCTACTGGGCCTTGCGGGGAGTACGCGGGCAGCTCCGCAGCTGCTGGGCCTTGCGGGGAGTACGCGGGCAGCTCCCGCAGCTGCTGGGCCTTGCGGGGAGTACGCGGGCAGCTCCCGCAGCTGCTGGGCCTTGCGGGGAGTACGCGGGCAGCTCCCGCAGCTGCTGGGCCTTGCGGGGAGTATGCGGGCAGCTCCGCAGCTGCTGGGCCTTGCGGGGAGTACGCGGGCAGCTCCGCAGCTGCTGGGCCTTGCGGGGAGTACGCGGGCAGCTCCGCAGCTGCTGGGCCTTGCGGGGAGTACGCGGGCAGCTCCCGCAGCTGCTGGGCCTTGCGGGGAGTACGCGGGCAGCTCCCGCAGCTGCTGGGCCTTGCGGGGAGTACGCGGGCAGCTCCGCAGCTGCTGGGCCTTGCGGGGAGTACGCGGGCAGCTCCGCAGCTGCTGGGCCTTGCGGGGAGTATGCGGGCAGCTCCGCAGCTGCTGGGCCTTGCGGGGAGTACGCGGGCAGCTCCCGCAGCTGCTGGGCCTTGCGGGAGTACGCGGGCAGCTCCGCAGCTGCTGGGCCTTGCGGGGAGTACGCGGGCAGCTCCCGCAGCTGCTGGGCCTTGCGGGGAGTACGCGGGCAGCTCCCGCAGCTGCTGGGCCTTGCGGGGAGTACGCGGGCAGCTCCCGCAGCTGCTGGGCCTTGCGGGGAGTACGCGGGCAGCTCCCGCAGCTGCTGGGCCTTGCGGGGAGTATGCGGGCAGCTCCGCAGCTGCTGGGCTTTGCGGGGAGTATGTGGGCAGCTCCCGCAGCTGCTGGGCCTTGCGGGGAGTATGTGGGCAGCTCCGCAACTGCTGGGCCTTGCGGGGAGTGTGGGCAGCTCCCGCAGCTGCTGGGCAGAGCCACGCTCACAGGCACTCTGGGCAAGCAGTGCTCAGAAGCAACGAGGGTAAATTCACCATCGCTTCGAGGTAGCCTTTCCTCCTTCTCAGACCCTGTTCCAGATCCCAACGCTGCGCCTACTCTCCTGCAGCACAGATGTGCACAGTTTCCTGGTTTATTCTTCACTCCCATAAACAACGACAACCCCACCTAAAACCACGCCAGGAAGCTCTCACCACCCTGCTAGCAGTGGCCACTCCTGGAAGCCCGTGGGTCAGCGAGCACTTGAGCTGTATTATTGTAGCTGTAATTTTACTTTAGCTTTATTTTCGTAATTAGAACACTGATTTCTACTTTGTAAAATAAATGAATACATAATCACCATTGGGATGATTCAGATTTTCCTTCCCAAATAAGTTACCTAAAAACATTCTTTCAAATAGAATTATACAACTCAAATCACTCTCGTTTAATCCAATTATTAGTATCTTAGTCAATACTCATCCTTTAAAAGGTGAATAAAGAATCTCATACCTCATTAGATAACTATCTGTGAACAAATGTAGAATTCTTCTTAAATCATCCGTAGACGATTTTTAATCCCTTTCCCCTCACAACCCACGCGGCTCACTGCTACCCACCCCCCTCAGAAACTGGCGCTCAGGAATGTGGGCCTAGTAGTAAAGCTGCCGGCACCAAGGGAAACAACAGTGTCGGATGCAAGGAGACACACACGTTCCAAAGGGACCTATGAAAGGCCTGAATGCTCCACCACGAGCAGCTGGCTCCACCACTGCCCCGGAGCAGGGGGTGGTGAGGCGGGGAGGAGGGCAGGGGCAGGAGGGAGGTGGCCCCCACGTCACCCCGTCACCCCAAGAGCTACCTGCGAAGGCCGGGCTGCTGCCCTCCGACCGGGACTCGGAGTCCTCCTCCAAGGCCGCCGCTTCCCCCAGGAGCACCTTCCCTAGGAGAGAGGCAGCGCCTTGAGCTGGGAAGGAGGACTCCGCAGCGCAGGCAGCGCACCCCGTGCGGCCTGTCACTATGTGTAAGGGCGCTCTGCCCGGAGCGCTGAACACAGAGCACAGATTCGTGGGGGGCACTAAGACCATCAGCACGTCCACACGGAAAACCCTGGAAAGCATGGCTCTCAGACGGTGCTGCACCGCGCTTGAACAACTACAAATACTTATTGGCACATGTGACAGTATCACATGACTTCTATTACTATTTAACCTAAAGACGGCAAGTTATGGCGAGAACTACTTCTATCAGCCCTTCTATTATTCCTGTCGCATCTCCAATGGCATATCAGAATTTACACATAAAACGTCTACTCCTAAAGGCCACTTTTATTATCTTTTAATTTGCTAGATTCTAAGGTTAATCATAACTCAAGCACTGTACAATCTAGGAGGTTGAAATAATATTTCATCTTTTGCAAAGTTCAAAAAATACATTTTACAGTTTATAGTTTCCAGGCTACATTCACATAAAAAGAAAACGAATGTTTGAATGTGACTTAACTGGACCCATTAAATCTTATGGTTACATTACATATAAGTGTCATTAAATGGCAGTAACAAAACAATTATTGGCAACTTCTAATTTCACTGCTCTTTAAAGAACAGGTCACAGGTGCGACGACTTCCCAAATTTACACTGATGTGACACTAAGGCAAAGCAGAAAACAACAAAGGAGACCCCACATGGAGGTGACACGGGCCAGCGAGCGGCGGGCCTCCTGCATATGGGGTGCTGTAGCCCAGGCCAGGCGGTGGACCTGGAGAAAGGCCTGGGCCCCGTGCTCAGGTGCTGAAGAAAGCAGTCTGTCCCCAGAAGCCCTCCCCAGGGGAGCCAGGGCCCTGCCGGGCCACACACACCCCAGCCTCACCTGACCCTACATCCAAAACAAACCTGCCGCTGTCTCTCCTCTATACCAGCAGGTGTCATTTGAAAAGAGAATTCTGAGCCTGCAACAAAGAAGTTAGAAACTACAGCTCTGACGGAAAAAACAACCAAAACAGAAAACGCTGGAAAAGCAAAGAAGAACCTGAGGACCTGCCCGAGGCTCTTCTAAAACAAGCCGCTCCTCGCGTGGGCTCGCGCCTGCCCACCATCGCTGGCGCGCGGCTGAGCCCAGCGCAGCATCACAGGAACACCCGCGGCCCGGGACCTCCCGACTCCAGGAGAGAGACCGACTCACTCCCCTAGCAGCCGCAGCTGTGAACAATCTTAGTGTTCACCAAAATCTCCGAGTCCATGCAGTGGCCCACGCTGTGACGGCCAATAAGAGCTTCCGAGTCCATCTAGGAAATGTTTTAACTTAGCCACGGCTACACATTATTCCTGCAAAGACGGCATTCAACTGCCAGTAACATTAGCATCGGGCTCTCAAATACACACAAAACTCATGACACAAAACAATTAGTATGTTGTATGCCAATTATACCTCAATTAAAAAAAAGAATTAGTCTTTTAAGATTTCAAAATAAAAAATGGCAGCAATTACTTCCTATAGAAATCTAGACTGGAAAAGAAAATAAACGCTGTTGCAAAGTGATAGTATGTACCCAAACTGTCAGATTTTATTAGAAACACTTTGATCAAACAAAAATAATTAATTGTATCAGAACACTTTGGCCTGTGCAACGCCAAATATGGCTGGAATACCCCAGGCCCCAATTAACTAATTAGCCAATGGTTATTTCTGACTAATAACAAAACCGGCTGAGAAGACAGCTCACCTCAGTAAACATAACGCGCTGCGCTGCGCACAGCAGCAGGCAAAGCAGGCAAAGCAGGCCGCCTGCTCAGGAATGAGTCTGACTGGAAGGCGGCCGCGCCCTTAGCTCAGGACGCCACAGGCAGGCGGCAGAGGACACAGGAAGGCACCAGGGCTGAAACGGGAACCCGGGCCTTTACAGAAAGCCTGCCCAGCCCTGACCCAAAGCCGGCAAGTTTACGACAGCAATTCTGACCGTGGCAGTGTGGAAGCAGCACCTGCCAGGCCCGACCCAGCAGCATGCACCCACAGGCAAGGCATCGGAACAGAGACAACCAGCAAGACCCAGACTGATTTCTGAAATAATCACCTTTTTGTTTTCTGGAAAGGACAGGGCTGCATGAAGAACCCCCTCCGGCTGCAAATCACAAAAGAACGACAGATGAAAGTAAGGCAGCGAGCTGTTGAAATTCAGAAGGAATTCAAATGTTTTCAAAAAGCATGATTCAACTGTAAAGCCAGAGAATATAAGAACGTATTTCCAAAAGGCAGTGCTCCGCTGTAATTTTGACATGAACATTACATTACCACGCAAATATACATACAGTTCAGGCCTAAAATGTCAAGAGTGCATATACACTACATGTAAAAAGCCAAATTAAAACCATCAGAAATCTCAGGTTATCTGGTCAACTAATAGGCAAATATAAATTTTCGTTAGGAACCACCATTAGAAATGAGTATTTTGGCGATTATTTGTAAGGCGTGCATTCCGTAGAGAAAAGGTTCTCCAGTACAAGGACAAGGAACAGGCACATGACCATCCTCTGCTCCCGGCACACGCATGCGCACGCACACGCAATGCACTACATGGACCGCACACCACAAGGCCGAGGAGAGGCCGGGAGAGAGGGAAGCCCCCAGGTGCAACCCAAGGCTCCCGTCTACCCCAGCTCCTAAGGGCGTCTCCATGTCAGGCAGGGCCACTGCTGCAGGAACACCAGGGGGCAGGGGGCAGGGGCAGCAGCACCGGGTGGCTCAGGGCCCCCCAGAGCAAGCACAGTGGGAGCAGAGACAGGCAGGCGAGGAGAGCTTTTATAAAGTCGGTGAGGACAGCAAATAGAGACCCAGAGGGCAGCAGGAACAAAGCCCTGGGGACCCAAGACCCATCTCCAGCAAAGTGACAGATGACAGGCCCTGGAAACCTCTCCGCGTCATGTTTACTCTAAGACGGACGAGACGCCACCTGGAGGCAGCAGCGCAGACAGAGCGACCCCATCTTGCCCCTCCCCTTCCCACACATCAGTTCCCTGTGCAGAGGGCACCCGCACCTTGTTGAAAATCTGGTGAGGAGCTGAGGCATCGCTGCCCTGGCCCAGACCCAACAGTGGGGTGAGCACTCACCTATCAGCTCCACGATGCTCCCGCTGCGGCTGCGGCTGCCGGGCTCCCGGCGGGGCGCGCTGAGCTGCGCCAGGCCGCCCGGCGTGGTCAGGGCGCGCAGCAGCTCGGGGGGCGGGGTCCGGAGCAGCTGCTGCAGGAGCTCCAGCGCCCCGGTCACCACGTTGTGGTCCGGGTGCTGGGCGTAATGCAAGGTCAGCTCGTAAACCTGGAGGCGAAGACGGGCGGCTGTCACGGTGTTCCCACGGGCCCTGGTGTCCCTTCCTGTCTGACGGCTTATGCTGGAGACGGGGGCCTTCATTTCTGCCCCTAAAACTCTGTCACGTCCACCAGTGCGCTCAGCAGCTGCCAAGTGGCCTTCTGAATCCCCAAGAGACTTGTCACCAATTCCCTAAGGGAAGCGGAGCCCGTGCCCAGGAGCAGACGAAGGTGTCCGCCTCGCGGGCTGGCCAGGGATGGGGAGCACGCTCCGGGGGCAGTGAGCAGGACTGACACCCTCCCTAAGCAAGGACCTCGGTCAGGAGAGCCCCCCAGAAAAAGCTGACGGAGCTTGTGAAGGCCTCAAGACAACTTTTCTCAGTGCTTCTCATGCGACCTATCACGTTCCATGAACATGATGAATGTATTCTTCATTAGAGTTGCCAAATAAAATACAGAGCACCCAGTTAAGTTTGAATTTCAGATAAACTAATAACTTTGTAGTATGGTTGTGTGATTTCAGACAGACTTACACCACACAATTATTCGCAATTTATCTAAAGTTCAAAATTAACTGGCAGTCTTTTTACTTGCCAAGTGGGCAGCCTGCCCTTTAACATCCTAACAGTAAAACATACGTTCAAAAAAGACAGAAGCACAAGAGGGCACAAGCTAAAAGGCTCCAGAGGCAGTGACACTGAACCGCTGGCTCTGGTTCTTCTGGGGGGCCCTCCATCACTCTGGGTCGCAGGTCTGCAAACTGCAGTCCCCAGGCAACCCGCCCGCCACCTCTCCGCATGCGGCCTTCATGGACACGCCGTGTCTGCGGCATCTGCAGCTGCCTCCGTGCTGCGGCCGTCAGGGAGCAGCTGGCCCGTCAGAGAAGGCGTGCGCCCCTGCACGAGGGAGTCTACCGCCTCTGAACAAACTACCTCGTTAAAGGAGGACTCAGCAGCCCACCGCACCCACCCCGCCTGCCCTCCCGAACGCTGTCAGCGACATCACTGCTTCGTATTATTAGGGTTCACAATGTGTCACTATTTAAATCATGTGCTTTGCCTAAACTTCAGTCAAAAACCGAATTTTAAAAAGTACACGTCTTACCATGTTTACAAACAGGACTGAGGGAGCTGGATAAATGTTTACAGAACAGATAAACACGCTTCATGGCCTGGTTTAGGAACAGGGTCCCAGTGCTCTGTGCCAAGCTGGGCTAGGAGGGCCCATGTGCCACGCTGTAACCTTGGGAGAGACGACCTGCATTTCCCTCTGAGGTCACAGGGCTGGGGGCCGTGACCTCGGACCTGAACCAGGGGTCCGGCTCCGGAGCCTGTGCTCTGAACCTCGGCTGTGCCGCTCCCCTTCCCCGTGAGCCGACTCGCTGGGTGTCAGTCATGGCTGTGTCTGCACCAGAGTGAACCAGGGCTCCTACCTGCACCAGCTGCTCTGTCGAGGGGGAGACGTCCATTTCCTTTCGTGTCACCCCAAAGCTGCCTTTCAGGCTGGTGTCCTGGACCTGCTGCTGCAGCAAGGGCACCAAGTACCTCAGTGTGAGCAGCGCTCCCAGGACCAGCAGCGACGGGTGCTCACCCTCCACGGGAACCAGCAGCCCTAGAAGGCAGCACAGCTCTGCATCTGGCTCCTGCTGGGACTCTGGCCTCTGTGGGTGCAGAGTCCCCAGCAGAGCCCTCTCTGAGCTGGCGGGGCGGACAGCAAAGGCAGAGACGTTGCCATGAAAGCACACGTGTGCATCGCATCCCGGGGCGAGATCCAGGGGGGCTTCACAGGGAGACTCAGCACCTGGGCTGAGCAAGCAAGGCCCTCACACTGAGTCTGCCGCATGTGGGCATCGGGCGTCCTTGCATACAAATGCCCACGTGCCGCCTGCATTTGCTGGTGCTTTCAGTTCCACGTGTGCAGGAGAGGCCGTGGGCAGCCACGCCGCACAGAGAACCGGGCCGGAGGTGCAGCTTCAGGCCGTGGGGACGCCCTGCACTCAGGGCCACCCCGGCAGCTGGGAAGCCTGGCTGCACGAGGGTGGGCCCAGGAAGGCGGTGGGTGGCACACAGCCTGTGCCCTGCCCGGCTGGCGGGCCTGGGGCGCCTGGGCAGCTGCCGGGAAGCAGCCTTTCCCGCCCCTCACCCGACCCCCCGCGGGCTCGCAGCCCCGACCGAGCTCCCACTGCCCAGTCAGCAGGGCCCCAGGGGCTGCCCACAGGCCGAGGGATGGCCTGATCTCAAAGGTCTGTCACTAGCAGAGGCCGGAGACCCACCATCCCGGGGACGCCGCCAGGCCGGCGTCTCACCTAGGAGCACGCTGAGCAGCCAGCTGTAGAAGTACTGCGTCCTCCGGGAGTGCTGGCAGATGCTCACCACGCAGGCCGCCGCCGTCCGCCGCGTGGTCGGGGAGCTGGACTTCAGGTTCGTGATGAAAGCCTTCAGCAAAACCTGTGGCCACGAGCACCCATGGAGAGAAGAGGACGGCCCATGAGGCTTACTGTGCCTTTCATAAACCTAATTCACTCCAAATCCTCGCAGAGCTGTCATCAACCACCCGAGACTCTCCCAGGCTGAACAGAAGCACCCAATTTGGGGAACCCCAGAGCAGCGCGACACAGGGACCGTCTAGCTCCTGCCGCCGAGGGCCAGCAGAGACCTGGAGGTGGCAGCCCTAGCTCCGGAGAAGCTGTACCCACAGTATTTGAGGACGGGGTCAAGACTGACACCGTGTAACATAAATGCGGTAAAAAAAAAAAAAAAATCGACAAATCACAAGGCCAAAGAGAAAAGAGCGTAGCCAGCTACAGCCACGTCGGGCCCAAGAGACGGCTCGTACACGTGCCGCCTGCGACGGTCACTAAGAGGCGCCCTTGGGCCTGGAGCACGGACAAGCAGACTGGACTGTTGCCGGGAGCCGGTCCATCCTTGCTGTTTCAAGGGACCTGGCATATATGGCATACTGTTCTTAATATGTTTGCTCACCTTCTTGGCACTATGTGTTTTAACCAAGGTCACCTCTCTGAGAAAGGTTGTTTCCCCAGGTAGGGATTTTCCCCTGAAGTTAGGGAGGGAATAAAACCCCTTAACTAAGTGCCAGGCGGGTAATTAATCACTTTAACTACGAACAATCATGCTTAAGCTACATAATCTTTACTCCCTGGAATGGAGATAAGAAACGCCCTAACCTTTGGAATAGAGATTGATAGGATTGAATCAACTGGTATAAATACAGATGTAACAAGACAGCAATACACAGAACTTAGAAGACAGAACTTAGAAGACAGAACTTAGAAGACAGAACCTACACAGAACCTAGAGACAGAGGAACTTCGCTGGAGAGAACATGGCAAAAGATCCTGGACAGAAACTGGCCACAGAACCTGGAGACAGAACTTAGCGAGAGAACCTGGCTGAAGAACCTAGAGACAGAACCTGGCTACAGAACCTGGATAGAACATGGCAAGAGAACCTGACTAGAACCTGGTGACTGAACCTGGCTGGAGAACCTGGACAGAACCTGGCAGGAGAACCTAGCGAGAGAACATGGCTAGAGAACATGGACACAGAACCTGGCTGGAGATCCTAACCAGAACCTCTCTGGAGATCCAGACCAGAACTTGGCTGGAGATCCTGGCTAGGCTGCTGATCAACTGAACGCTATCTCCGTGTCATTCCTTCTTCGCCGACTCCGTCCACACCTTTGGGAACCCCTGGACCTGCTGGGGTCCGACCCCAGCATATAAATACAGATGTAACAAGACAACAGGACACAGAACCTAGACACAGAACCTACACACAGAACCTAGACACAGAACCTACACAGAACCTAGAGACAGAAGAACTTCGCTGGAGAGAACATGGCAAAAGATCCTGGACAGAAACTGGCCACAGAACCTAGAGACAGAACCTGGCTGAAGAACCTAGAGACAGAACCTGGCTACAGAACTTGGATAGAACATGGCAAGAGAACCTGACTAGAACCTGGTGACTGAACCTGGCTGGAGAACCTAGCGAGGGAACATGGCTACAGAACCTGGCTGGAGAACCTGGAGAACCTGGCGAACCTGGCTGTAGAACCTAGCAAGAGAACATGGACACAGAACCTGGCTGGAGATCCAAACCAGAACTTCCCTGGAGATCCTGAACAGAACTTGGCTAGAGATCCTGGCTAGGCTGTTGATCAACTGAACGCTGCCTCTGTGTCGTTCCTTCTTCGCTGACTCCGTCTACACCTTTGGGGACCCCTGGACCTGCTGGGGTTGGACCCCAGCAGACTGTGCAGCACATGCTCACTCTGTACTAAGAAGTCAGGGAGCTGGACGTCGCTGGACCTCGGAATAACCCAGAGAGCTTCCCGGACAGCGTGGGGAGCCCACCCAGCACCCCAGGCCCATCTGCTCAGGAGCAGCGCCTTCTACACACACGTGGATACACCAGTCCCGTCAACTCTTCACCCCAAGAGCAGCAAAAGGGCAGAAGTAGGAAGAAGCTCTTCGTGTGCCTCGGAAGATTCTAATGGAAATTATGGGCACGATACACCCTGGCTGGGTAGTTCATTGGTTGAAGTGTCATCCCAATACACCAAGGTTGCGAGTTCCATCCCCAGTCAGGGCACATTCGAGGATCAACCAATGAATGCAAAATGGGTGGAGCCACAAATGGGTGGAGACACAAATGTCTGGCACGCGCGCTCTCTCTCTCCCTCTCTAAAATCAATAAATAAAAACTAAAAAATAAATAAATTATAAGCACAACAGAACTTAAGTACTTTCAAATGACTGTCCCAAAGCCCTAACTCTCCACAGACTCATTCGCAGGTGTGTAAGACTCGTACCTTAATCTCATTGTCATTTGCAAAATTGCCGAGCGAAGCCATAATTTTGGGTATAGCTGCAGCCAAGGTCTCCTGAACAGACTCCTCAGGTCTCTTGCTTGTTCGCGTCAGGCAAGGCAGGAGGTTCACCAAGTAAGGCCTGCATGTGAGAAAGGAAGCTGGGTCACTCTACCAGGTCCACTTTAGTAAGACACAACAACTAGTTTAGTGCCTGTGGGAGAACAACCAGTTTTTATAGCAAAACAGTCCTCAATGGAGAGGGGACAAACCTCAGCTCAAAGGACGGGAGGGCGAACTACACATGAAGTTCAAACGCTGGCAGACGCTCAGCCTTCACTCCCCCATAACCAGAGGACTCTCCAAAGGAGTTAAAAATGATTTGCAGCCCAGCTGTGTGGCTCAGGGGCAGAGCATCGACCTATGAACCAGGAGGCCAGGGTTTGATTCCCGGTCAGGGCACATGCCCGGGTGGTGGGCTGGATCCCCAGTGTGCGGCGTGCAGGAGGCAGCCGATCCATGATTCTCTCTCCTCACTGATGTTTCTCTCGCCCTCTCCCTCCCCCTCTGAAGTAAATGTAAAACATTTTTTTAAATAAAATAAATTTTCAGCCCTGACCGGTTTGGCTCAGTGGATAGAACATCGGCCTACGGACTCAAGGGTCCTGGGTTCGATTCTGGTTAAGGGCATGTACCTTGGTTGCGGGCACATCCCCAGCAGGGAGTGTGCAGGAGGCAGCTGAATCGATGTTTCTCTCTCATCGATGTTTCTACACTTGATCTTAGCCAAAAGGCCGAGAAGCGATCTCTCATCGATGTTTCTAACTCTCTATCCCTCTCCTCTCCTCTCTGTAACAAATCAATAAAATATATTTAAAAAGTAAATAAATAAAATAAAATAAATTTTCAAAATTATTTGCAGTAAATAATAAGTTATTACAACACTCATATTTTAAATTAAAAATAAGAGATAATATAAGAAACACCACTTTAGGAGTAGAGGAAGGTAAGGGGATAGATGGCTATACAAGGAGACTTGACTTGGGGTGGACACACAATACACTGTACAGGCAATGTGTTGTGGAATTGTGCACCTGAAACCTGTATAATTTTGTTAACCAGCGTCACACCAATAAATTCTATCAAAAAGATTCAATTTCCTGAAAAACACAAAATCTCCTAAGACAGCTCTGCTACTGCACAGCTTGAACCAAGCCTCTGCTCCGACGGGAGGGGCGGCACTGCCCACTTCCCCAGGGCACTGGACCCTCCAGCCTTGGGAGAGTCCCGCCTCCCCGGGCAACCAGCCCTGAAGCCCCCCCGCCCCCCGCCCCCCAGGGCTCAAGCCACACTTCTTCAATATGGCTGCCTTGTTCAAGCATCAAGAGAATGCTGCTTACAGAAACATTAAGACAGACGATGAGGGAAATGAAGGTTAAGGAATGAGAATGAAGCTTTCTTGGGAAAGAAGCATTACAGAAAGGGTCAGTGCTCAAGCTAAACAGGCCTCAGAGATAAGACCTGGCTCTAGAGAAAGCAGCTGCCCTGCGGACACGGGAGTCACAGGCTGGACAAGCCAGGACCTCAGGACCCTGCCAACCTTGGGGAACTCGGCAGCGCCCTCTAGTGCAGGGCCAGGCACCACGCCGTCTGCACCCAGGACTATCTCAGGGAGCTGGGCCCACATTTCTAAGGAGATAACTGTTTTACGAGTCCCAGGGGAAAAAACAAACCAGCATCAAGAGGAAGAGAAATCTGACTTTTGAAGAAGTAACAGCAGGCCAATGAGTCAACAGAGAGCGTCTGGGGGGACGGGGCGCTGGGGCAGCTCTCCCTGGGCCTGGGAAGAAGCTGGATTTATCTGGACAGCTCGGAGGATGAGCCCAGAGTGCGAGTGAGGAAACAACTTGATCCAACCATATTTTAAGGTCGCTTTGGTTGCTATGTGGAGAATATAACAAGCTTTTCAAAATAAAAACAGTAAAAGCAAAAGGTTCAATAAAGAGAAATTTCCTTAGTGCTGTATCTCTGTTAAACGCAAACGCACTGGAATCAACCGTTGCTTCATATTCATAGTGAGAGTCGGGGCCACTCCCGCGTTCCTCTCGGGGAGCCGAGGGTCTATGGACGTTTTGCCAGTTAAGGAGACCAAGGTGGAGGTAACAGCTGTGGCCCTTCGTTTGTTTTTTAAGATAGAACTGTTTCATTAGTCAAAACTATTCGCAGTTTAACGCCCACGGTTGAGTGCCCACATTGGTAACCCATGTCCTAGACACAGGCATATATTTCCATAACTCCTACCGTAAGCAATGGGGTTGGACTTGACCTCCAAACACTTGCCAAGTCCCTTTCCCGCAGCTGCCGCGCGTGGACACTATTGTCAGCACAGGACAGGGGAGGACCCTGGTGTCCGGGGCGCCCACCTCCTACGGGCCTTGGGGGAGGGGAGGTGGAAATGAGCAAGCTCACGGATGGGGCGTGCGGGAATATTTCTGGGAGCATAAGTGCTATGAGGAAAAAACCAGGACAGCATCAACCACAGCACAGCGCACGGGACGACCTCAGGAAGTGACATGTGAGCTGAGATGTGAAGGATGGCCTCCACCGAAATATCAACAACAATGACGACGCAGAGCATAGGACGTACCTGCATTTCTGGGGCCGGACCAGGTGCGCCAGCTCGGCGAACCTCCACAGGGCAGCACGCAGGCTCCGGGGAGCGCCGTTCTGCGTGGATTAATGCGCGGAGTTACATTGTAGGGTCACGGACACACTAGTCACCAAGAGGACTTCACATAACAAAAGCATTTTTTCACTGTTAACTTCTATTTTTAGAGAAAAGGTCATCTGAATATTTACTTTAGAAATTTTAAGGTCTAGTGAATTTAATTATAACAATATAAAAATTTAGTTACCATTTTAAATACCCAACTCATCTAATAAACTACGAAGAGCAGAAGAAAAGTGAAATTATGTCTACTACAGCAAACAGCTCTCCCTTCTAACATGTTTACTTATTAAATGTAAGGTGACATTTCCCGGAAACAGCTCACGGCAGCGAGGCCGCTGCTGGCGGTGGAACAAGGCACACCTTCTTGATTTCCTTGTAGAGCTCGAGCTGCAGCCTCGGGAGGTTAGAATCCATCAGCGCCTGCAACACAACCAGAGCTCAGCTCAGGCAGACAGCCCGCCAGCAGCTCTGAGCAAGCTGAGGCCGCTTACACCTCAGTCACGGGCAAACGCTAATAGCAACTAAACGAAGAACCTATTCACTGAGGAAAAAGCACATATATGCACAGGTGACTCACTTGAATGAAAATGGAAGAGAATTTAACTTTTATCACAATCAAGTACTACATAATATCAAAATGAAAGGGCAGATGGTTCAACAAATTCATTCTAAAGCTCTTATCTGAAACCCTGAACAGGCAGCGAGTGCAGAAAACCTTGAAAGTTCTGTCTTCGTTCAAGTGCACTCTGCCAGGTGACCAACATTAGTCAGCAAGGTCTCAGTCACGGAGCCGTGGGCAGTGCACCTGCAAGGTCAGAGCCTCGCTCTGCCGTGGAACCCGCTCCCGGTGCAGACCCCGCGTCCTCCTCCAGGTCTGGCCCTCCCTTGATGTCCCGATGCACCCAGCCTATGGCCCAGGGGCCCTCTGAGCCCACAGCCGGCTGGGAGCCACAGGCCCCTCCCAGACAGGGCCTGCTCACCCTCCCAGGGCCCACCTCCTTCCAGACGCCCCGCTCTCGCTCTGGGCGCTGGCCCCGGCTCCCGAATCCCAGCAGGGCCTTCCCCGCTCCCAGGCAGGCCTCCCTCGGCACTGGCTTCTCGTCCACAGGCTTCTCGTCCGGGAATAAGCACTCCTCTGACCGCATCAGCCATCTGCCAGAGCCCTCCTCCTCCCCACGTAAAGCACAGCCTTCGGACTGACCTCAGCCCCCATTCTGGGCGGCACACACCGAGACAGGCTCACCGAGGAGGGAGCCTGTGAGGTTTCCTGGCACCAGAGGCCGGCGCCAGTGTAAGAGGCCCGAGCCTCCTGCTTGCCCCCAGCCACCACCTCCAGGAAGCCTCTCTGCCCCCAACAGCGAGCACCCGGCTGGGACTCAGGGTCTGCACTTCTGTTCAAGCCGCCTCACACGGGACTGGACGTGACTTGAGGACAGAGCACATGGCCAGGCTCATCGGGTCCCCAGAGCACTTTCCTACATAAATGAAGAGGGCAATGTGCCCCATCTTCCTGCAAGGCCCCATGACCAGGACCCTGCGGAGAAGGAG
Source organism: Myotis myotis (assembly GCF_014108235.1). Taxonomy (NCBI): domain Eukaryota; kingdom Metazoa; phylum Chordata; class Mammalia; order Chiroptera; family Vespertilionidae; genus Myotis; species Myotis myotis. Next base: position 1,437,042 of record NW_023416313.1, on the reverse strand, counting down.
CGGAGGCATCTGCTCTGAGCCAACGGGAGGAATGGCTTTGGAAAGTGTCGAGAACCATGTCGGAGCCCTTCCTCGTGCCGGTGAGTCCACAGGGGGAAGTGTCTCGGTTTGGACACTCGCACACTCAAGGTGGCTAAAGGACAGCCACCCGGGTGGGTTGGGGACCCGACCGGGAGGCGGGCAGAGGAGGCACAGGACAGTTTCCAGTGCATCAGGAATTAGGAAGAAGGGCACTGGGCCGTGGCAGGAGGAAACCGAAAAGGCGACAGCAGATTCTAGCTCTGTGGCCTTGGCCACAAACTCCACATCAGGAAGCAATCTCGGAGGAGGACAGGTGCCCCTTCTCTCTCCTGACCTCCCTGTCAGCCAGGGCTTCCGCTTCTGGCTGACCTCCTGTCCTTGCGACCCCTCTGCCCAGCCAACCTGCTGCCACATCACAGCCTGACCTGCAAGCAGCACTGCCCCGCCCAGACCCCCGGAGGGCAGAGAGAGGGGCGAAGGAGGGAGCTAGAGACACCACAGAGGAGTCCAGGGGCCTCGTGGTCTCTCTGGACGCGCCCCCAAAGGCGCACCCAGGAGTCACCATCAGCACCCGCCCCGCCCACCCCCTGCAGTGAGGGCAGACAGTCCTGCAGGCGGCAAGGCGCGCCCCCCACACTGTGGTGCAGCCAGTGCGACAGCTGAGGGACTGCGCCGCTCCAAAGGCCGCCGGCTACGCCCAGCTCGGAGAACGCCGTCCCCAGGGCCCCTTTTTTTAAGTTTATGTTATGAATTTAGTGGGTGACCCGGGTTAATAAATTCCGTAGGTGCCGGCTGCACAGCTCTGTGTGTCGTGGCGATGCTGGCCTCGGGCTTCTCACCTTGATGACCTTGTTGAGGCACTCGTCAGCCACCATCCTCACGTCCGACTCCGCATCGTCGCTGCACAGCAGGAACAGCTCCATGGCGATGCCCAGCAGTTTCTGAAACTCGGGAGAATTTCTAAGTGAAACAAGGAGAGAGAGTGTCACAGCAACAAGAGCCTAAGAAGCCATGACAATCACACGTCACGTGGTGTCTGGTGTCCTGTCCGGGACGCTGGAGCACGAAACGAAGGCCGATGTCTGTCGCAGAGGAAACACGACCACAGTGGCGCTAGAGGCTACGATGGGGAATTGGATGTGGGTACTGGAAACTGTGCTAGCTCCGTAATTCTTCCGTGAATTTAAAACTATTCTAAAATTTTAAAGTTTATTTACAAAAAAAGAGGTTGTGTTTGCAAGACAAATCTCATTTTTTAAAGTTTTAATTTAAACGTTTTTGAAAGACTCTCCTTTTTGTGTATTTTAACTCAATTTTTTAAAAAAAACACTGCTTGAGCCTGGCTAGCCTGTTTGGCTCAGTGGATAGAGCATCAGCCTTTGGCCCAAAGAAAGCGAACCCTGTCAAGGGCACACACCTCGGTTGCAGGCTCCTCCCCAGCCCTGGCCCTGGCCAGAGCTCCTGCAGGAGGCAACCAAATGATGTATTTCTCTCACATCGATGTTTCTCTCTGTCTTTCCCTCTCTTCCACTCTCCCCAAATAAAGGTCAATGGGAAAAATGTCCTCAGGTGAGGATTAACAAAAACCAAAACCACACAAATGACCTTGCTTGAAATACTGGAACCCCAGCCAGCCGTCCGCTCTGTGCCACAGGTGACTCTGACTTGCAGCATTCTTCTTTGTCATCCGCCCGCCCGGGAACATGCTCAGGGGCTCAGGGAAGCGAGAGGAAGGGCGGGGCGGGGCGGGGAGAGAAACATCAACGTGAGGAACATCAATGGGTCAATGCGCGGCTTGCAGAGGTGCCCGACCTGGATGGAACCCTCAGTCCAGGCGTGTGCCTGACCGGGACTGAACCAGGGACCTTCCAGAGGACAGGATGGCCCTCAACCCACTGAGCCACATTCCTGCCACCGAGTCAGTCCCCGCTCTAGCTCTTCACTCCCTTGCATCTTGCTTCCCGTATGTCCTAAAGTCCAGCTGGACTTCACCAGACGCCACGTGTCCACGGTCAGGCTGTCGGCCCTGCCACACTCACACACACTGAACTCTCGCAATGTTTGTGAGTGATGTTAACATGTGTAACCGAGAGCCTGTGTAGGCTGTCGAGATCCAGGAGGCTAAACACAGCCAAGACAGAGATACAGTGACGGGACAGGGGCACGAAACTGGTGCCCCAGCACTGGAAGCGCAGCACGCCGACAGGACGGCCCTGAACAATGGCGCCGCGCCTCACACAGCAAGTCGGCTGCCATGTCACGGTCGCAACCCGATATGCTCTGATATGGGGTCCCCCCACTCTCTCCCTCACAATTCCCACCGACAGTCAGAGAGCCCAGCAGAAAGCAAAGGGCGGCCTCAGCGATGGTCAGCCATAGAAGCAGGACACAGAGGGGAGCAGCCGCCTCGCCCACGGGCAGTGCAGCGTGAGGAGCAGAGGAGGGAGGCCCCGGGAGAGGGGAGCAGAGGAGGGAGGCCCCGGGAGAGGGGAGCAGAGGAGGGAGGCCCCGGGAGAGGGGAGCAGAGGAGGGAGGCCCCGGGAGAGGGGAGCAGAGGAGGGAGGCCCCGGGAGAGGGGAGCAGAGGAGGGAGGCCCCGGGAGAGGGGAGCAGAGGAGGGAGGCCCCGGGAGAGGGGAGCAGAGGAGGGAGGCCCCGGGAGAGGGGAGCAGAGGAGGGAGGCCCCGGGAGAGGGGAGCAGAGGAGGGAGGCCCCGGGAGAGGGGAGCAGAGGAGGGAGGCCCCGGGAGAGGGGAGCAGAGGAGGGAGGCCCCGGGAGAGGGGAGCAGAGGAGGGAGGCCCCGGGAGAGGGGAGCAGAGGAGGGAGGCCCCGGGAGAGGGGAGCAGAGGAGGGAGGCCCCGGGAGAGGGGAGCAGAGGAGGGAGGCCCCGGGAGAGGGGAGCAGAGGAGGGAGGCCCCGGGTGAGGGGAGCAGAGGAGGGAGGCCCCGGGTGAGGGGAGCAGAGGAGGGAATCCCCGGGTGAGGGGAGCAGAGGAGGGAGGCCCCGGGAGAGGGGAGCAGAGGAGGGAGGCCCCGGGAGAGGGGAGCAGAGGAGGGAGGCCCCGGGAGAGGGGAGCAGAGGAGGGAGGCCCCGGGAGAGGGGAGCAGAGGAGGGAGGCCCCGGGAGAGGGGAGCAGAGGAGGGAGGCCCCGGGAGAGGGGAGCAGAGGAGGGAGGCCCCGGGAGAGGGGAGCAGAGGAGGGAGGCCCCGGGAGAGGGGAGCAGAGGAGGGAGCCCCCGGGAGAGGGGAGCAGAGGAGGGAGGCCCCGGGAGAGGGGAGCAGAGGAGGGAGCCCCCGGGAGAGGGGAGCAGAGGAGGGAATCCCCGGGAGAGGGGAGCAGAGGAGGGAGCCCCCGGGAGAGGGGAGCAGAGGAGGGAGGCCCCGGGAGAGGGGAGTAGAGGAGGGAGGCCCTGGGAGAGGGGAGCAGAGGGAGGCCCCGGGCGCAGGCCAGTATCCATGCTGCTCAGAGCAGCGCTGTCCACAGAGAGACCAGGTGACCTGGCGGGACTTGGGCTTCCTAACAGACACCGCAGACATCAAAAAGAGGCGGAAAATTACCTTCACGCTGCATTTCACTTCGCCCAATGTATCAAAAATACTATTCAACACGGGATGGATAACATATCACGATCCCTTTTACATCTCAAATCCGTCTCCTGGACCCAGCAAGCAGGACGGTGCCTGGGCTCCCTCGGGCAGTCATCCAGGGGTCACCGGCTCCCGCGTGTCCCGGGCTCCGCACTGCTGCTCTGATCTAGTGCCTCGAAAACCACTGTTACAAACGCCTGATCTGTTTCAATCGCTTTAGGCGGGAAGGTAAACCCTGACCACTGACTTATCTTAGCCAGAAGCAAAATCCTTCATAATTTCTTACTGGAGTTGTAGTACTGTTAGCATCTTTTCTGGTCATAAATATCTGTAAATCATCTTGTATGAAGTTAACTAGTATTCCTTTCTATAAATGCATCTTAAATTTTCAACTCCCCTACTGGCAAACACTGAGATTATCTTTAATTTTCTAACGGGATGAAAAACTGCCCTAGACCAATGTCATTACCCACTTGCCTAAGGCTAAGACCAGAAGTGAAACCAATGGAACACAGATCTAGTTTAAAGCATTGTATTCTGCCAAATTGCCTTTTAAGATGATTGCGTCACCACTGACAAAACCCTAAGTAGTTTTTGTTTGCCAATTTGACAAGTGAATCATGTTCTTACAGGAACGTGCCAAGCCTAACGACAGCTTTGGTCAACAGCGAACCGCATATATGAGTGGCCCCTCAAACTGTAATGCTGGGAAACGCCTACGGCCTGGTGATGTCACCGCGCAAAGGCTGCGATGTCGCCAGGGCTGTGGGTGAGCTGGCACACAGCTCTCACGGGTGTGGGTGGGGATGGCACCGCGGCTCCTGCAGGGTTCCTGGGAGCTGACCCCCAGGAGCTGCTGGAACGGGAGCAGGAACGCAGCTGAAGAGGAGGCAAGCGGAAAGGGAATGGAGGAAAGGAAAAGGACCCTCAGAAAGTTCACCGTGAAGGCCAGCGGAAGTGCTTACAGACTTCAACACGCTCCTTAAACAGCATGACAGCACGGCCGCCTGGCAGGTGTGCTCAGCGGTTGGAACATCAGTCAGGGGTCGTGGGGTCAATCACAGTCAAAAGACGTACCTGGCCCTACCTGGTTTGGCTCAGTGGCTAGAGCATCAGCCTGCAGACTGAAGGGTCCCAGGTTCGATCCCAGTCAAGGGCACATGCCCAGGTTGCAGGTTCGATCCCCAGTGTGGGGTGTGCAGGAGGCAGCCAACCAATGATTCTCTCTCGTCACTGATGTTTCTCTCTCTCTCTCTCTCTCTCTCTCTCTCTCTCTCTCTCTCTCCCTTCCTCTCTGACATCAATAAAAATATAAAAATTTAAAAAAAAGAGCATGTAGCCAAAACCGGTTTGGCTCAGTGGATAGAGCGTCAGCCTGCGGACTCAAGGGTCCCAGGTTCGATTCCGGTCAAGGGCATGTACCTTGGTTGCGGGCACATCCCCAGTGGGAGATGTGCAGGAGGCGGCTGATTGATGTTTCTCTCTCATCGATGTTTCCAATTCTCTATCTCTCTCCCTTCCTCTCTGTAAAAAATCAATAAAATATATTTAAAAAAAAAAAAAAAAGAGCATGTAGCTAGGTTGCGGGCTCAATCTCAGACCCAGTTGGGGGCATGCAGGAAGCAACCGGCCAATGTGTCTCCCTACATCGGTGTGTGTCTCTCCCCCTCCCTTCCACTCTCTCTAAAAATCAATGGAAAACATCCTCAGTGAGGATGAACAACAACAAAAACAACATATAGAATAAGAATATAACATTTTTTTCTAAAAGCAGAAAACATATTTTTGTACAGTTGTACCATGTGTTTGTGTGTTAAGCTACGTGTTATTACACAAGAGCAGCCCACACCGCTGGGAATCTTGCACCCTGAGGGCCACCCCCGGCCGGCCCAGTGCCAAAGAGAGCGAGGCAAGGGTCTGATCACTGGACAGGCACGTGTTGTTCCAATGACTAAAATAATGTAAACTATCAAAGAGAAGATGATTTTTAAATGATCACAGCTACTGCGCGCCAATTAAATATACACATGCTGCTCACACAGTCTGGGAATGAAAAGGGGGCAGCCCTGACCAGTTTGGCTCAGTGGACAGAGCATCAACCCGGGGACCGAGGGTTCGGTTCCTGGTCAAGGGCACGTACCTGATTGTAGGCTCGATCCCTGGCACTGGAAGGCAATCAATCAATGTGTCTCTCTCACATAAATATCTCTCTCTCTATCTCTCCCCCTCCCTTCCACTCTCTCTTAAAAAAATAAATGCAAAAATATTCTCGGAAGAGGATTAACAACAACAAAAAAAGGAGGAGGTGCTGCTCATTGGTGTCTGGGAGAAGTCCAGGGAGGGGCCCTTTAAAGGCTGAGAGACGCAGTTACAGATGAAACGCATGAAGCGCTTCTGCGCTGGAAGTGGAGGGCACCTACCTGAGCGACTGGCCCACGATGCTCTCACAGATGGTCAGACAATGGTTCACGCGGTCCTTCTTGGTGGCTGAGAGCTCCTTCTTTCTGAAAGAAAAGGAAGGGAAGGAGTGAGCCGTGCTGAACCGGCGCCCACCTCTTGCTGCCCGTCCCTGCCGCCCCCCTCCCCCCCCGCCCCTGCCGCCCCCCAGCCCCTGCTGCCCCGGTCCCTGCCGCCCCCGCCCCTGATGCTCCCGTCCCTGACGGCACTCATGGTGCCTCGGAAGGAACCACACATTCCGCGGGCGGGGGGGGGCAGAGTGCGGTCAGGGCCGGGAGGCGCGGAGGGCTCAGCCCGGGCTTCCTCATCCACATGCTCCGGAGCAACGCCAGGGGATGCTCCTGATGCACCTGGCTTTCCCCGGCTCACGGAGACACTTGGTCCCGGTTATATATTACAGACACGGGCTCATCGTTTCTATCTCCCCAACCGCGAGATAGAAATGGGCCTCCTCCTCAGACTCCCCAGCCCACGAGAGGGGGTGCAAAGCCAGGCCCAGAAGCCCAGGCTTGAGGTGCCTGCCCCACGGCTCCAGGGGGCTTCACGGAGGCCCATGGAGACGGGGAGGGGGGGGAGGAGTGCGCACACAGAGGAAGCAGAAGAAGCCACTCCCGGAGCACGGCCAGACACGAATGTGAGTGCAGTCACCAATGCGTGGCACTAACTAGAAACGACTAAACCAGGAAACTACTGGGTGTGAGGAGATGCTGTTACTTCATGGGGGAGGGCGGCTAACCTACAAACACTGTGACCAACGCAGCCCTCAGGCTCCAAACAGTGAGGCTGGAGGAGCAGGCTGCCCCGCTGTGCGACCCCGTGCAGGTGCAGGCCCGTGCAGGTGCGGCCCCGCGCAGGTGCGGCCGTGCAGGTGCAGGCCCGTGCAGGTGCAGGCCCGTGCAGGTGCGGCCGTGCAGGTGCGGCCCCGCGCAGGTGCGGCCCCGCGCAGGTGCGGCCCGTGCAGGTGCGGCCCCGCGCAGGTGCGGCCGTGCAGGTGCAGGCCCGTGCAGGTGCGGCCGTGCAGGTGCGGCCCGTGCAGGTGCGGCCCGTGCAGGTGCGGCCCGTGCAGGTGCGGCCCGTGCAGGTGTGGCCCCCGTGCAGGTGCGGCCGTGCAGGTGCAGCCGTACAGGTGCAGGTGCTGCAGGCATGGCCTCCGAAGGCGCAGTGCTGTGGCAGGGAAGCAGGTGGGCAGACCCTCCCGAAGGCGCGGCGCTGTGGCAGGGAAGCAGGTGGGCAGACCCTCCCGAGGGGAAGTCAGGGACCACCAAGGGCAGACAGGGTTCCAGGCGAGAAGAGCCAGGGCCTGAATGAGAAGCCAGGCCCAGGGCGCAGGGATTGGAGAGTGCGTGTCGCGTGTCCCGTTCCCCTCCCACCCCCCACCCACCCATCTCATGCCAGAACGGGACTGACACCAATAAGCTACAGTGCAGAGGCTAGTCATCCGAGAGGACACCATTTTCCCCTGCGTGGACGCATGAATCCCTGCGGCTAGAGACAGACCCCGGACCCGGCTCCCCCGGATGAAGGAGGGAAGGAGGTGGTATGCGGGGTGCTGTCTAGCCCTGAGCCTCTCCCCTTTTGGCTCCTCCCAGCTGCTGCTTACACAGATAAAGCTTCAAGCGGCTGCAGAGCAACAGGAGGAAAAGAGGCCGGTCCCTAAGTGAGCACGAGAAGCTGAGGCCCCCCCAACCCCCGTCCTCACAAACCACCCACTTCAAAAGCCCTATGACAGGCCCGGCCAGCGTGGCTCAGAGGTTGGGCATCAACCTATGAACCAGGAGGTCATCAGTTCGATTCCCGGTCAGGGCACATGCCTGGGTTGCAGGCTCAATCCTCAGTGTGGGGCATGCAGGAGGCAGCTGATCGATGATTCTCTCATCACTGATGTTTCTTTCTCCCTCTCTCTCCCCCTCTCTCTTCCTTACTCTCTATAAAATCCATAAAAATATATTTTTAAAAACAAAAAAAAGCTCTATGATAGAAGCAACCCAAATGTCCTTCACTTGGCGGATAGAAAAACAAACTCTCTGGCCAGACGGCGGAACACTGTACTGCTTGGCAGTGAGAAGGGCACACCGGTCACACACACAGGGTGGATCTCGATGTGCCGGGTTCAAGGCTACACTGGGTAAGTCATTTACATGATGGTTTGGAAGAGACAAAACTACAGGAACAAAAGTGATCGGTAGTTTCCAGGCCCCAAGCAGCAGGTGACAGCCAAAAGGCATGGGGCCTGGGCATGGGGATGCCCGTGGTGACAGGACTGTTCCAGTTCTCAACTGCAGGCATAGTTAATGGCTCATCCATTAGTCAAACTGCACAGAGCTATACACTAAAAAGGGTAAGTTTTACCACATGTAAATTATACCAGTTTTTAAAAGAAAGAAGAAAGCGCTGTGAGAATTAAAGTGCTCTCTCCTTTAAACCACCAATTCGGTCTCTCTTACAACAGCTTAGTGTCAGAGTAAGTTTCCCTTGGCCCTGCTGGCTGCACTAATTGTGGGAGCACTCACTCCTTCGTCCTACTCCCCTTTGCTAGCAGTTGGGTCTGAGTCCCTGTGCCAGGGCCTGGACGCTGGGTATCGGACAGAGAAGACATAAGAAATTGTAGGCGTACAAGGGAGTCTTTATTGCAGCCCAAGCAGCCATTGCTACGAAGGAGCCATTAGACAAAGCAGTTCTTGCTAACACAGTAGCAAACACAAAGAAGTCCTTGCTAATACAGTAGCAAACACAGGAGCCATCCTAGCAAAACAGCCTCGCCTCAGCTGGTTAGTAATACGTCCTCCCACAAAGCAGCCGCCAACATAGGAGCCATAGAAAGCAGCCGCACACCAGCCGGTCAGTAACACGCCGTCGGCTAACTCAGACAAAAGAGGCCTCCTGCGAACAGTGGCCTGTCTTCTGGGTTACAGGAGAGCAGCCGCACCGTGCACAGACTGCCGCGTCCTTGCTTTTGCACCTGCGTACAGGAAATGAGCCCTGAACACCCTGACTAGGATTCCCACACTCAGAGTGGCCTTGGGCATCCGGCGTACACGGGATGATTAGGGTTCCTAACACTAGGTTTTCCTAGTTTAAGGCAGCCATCAAGAAAGTAAAAGAACACTGATGAATTTAAGCATTTTAGAAAGCAAACGAACTCCTCCATTACTCTGTGATTTCCAAAGTGAAAATCTGCCCCTGGCCTTAAGTGAACTGAGTTCACACACCCAGACTCCAGGCTGTCTGGGGCGTAGCCCCTCAACGCGGCAGTCGCCTACACGGAGTCTGAAACGATTCCTTAAGGGCTGGTAACGAGAACAAGGCTGGCAAACACTGGACTAAGTGGATCTCACAATCAAACGATGGTCAGAATAGAAATGCATGACCCGGGGATTCAGCCAAGTCAGAATCTAACAGAACCTCATCCTGTGGTTCCAGCCTCCGCCTCCAAGCTCGAAAGGTAGGCAGTGGGGACGCATGGTAAGTCCCTCCGCTCACTGAGCCGGCTTCCGCAGCGGGAACGGAACAGGCTCAGCAACGTGAGGTGGGAGCCAGGTGTCCTGGATGGCTGACCCTGACCAGCTGGCATGCTGCCAGAGCGCAGCCTAGGGACACACTGAGCTCACCTGGTTCAGGAAGAGCCCGCCCTGCTGAAGGCTGAGTCCGCCGTAGGCGAGGGAAGGAGTGTCCCCACAGGTTGCAAAATTAAAGTGTTTATGGCGCACACAACGCTCCCTGCACTTATCGTGACAGCGCTCACAGCAGCAGCACATGTCGTTCATGACATGTAGGGTGCCCACGGGCACAACTCAGCAGTCAGCAGAGGCCCGAAAGGAGGGAAAGCCCAGGCTTCGCCCTGTCGCCAGCCTGATGGACAGCAGGCCGGGCCGTGGGCATTTCTCCATCTTCTTAGAAGTGACAGACACAAATCTGAGTTTTCACAAGAACTCTGTCTCTCTCCTCACATGTGTGGTAAACCAAGAAAATATAGTTAGCAATAAGCAATACCGCACGGCTCGCAAGGCCCGCCCTGTTCCATTAGGACCTGCGTGCCCTGGTCCACGTGCCAGAACTTGAGCCGGTGAAGCAAACTGACCACCAAAGACAGGACGTGGTGAGACCTTCCGCCGCCGGGAACAAGGCCCCTTCCAACTTGGCCTCAGCCACTTTCCAACCTCCATTCTGAGTCAACATTCCCAAAGCTCCAGGGACTGGCCCCTGGAAGTAATTCCTGTTTTGATCATGCATCAAGCTCAGCGCTTGTACATTCTATGGTCCCTGCTCAAAAGAACTCTTCCCTCCCTAATTTTGTCCAATAAATAAACCTGAAGTTCAAAACACTGTAACGACTTTGTTCCCCCATGAAACTAATTAGGTTGATGAAATGATACCTCAAACTGACTCATTCCACACATTCCGCAAGCACGGAAACTGAGGTGGAAATGGCGGCGACTTGCTCTGGGCAGGACCTGGCTGCACAGGGGAGTGCTGGATGAACAGGCCGGAGCAGTCCTGACTGCAACCATTTCAGGCGAAGCAGTCATTTTAACGTCACCTTCAACATACACACAGCCCTCCCCAGCCCCTCCCACTGTACAGTGAGCAGCTGCGAGAAGCACACACCTGGAGGAGGCCGCCACAAGCCCTTGCTGCAGCAGGACAGTCAGGCTGAAACCGCCAGCCAAGTGCAATGCCACGAGGGGAGCCCGCCCTCCCACCAAACTCTGAGTGTCAGACTGTGTGACGGGGAAGCATGAAAACTTCGGCCCAGGGGAGAGGGGGCGGGGGAGGCCTGGGTCCCCGGGGAATGGAAGTCGCGCCTGGCGACCGGGCGCAGCACTCCCATGTGTTCCCACCCCGCGCACAGCAGAGCTGGGGTCCAGAGGCCGCAGCGGCCGCAAGCAGGGCTCCAGGGCTCCCGATTTCCCACACAAGCCTCCAACAGTGGGAGAGCGTCCCCAGAAAATCAGAGGGCGTCAGGAAAGTTTTCACACCAGGGATGGACACCCAGGCCATTTGGGAATTGTGTTTCATGCGCAACTTCAAAGTAACAGTAGTGCCACGTGATCTCATTCAGAGGTGGAATCTAATCAACCAACTAAACTGATGAACAGGGTGGATCCAGAGACATGGAAGCAGGGGACAGAGTGCGGGATCTCAGAGGGAAGGCGGGGGAGGGTGGGGGGTGGGAGATGATCAACCAAAGAACTAGCAGGCTATAGGCATCACCCATGGACACACACAGTGGGGCGGTGAAGGCCTGGGGCGGGGGGCGGGGGGGGGGGCGGCAGGAGGGGTTCAATGGGGAATAAAAAGGGACAGATTTATGCCTCCAACAATAAAGATTACAAAACAAAACAACACAACACACCAGTGGTGCTTGGTCCGGGGAAGCAGGGGTAAGAGTTCTGGTCTGTAGTCTGCATCCCAGAAAAGGGCATGAAAGAAAGCCCTCTTACCAGTGGGCTGACTGACTCCAGTAATGGCTGCACCACTGAAAGGGCCGCTCAAGCTCCGTCTGTAGCCAAGCGAGGGAGCGGACACAGGCCCGGGCTGTGTGATCCCAGCATAAGCCACGTCCCGAAGGGCAAATCCAGAGACCAACTAGATGAGCGGTGGCGGGGACTGGGCAGGACAGGGAAGTGATCGCGGTGAGGGCTACAGAGCCCTGTGAGTACAGCACGAACCACGAAACTGCACACTTTGAAATGGTCAATTTTATAATCAAATCTCAAATTTCAAACACTCTGCCTGCAAATGCCAACAGCTCTTCCTCCAAAGAGATCCCGGATCTGACACTCCCACCACCCCCACCCCTCACCCCCCACTGCAGCTTCCTGCCGACCCCCTGTCCCCAGGCCCAGACTCCACAAGGAGCCTGGAGCGGCCTCTCTCCCTGCACCCCCACCCACCCCATCCCTAAGCCGGCACCACCCATCTGGCCTCCAGTCCCGAAACTGTGTCATTTCAAAACCAATAGGCAAAAGAATCACAGCGTGCGGGTCTTGGGATGGCGTGTGCCGGGAGCTCACTCCTTCTTACTCTGAGTAGAGCCACTAGTCACCTGTTGCAGGACATCAAAGCGGAGTCCAGTGTTTGGCTTTTAGGAATAAAGCTGCTCCGCGCACAGGTTTCCCGTGCCCTGCATTCTCTGGGATAAATGCCCAGGGGCGCCGCTGCTCTCGGGGTAGGCAGAGCTCTGCATTCCCACCCGCAATGACCATGTGACTCGGTGTCACTGGTGTCATCAAAGTGATCTTTCCAAGTTTGCCTCGGGCCAGCGTAAAGCCCAAGTCCTCACACTGGAGCACAGGGCCCGGTGGTTGAGCCTCGCTCTAACCCTGGCCTCTAACTCATCACCCGTTCCTGCCCTTCCTTCCGCCTCAGGCACTGGCCTCCTCCCTACTCCAGGAACACCCCTGGCTCCCCCATGGATGCTCTTCCTCCACATCAGGTGGCTCGCTGCCTCCCCTCTGCCCAGTGTCTGTCACCTCAGTGCACGGCATCCCCTAAAGAAAACTGCACAGCCCTCTCCCCTTACTCTGTTTTGCTTTCTCCACAGTATTTATCACCATCGGTTCTATTGGCTGCTGTAACCCCAAGGCCCAGAGCAGGGCCTGGCACACAGTAGGTCATCTAGTCCGCTCCCCACTGAAGTTCCCCCCAAGCAGCTGGGAGCTCTTAATGCCCAGCTCACCAGTCAGTGTCACAACCTGTCTGCAGCTACACAATTGCTCGATGGCCCTAGGACAGGAGTTACACTCCCAGCTGCACCTGGCCCCACCCGAGCAAGTCTCCCTTCCCACACACGACAGCACTGCCCGCACCCACGGAGGCCCGCTCCCCCCAGCAGAGCTTCTGCAGCTCATGCACACGGGATGCTCACAGAACCTGGCAAGAGGCAGATTCGGACGCAGGAGGTCCAAGAGTGGCAATGCGCTTCTCATAAGCTCCCACGTGACACCTAACTGCGGCCCTGGGGCCACTCTGAGCAGCAGGACCTACGCATCCTTGTCTCCAACAGAGTCTAGAATCCGAGCTTACTCCATCCCGCACAGGATTAACAGGAGCTCACACCGGGTCCTGTTTCCCTCCCTGTCTGAGTAAGGTGGATCTATGACCTACGGTCCTGTGCCAAGTGGCTCCCTTGCAGGCCTGGGGGTCACAGGGGTGGAGCCCTTAAGGTGGAGAACATCGGTCCACGCCCATTTGAAAGCCAGGACAATGCAAGACCTTTGTCTTTACACCTCCAAAAGCCCTTTTATTTGTTTTAAATATATTTTTATTGATTTCAGAGAGGAAGAGAGAGGGAAAGATAGAAACATCAATGATGAGAGATGATCATTGATCAGCTGCCTCCTGCCCGCCCCCTACTGGGGATCAAGCCCGCAACCCGGGCATGTGCCCCTGACTGGAATCAAACCTGGGACCCTTCAGTCTGCAGGCCAACACTCTATCCACTGAGCCACACCGGCTAGGGCCAAAAGCCCTTTAAAAAATTAGCGCTACAGTGTGATACAGCAGTTAGTAAGATCACAGAGCCGGCCTCGCTCTATGCACCTCGGTTTACTGCGCTGCACAGGTGTCACACTACTTACAAATTGAGGCAAGACCCTCCACCAGCAACAATAGCCCGATTCGTTTTCCTGCGCCGCTCACTTCCCTGCAGTGGTCCGGAGGGAACCCGCAGTGCCTCCGAGCTCGGCCTGTAAGTACTGCTATGGAACAATGTCTGTGATATGTTGGTAAGTGAAAAAACACAGTGTGAGCTCAGTCATGCAAAAAAAAAAAAAAAAAGAGAGACACATTTAAATGATTGTATATGCATTTAAAAAATCCAGGAAGAAGACAAGATATTTAATAATTGTTCTTTTCAGGGACTGAGACTACAACAGGACTTTGTCATCTCCTGTGCTGTTAGAAGATGTTTTTACCATGTACATGTGTAACTTTCGTAATTTTTAAGCTAACAAAACACAACCGAAAAAGAATTTTTCCCCAAAGTGGTCTAATCATATTGAATCTAGCAGCGACTTGTCTCTGTACTGATGAACTGTAACAGTTCTTTAATTAGCCTGGATACTAGACCCTTATCAGATATATGATTGTAAAAATGTTCTTTCTGTGGGTTTTCTCTTTACTTTCTTAATAATGTCTTTTGAAGCAAAAAGCCTGCCTGTTTTTGGCCCGTCTATGAGCTAAGAATTCCTTTACATTTTTAAATGGTTGACAAAAAAGAAAACAAATAATATTTCATGACGTGAAAATCATATGAAGTTCAAATTTCAATTTCATTAGTAAAAGTCTGTTGGAACACAGCCACACTCAACAGTTTACATATTGCCTCTGGCTGCTTTTACTCCACAATGGCAGAGTTGAGAAGCTACAACAGAAACATGCCCACAACACCTGATATATTTACTATCTGACCATTTGCAGAAAAAGTTTGCCAATATTCATGGATCACAAGACTAACTATTGCTAAGATGCCAATACGCCCCAAACTGATGTACAGATTCAATGCCATCCCTGTCAGAACCCAGCTGGCTTTACAGGAACTGACAATCTATGGAAATGCAAGGGGCACAGACAGCCAAACTATCTTGAAAAAAACAAAGTTGGAGGACTCACAAAATTTGAAATTGTGATACAAAACTATACAGTACTGTGGAGGATAGTATACAGACCAATGGAATAGAATTGAGAGTCCAGAAATAAATCCATACAGTCATGGGCTATTAATTTCCAACAAGGTGCCAAGACAACTTAATGGGGAAGAATAATCTTTTCAACAAACGATGCTGGGATAATTACATATCCACGTGCAAAAGAATGAAGCTGGACCCTTATCTTGTACCACATATAAACATTAGCCCATCACTTCTCAGCCTTTGGCTAAGATCAAGTGTAGTATCTGTTCTTATCAGTTTAATATCTGATACGTCCTCTATCCGAGGAAAATATATTAAATGGATTTTTGGGATTAGGAGATGGAATAGGAGCTTGTTCTGTCCACTCCATGCATCAACCTGGTATTGCAGTACCTCCAGGAACGGTGCACCAAAATATAAAAGTAAAAAAATAAAAATTAACCCAAGATGGATAAGACCTGCCCAGCTGGTGTGACCCAGTGGCTGAGCATTGACCCACGCACCAGGAGGTTGCTGGTTCGATTCCCAGTCAGGGCACATGCCTGGGTTTTGGGCTCAATCCCTAGCAGGAGGCAGCCAATCAATGTTTCTCTCTCATTGGTGTTTCTCTCTCATCAATGTTTCTATCTCTCCCTCTCCCTTCCTCTCTCTCTAAAAATCAATAAAAACATTTTTTTTAAAAAGACAGATAAGACCTAAAAGTATAAGTCAGAACTCTAAAATTCTTATAAGAAAACACAGGAGTAATAAATCTCTGTGACCCTGAGTTAGGCAACATTTTTTGAGGTATAACAACTAAAGTACAGCAACCAAAGATAAAATAGAAAACTGGGTGAGTTCATCCAAATTAAAAACTTTTCAGTGAGGGCGGGGGAAAATCAACAATAAAGATAATTTTTAAAAAATTAAAAACATTTTTGCTTCAAAGGACACTATAAAGAAAGTAAAGAGAAAACCCACAGAAAGAGAGAACATTTTTACAAATCCTATCCTATCCTATATAATAAAAGCATAATATGCAAATCGACCAAACAGCAGAACAACCAGTTGCTATGACGTGCACTGACCACCAGGGGGAAGACCCTCAATCCTGGAGCTGCCCCCTGGTGGTCAGTGTGCTCCCATATTGGGAGCACTGCTCAGCCAGAAGTGAGCATCAGCCACAAGCCCAGCGGCGATGGTGGGAGGTCTCTCCTGCCTCCACTGCAGGCAGCTGATAAGGAGCAAGGGGTCCCAGACTGTGAGAGCCCTGGACTGCGAGAGGGATGTCTGCCTGCCGGCTTAGGCCCAATCCCCGCCCTCCCCTCCCCGCCTCCCGGGGGTCCTGGACTGCGAGAGGGCACAGTCCAGGCTGAGTGACACGCTTTCCTCCCACCCCACCCCACTCCAGTGCAGAATCTCGTGCACCAGGCCTCTAGTATCTGACAAGAGTCTAGTATCCAGACTAATTAAAGAACTGTTACAATTTGACAACAGACAAATAACTAAAAAATGGGACAGAATGAGGACAAGGGCTTCAAAGTGAGTGTACCAGTCTGGGTCCCTAATCTTCCTCAAAAAGACAATAAACTCTTACCTGTGCAAGCTACTGCAGTAGGGTTTTGTTATATGCAGTTGAATATAATCCTAACTGATAACACCACCTATAGCTAAACTAAATGATGCTTAGTAGACAGAGATGTGAACAGGTCCTAGTGGCCCTGCCTTTGAAATCAGTCCCTTCTCCGTCACCTCGCCTCGGCCAACGTCCTGGCAGAACCCACCACACCTACCCCGGACACTGCAGGCTTCCTACCAGCTGGGCCGCCCATGCTCCCCTCACTGTGCTCACCAGTGTTCACTGTGAAATGGAACTGGAGTCCTGCCAGTCCCTGACCAAACACTCCGATGCCTTCCTATCTCATTGAGAATAAATGCCAGCGCCTTTACTCCAACTACAGGGGAGGCCCTGAATGGCTGGGCCTCCTCCTACCTCTCTGACCTCACCTCCTACCAAGAGTTCCCTGTCTGCTCAGCAGGTGTAGCTCAGGGATGGAATGTCAACCTATGAACCAGGAGGCCAGGGTTTGATTCCTGGTCAGGGCACATGCCCAGGTTGCAGGCTTGATCCCCAGTGTGGGGCATGCAGGAGGCAGCCAGTCCATGATTCTCATCATTGATGTTTCTCCCTCCCTCTCCCTCTCTACATTCAATAAAAAATCTTTTAAAAGAGTAGTTTCCCTCTCACTAATTCAATCAGCCAAACTGACCTCTGTGCTCTTCCTCTTTGGGCCTGTTCCCCTGCCTGGAATGCCCATCCCCCACACCTCACGGCTATTTCCTTGACCACTTCAGTCATTTACTCAAAGCCACCCCCTCCGTGGACACCTTACTGACCTGACGCTGCCCGCCCCTGGCCTGCTCTGCTGCTCCTCCTCCTGCACATTTACCGTCCCTCCCCGCGGCCCTCAGGAGCAGGAAGGCTCCCTGCGCGCAGCTCTCTCCGCCCACGGCTGCGGCCTGCCCCTGTGAGCACAGCGCCTCCCTACATGGATGCTCAGTAAGTATTTATTGGTGAGTAGACAATTACAGTCGGGGGAAACGAGGTGGGAATCTGAAGGAGAAGGAGAAAGTGTCAGAAGCAAATGTCAACTGCCTGCCAAGCTCGGGCGCCCTGCCTGCCAGTCCCACACAGGACCCTGCCTGCTCCGTGGAGCCAGCCAAGAGCAGGCGCTCAGGTGCCAGTGCGGCCCGCGTGGCGGTGACACCACAGCTCCGCACACTGCCTGGCTCGGGGCGCACTGCTCTCCATGCACCACTTACGCAAACCACAGGTTAAAACACAGAGCAAGAGCCATAAAAACAGACAGGCACTTTCTAAATTGCTTCGGCCAAATCTTACTTTGGGGAACGGATTTTTCAGCTGAAGCATCAGAAACAAGAAATGCCAAGATCCAAACTTGTAATCAATGAGTTTGTTACTCAAAATTTATGAATACCTGCGTTCTCAACAGCGAAATACATAAACAATATGATGTTTGTGCATTTTAGTTAATAGAACAATAATTAGGCCTAATGCAGTTTACTTCAGAGCATGCTAAGAACCTTTAAAAGTTACTCTGTTGAAATACTTTTGTTTTTGCCGAAACCGGTTTGGCTCAGTGGATAGAGCGTCAGCCTGCAGACTGAAAGATCCCAGGTTCGATTCCGGTCAGGGGCATGCACCTTGGTTGCGGGCACATCCCCAGTGGGAGATGTGCAGGAGGCAGCTGATCGATGTGTCTCTCTCATCGATGTTTCTAACTCTCTATCTCTCTCCCTTCCTCTCTGTAAAAAATCAATAAAATATATATATAAAAAAAGAAAGAAATACTTTTGTTTTTAAATAATTTAAAATCTAGCTTTACATATGCACGGGTTACAGCTGGAGGGACTCACGGGAGGGCGTGTACTGCGCTTGCCTCTGGGACAGTTAAGCACTTGGGAAGAAGGAGTGGGAGTGAGACTTTCCATTGTTACCTTCGGAATTGGCATCACATTAATGTGCTGCTTACGCAAACACAATAGATCATAATTTTAAATAAGTCAGTCACACATTACCTTAAAATAAACGAATGAAACAGAAGCTATCTACTCCTCAGGCCTGCTTTAGAAGGAAGTCACCTTATACCCATGTGTGAAGATAAGGAATTCGGCAGGCTCTGTCAAATCAGCTAAGCACAGAGGGCGCACTTTAGGATGGACAGCGTCTGGCCAAGCCACCAGGGGCAGCAGTAAGATCTCGCTCCCACCCAAAGCCCTGGGGCTCGGTTTACACAAGAGCCTGGCGCTGCGTGAGATGACAGGCACCTGGAGAGGCACGGCATGGGTTGTGACTATAAGTCGCTTGTTGCGGTCATCTATAATAGTAATAAAATTGTTTTTTAAATTTTTCTCTAAGTAGCCAAACAGGTTTTTCACCTCTTAGAACAACAAATAATTTATTTCTAAATTTTATTCTAACAGATAAGCCAACATTACTCCGCAAATCCACATTTTTCTAATTAAACTCTCGGAACACCGGCAGGGCCATATCAGAAATATAAAGAACAAGAACACATGACAGAGGAGATCCGTCTGAACAGTGAGCTCCTTAAAGGGGCTGCCGTCTGGCACACCTGCAGGTCAGCAAGAGAAAGCCGGGGGCGGGGGGGGGGGGGGGGGTCGACCGGACTGCAGCGCAGGGGCTTCGGGGGACAGTACGCGGGTTCTGTGCGCAGGTGCTCGGACGGCCTCTCTTTTTCTGTCTCAAAAACCCTCGCAGGCACAAGACTGGGAGACCCTCAGTACCCAGGCCGGACCAGGATGTCGGCAGGGACGCTCCGGGGAGCCGTCCGCGGTCTGCAGACACCCGCGTCCAGCAAGCTGTGCGACGACCCCGGTGCAACGTCCATCCTTCGCCCAGCGGTGGCCTCTCCCCCCGCGCGGCGTCATTACCCCCAGGAGGGCGGGCAGGGGCTGCATCAGCTCCCTCACCCCGTCGGCTTTATTACTTCCCACTTGTTAATAACCACCACCCAAGTAGGTCACCCCTTCCTTCCTGCACAACCAGGACTCACTCAAGAGCGTGCAGGCCAGGCCTGAGCTTGGGCAGCGGGTCTCTCTGCTGATGCTCCAGGTCCCCGCTAAATGGAGGGAGTGCCCGGGGGGGTCGGGGGGGGGCGTACGGCGAGGCGGCCGCCAGCCCAGGGCTGCAAGGGGCCCGCGCAAGAGCGTCTCCACGGGCCGCGGCCGCACCCGCCCAGCCCTAAGGCATGACGTCATGCGCACCCCTCGGCTTTCCGCTCCGGCGCCCCCAGCCCCCCTCCCGCTCCCAGGAGGAGAGGGAAGGGAAGTGGCCGGAGGAAGCCACACGGGACGCGGCCTGGCTCTGCCGAGTTCTGCTCACAACACACCCGGTTCCTTGCAAACACAGGGCGGCAAGTTCCTTCCCTAACTTCGCACGAAAAGGAAGGCGGGGGGCTGAGGCCGGGGCAGCCTGGGCGCCGTCCGGAGAGGCTGCGCCTGCCCGCGGGCGAACCGAGACCCACGCGAGGGGCCGGAGAGCGGCCGGGCCGGTCCCGCGGCAGGAGGGGCAGGTGCCGTCCGCGGAGGCCCCGTGGCTGCGGGCCCGGGCTGCAGGGACAGGCGGGGAGCTGCCGGGGCCCGCACTCACGGACGGTGCAGCGGCTCCTCGGCCACGGCCGGGCCGGGCGGCGGCGGGGGCGGCGGCTGCGGCTGCGGCTGCGGCGGGGGCGGCTGAGCCTGTGGCGGCGGCGGAGGCGGCGGCGGCTGCTGCTGCTGTTGCTGCTGCTGCTGGAAGGACTTGAGGGACTCGAAGGCCTTCATCAGCTTCTCCAGGGTCGCCATGGCGATCTCCCACCCCGCAGGGACAGCGACCGGAGCCCTCGGGCCGGCTGGCGGCGCCGCTCAGCAGCGCGGCAATGAATGGAGTTCGCGGCCGCTGGCAGGAGCGGAACCGAGGCGCCCGGCCATCTTGGACCCGTCCCGGCAGCCCCCGCGGCCCTGCGTCCCACGACGCTCCGCCGTGGGGGCGGGGCCAGGCCGGGCGCCGGGATTGACAGCAAGAGGCAGTGGCCTCTGCCAATGGCCAGCCGAGGCGCCGACCCGCCCCTGCGCGCGACCCCGGCGAGAACCCGCGGGGCCGGAGGCGGGACCTGGCGATGAGGGCGGGGCGTGGAGCGGAGGGCGGACGCTGCGGAGAGGGCGTGGCGCTGAGGGCGGGACCTGGCGGTGAGGGGCGTGGCAATGGGGGGGCCTGGTGGTGAGGGCGGGACCTGGCGGTGAGGGGCGTGGCAATGGCGGGGCAATAAGGGCGGGGCTCCGCGGCGGGGGCGGGGCGATGAGGCGGGACCTTCGTGAGGGGCGGGTCTTGTTGGTGAGGGGCGGGCAGGTGGGACGCCCGGCGGATCGAACCCCCCACGGACGCCTGGGGTCGCAGAGCGGCCAACCTTGTCTAGACCCGAGGGCCGTGCTTGCCCACCCGCGGCGCAGCCTGGGCTGAGGGCGGGAGGGTCGGCCTTTACCTGCAGGAGCACGAAGTGGGTGCGCCCTGCTCACGTCGTAGGTGGAGGAGACCTGCGGGGAGGGGGGGTCCTCCGGCAGAGGGAGCCCAGCGTGGGCCCCCCAGCGGAGAGGGAGTGAGGGAGAGGAGGGGACCTGCCCGGCCCGTGCCTCTGCCCAGAGCCCTCCACGGAAGGACTGCCGAACCCGAGGGAGAGGACTCCTGCCCCACCCCGCGCGGTGGGCACCTCCTGCCTGGTGCCAGCCCAAAGGGGCCTAGCTCGGGGGGCCTCACCACCGGGAGGGGGAGCCCGTGCGGACGGTGCGCGCACCCGCCGGGCAGCTGTCCGCCTGCCTCCGGGAGAAGCGCCCTGGGGGAGGCCGTGCGCACAGGAGGACCCTCCAGGGCCGCTCTGGGCGGAGGCCTGTCCTGGGCACGAGCCTCACCCAGGAGCCCTGTCCCCAGGGGATGGCAGTGCCCCCTGCAGGAAAGGACCGCGCGCGCTAGCCTTGAGGTGCTGCCCTGCTATTGACAGAGGCCTCACCCCCATGCCAGCCACGCCCATCCTCGGCCACCATGGCCAGGGGCCCTCTCCCAGCCCATGCCCTGGACAGTGAGTGCCCTTCCTTCGAGTGGGGCTGCCCCTGGGGCTGGCTTCTAACCAGCATAGGGAAGAGGCTTTCCTGGGACTGGGGCACAAGAGTCTGAGGCTTCCATCTTGCTGTTTCCCTCTTGGCTGGCATGTGCATGAAGCCAGCCCTGTTGAAGAGGCCCCATGGCCAGCAGCCCGTGGGAACAGGCTTCCAGTCCCAGCGGGAAGAATGGAGCCCGCCCGCCCTCCTGCCCTCCCGCACCACCCTGGAGCCTTCCTGCCCTCCTGCCCTCCCGCCCTCCCGCACCACCCTGGAGCCTTCCTGCCCTCCTGCCCTCCCGCCCTCCCGCACCACCGGAGCCTGCCCGCCTGCCCAAGAGCCTCAGGGTGGAGGATGGTACTGATTACAGGCTTTGGGAGCGGGAAGTGGAGGACCCGGAGAAGCAGAACCCAGATTCCTGGTCACAGCACCGTGAGCCCCTGAGTGAGTGTCACACGGGCTGGCCACCAGCCCCGGCCATGAGCTGGTTGGCTGGGGCTGCTCTAACAGGTGTCACAGCCTGGGGCCCAACAACAGAAACCCATCCTCAGGCCTGGAGGCTGGCAGCCCGAGGCAAGGTGTGGACAGCGGTCTCCCGGGGCCTCTCCTGGGTGTGAAGATGGCGGTCTCCTCCTGTGTCCTCACAGGGTCTTCCTGTGTCTGAATCCCACCCCCTCCTCTTATAAGGACACCAGGCATACCCGATGAGGACCCACCCACAGGGCCTCGGTTTTCCTCTTTAAAGTCCCCGTCTCCAAATACAGTCACATTCTCAAGTGCCAGAGCTGAGGACTCAGCGTGAATTTTGAGGGACACACTTCCAACCTCCTTCAGTGATAGGACCCGTTTTCATCTGGGCCCCTTTCCACTTGGTTAAAATATGACACTGCCCATCCGTTGCTGTTCGAGGCTGTAGCCATGTGACGGGACGAGTTCTGGCACTGAGATGGAAGCAGCATGGACACGTGTTCCAGAGGCCCCTGCTGCCTGAAACGGATGTATTGTTGGCACCTGAGCAGTTGCAATGGATCATGATGACACCACATCCTGGGACAGCAGCCTGGAAGCAGCCAGGGCCCAGACGACTGGGTGATGCCCTGCCAGCCCGGCCTGCCCATCTCATGAGAATCTGGGAGAAAAGTCTATTTTGTTTAAGCCACTGTTGCTTTGGATTATTCTGTTTCTATGCTCCTAAACCAAATCTGAATCAGTCTAGAGAGGTCATAGGTCATAGAGACCTAATATTGCCACAGCAGACTGTGACTGCTCCAGCCACAGCGGAGAGTTATCTGCCTGGAACGGACTGTAATCCAGACAAGAACTCTTACAAGGAAGCCTTACAGCAGTGGTTCTCAACCTTGGCTGCACATTAGATCACCTGGGAATCTTTTTAAAATCCTGATTCCTGGGCCTCATCCTCCGGAAATTCTGTTTCTTTGTTACGGGGTGAGGCCACAACATTAGTAACAAAGAAACAGAATTTCCAGAGGATGAGGCCCAGGAATCAGGATTTTAAAAAGATTCCCAGGTGATTCTAATGTGCAGCTAAGGCTGAGAACCACTGGTCTAGTCCAAAACAGCGAAGATTAATGAACACAGCTGCGTGGGCCATTTGGCACGTCTCCAAAGCCTTAACAATGGCACGTTCCTGAACAGCAAAGACACGTCCAGTGACTGACCCGAGAAAAATCATGGTGTGTGTGTGAAGATGGGCACTTCCTACAGCAGCACCTTGGACAAAACGAGGAGACAACATAAATGCTGGGCAGGAGATGGGCTAATGAGTCATGATAGATCCATAGGACAGAAAACCACAATCGTTTTTATTTATTTTTAAAAAATATATTTTATTGATTTTTTACGGAGAGGGAGATAGTTAGAAACATCAATCAGCTGCCTCCTGCACACCCCCCACCAGGAATGTGCCCACAACCAAGGCACATGCCCTTGACCGAAATCGAACCTGGGACCCTTCAGTCCACAGGCCGACGCTCTATCCACTGAGCCAAACCGGTCGGGGCACACAGTCGTTTTTAGAAGAGCACAGATGACACGGGCAAAGGTCTCCCGTGCATTCGCAAATTGCACTCTGTGCAGCAGGATCCTGCCTCTCTTTTTAAACAAAGGGAAACACACACACACGCCCTGGCCAGTGTGGCTCCGTCGGTTGAGCATCATCCCATGCACCAGAAGGTCGCCGGTTCGATTCCCAGTCAGGGCACATGCCTGGGTTGTGGACTCGATCCCCAATAGGGAGCATGCAGGAGGCAGCCAATCAATGTTTCTCTTTCACATCGATGTTTCTCTCTATCCCTCTCCCTTCTTCTCTAAAACTCAATAAAAACGTATTTCTAAGTAAAAAAGAAAAGAAAAGCAATAGAAAAGAGACCTGGTCACCAGGTTAGTGGGCAGGGCAATTAGGTGATTTGTATTTTAATTTGTGTGCTTTTCTGCAGTTTTCAAATCTTCAGCAAGGAATGTGTACTATTCAGGGGAAAAAACATAAAAGAATGGGTTTTGTTGGAGAACTAAAAACAAAAGCCTAGCAACTAATTTGTGACGGGTCCTGCCCAGGAGGAAAGGCCAGGTACCTACATATATAAAGCAGCGTGGTATCACAGCCCCCCCACATCCCCCACCCCTCCCCCACCCCCGCCACACACACACACACACACACACACACACACGTCATCTGCCCTGAATGCAAGACCAGATAGGAATCTGTGAGGGCCAGGCCTGGGCCAGAGAAAGAAGGAAACATGAAGCAAAGCCAGGAGGGACAAATGACTGGACCAGCACATTTTAATTCTACAAAAACACACCCACACTGCAAAGGGCATAGAAAGTCACTGCTGTTTTGAGCAGTCAACATCTATTTCCACAGACTCCCATATGTGCCATTTCTATTCCTCTTCATTCCTTCCTGCCCCTGTCATCTTCCATCTGGGGTCATGTCCTTCTGCATGGAAAATGCCCTTTAGAATTCCTTACAGTGGATCTTCTATTGCTGAAATCTCTCCATTTCATTTATCTGAAAATGTCATCATTTTGCCATCATTCCTAATGGGCTTTTGTTTGGGTATGGAATTCAAGGTTGGCAGACACTTCCTGTCAGCAAATTAAAGATCTGAACATGACTGTCTTCCATTTCTCATTCTTGTTCCTAGGAAGTCAGTCGTTGCTCCTTTGAGTGTAATGGTTTGGTTTGGTTTTTCCTCTCCGGCTGCTTATGGTTTTCTGTGTCTTTGCTCTGTAGTTCCACATCAGGGTGTGTGAGGAGAGACGGACCAGCTTGTCTGGGAGTTCTGGAATGCAGGTTCTCCTGGGGAGACAACGGGGATGAGGCTTTTATTTCCAGGTGCTTACCTTGGTTGGTATACTTAGAAGCTATAAATGTTCTCTTGACCATCAAATCCATTCCCCACGCCTGAAACCTGCCGTTGCAGCATGACAGGCCCAGTCTCCCTATTCCCTTCCAGTTCCCCTGTACGTCCAGAGAGCGGGCAGCTTCAATCCCCTAGTCAGGGAGAGAGAGAACAGACTAAATCAGTGCCATTAGTGCCAGCCAAACCCAAGAGCGATGAAGTCCGGGAATAACAAAGAACAAAAACAAGCAAACAAACAAAAACCCTATTAGAGCCAGAAAAATCCAAGATAGAGGTGAAGCTGACCAGAGGATGTCCCAAACCCCACTGGACACTCCTTTTGATGCATCAGCACATTGAAAGACACACCTGAAAGGCTGATGAATATTCTGACTGAGACGCCCCTAACATTCCCACCTACAGAAAACAGGTAAAATCCCTCAAAGGACCCAAGTGCATTCGTGTTTTCTCCCTTTGCTTTTATCGATCTGTTGGTTTTTTAAGAACTTATTTGTGTCAGTTTCTGTTCAGTAGCCATTAACTTTTGTCCTTTAATTTCTTCCTCTGTTTTTCTCGATGTTTTTTCTATCCTTTGTGTTAGAGGTTCAATTCTTTTATGGCCAGATGCTTACTTTGGTTGGTGTGAGTAGGAGCTATAAATGCTCTCTGAGCACTATTCTAGTTGTGTCCCATACACCCAGACTTATAGGGATGGTGGTCATTTTCTAGAAGTTCTATAATTTTGGATTATCTCTCTTCTTAGACCCAAGAGAATTTTAGCAGAGGCTGTCAAATTCCAGGTGCCAGAGCTTCTGTGCTTTCTGAGTCTGTTATTCAGTCACAGGTTTACCACATTTGGAATCAGATACTCTTGACTATATCTCTTTTCAAATTTTTTATTAGGATTTCCTTTATGATATAATATATGGTCACTTTTCATGCATGTTCTATGGGCACTATCAATGAAGAATGTGTTATCTACATGTCATATCAATATATAGTATAATTATCTATCTATACATATGTATCTACACACTCACATTCACAAGATGCACCTCACCATGCTCTAGGTCTGCTCTATCTGGGACCGAGAGGTGGCTTAAGCTGTTCCGCTCTGCTTTAGGAAAGCTACGGCTGTTACTTGTGAACAGTTACTTCTGACCAATTTACCTTGTTTGAGAACTGCACCTTCAGCATTACTACGTGCCCTTCTGCTTGGCTCACCACTTTCGGGCTGGATTCTACCTTGTCTGAGACTCAGACGTGACGGCTGCAGTACCGACGCTAGTATTTCCCTGGGATGCATTTGCAATGGTTACACCTGAACTGTTCTCACTCGCTTTTGGATTTGTCTCAGAGACAGCCCAGTTGGGTTTTGCCTTGTGACCCAATCTGCAATCTTCCCCTTTAATTGGTGAGTCAAGACCATTTACATAAAACTGACCAGTTTTACTAAGAACAATTTTGCATGGTTTACCTTCCACTGACCTGGCATGCTTCTAATGCTATCAGAATCATCTGGGTCGTGGCTAGCCAGTGTGCCCATGCGAGGATGCTCCGCGCGCGGCACCCAGTTCAGCCATGTGGCCACTGCGGTGATGGGCGCCAGGCTTGGCGCATGGCCTCGTGCTCGGTTCCAGGCCCGACCAGTGCTGGCCAGGATGACCAGCTTCGCTTCGCCTTGTCGCCTCACCTTCAGAGTCTGCTTGCACCCCAGCACGGACTCCCACTTTCCATGACAGGCTGGAGCCTAGAGTGCGTCGGCTCCAGCACATCTTTTCCGTCTTCTCTGCAGCCACCGTCTTCCTGCCTCAGGTGGGGGACAGCCCCCAACCAGAGCAGCTGCCAAGACGGCCGGGAGCAAGAAAGTGATAAATTATTTGATGTTATGACTACTATGCACACCTCTCCCACTGTAACGGATTTCCTCCCGGGACGCATTTGGACAGTGTCTGTCCCCGAGGGGAGACCTGTACCAGGAGTGGGAGCTGGAGCCGTGCGTGCTAGAGCCGCTGCATCCAGGACGCCTGGCGGGATGGGGTGTTCTGGAGCTCTGTTGTTGCCCCTGCCCTTAACATCTTTCAAGGTGATGTGTAACGACAGAGAAGACCTGAGTCACATTCTGCATGCCGTCACACTGCATGACGCCCATCCCGCCAACAAAACAAAAGACTGTGTGCCCCAGCCCCCTCCTTAAAGTGCCCGAGGCCCCCCCACCCCTGCACAGCCCGCTGCTCCACAGGCCAGGCCCATCCCTCACGCAGTAAGAGCGCAGCCAAGTCTGAGGGGTCTGTGCAGAGCTCCGCGTGGGAACCGTCCTCCCTAATCCCAGGGGATGAGCCCCTTCTCCCTTCAATCAGCCCGAGCCCTGGCCTCGCCTGGGCCCCGTCTTTCACCTTCGGCTCAGTTACCTGACCCCCATTCTTGGAGGCACTGCGGTCACAATCACAGGCCGCTGTCACAGAAACCCTTTAACACAACCCAGGGTTGGTGAGTCACCCCCGACAGCCAAGCCCTGACCTCAGGGTCCTGGAAGCAGCCTCTGTCACAGGAGGGGCCGGAGCGTCTGGCAAGCAGCGCAGACCCACACACGCAGGGAGAGGCGCACCTCAGGAACGCAGACCCTCGTGACATCGTGGAAGCAGACAGGCGACTCTCACGCCGTGCCCTGGACCACGAAGGCCCGACCGGCCGCTCCCTGCGAGCCCTGGAGGAGGGGACACTCCAGGCGGTGCCCAGGCCCCCGCTCCTCCCTCTCCATGGGCACACGAAGCTTGAGCCCTGCCACAAGGGGCTTTGGGACGTCACAGCCATCCTTGAGGGACCTCTTCAAGCCAGCTTTAGGGAAAAGACAATTCAGCTGTTAGCGTGGAAAAACCTGCAGACTCACGGGCACATTTTAAGATGTGTCAGACCTGTTTATTGCAATTCACAGAGAGGACGAACACTGAGCCGGCTCCTGGGGGTGGGGTTGGCTCTGCACAAGCAGCACAGTCCCGCAGGCAGCTCCTCCTCGCGGCTCCAGGGTTAACTCATGCAGCCCTGCAACACACGGCCAGGTCAGTCCCTTTCTGATGCGAGCTGGCTTAACTGCCCCCAAGGGAAGGGACAGTGGGCAAACCTTGGGGCGCGAACTGGAAGGCAGGCAAAACGCTCACACGTTCTCTATTTCGTGACGTGCAGTGTTTTCGGTGCACACAGCCCGCTGGGTGGCTCTCCGCGCTCCTGTCGCACAAGCGCTCCTATCACCCACCCCTGCGCGCTCTGGGGATCCAGCAGGCGCGGCTTCACCCTGCACAGCACCCCCTCAGCTGCGGTTCCCCAGGGGGCGTAGTGAGGTTTTCACAGGGCTCTAGGAGAGCGCCCGGAGGAGCTGGGCTTCACAGTTCTCAGAGGGAGCGCGGTCATGGTCAACGCACTCCGAGACTCGCTCCCCCTACAGCGTGTTTTCATCGAGTGTTAGCGGACAGCTCTGAGTGAAGCCCACGAGAGTGGACAGGGGACAAGCAGGACCACCCACTAGTCCGAGGAGAGAACTTCACTTGGAAAAAATGCTCACTTCATGCTGCGACAGAAAACCTCTGCAAACCACTCCCATGTTCAAGAGAAGCAGCTGCCCCGTGAAAGCGGGCGAATGGGAACCAGTAACGTAGAGATGGGGGTGATAGGCGCCGTTTGAGGTTTGCTCTGTGAGACTCATGGCCGAGCCCAGCGGACAGTGCTGCCACGGGCAGAGGGCGCCTGTGTCCGGCCGTCCTCCCCTTGGGTCAGAGCAGAGTCCACACGCACAGCAAAGAGCGTGAGGGGCTTCCTGGCTGGGCTCAGGAGCACCACAGCGGGCTCCTCACCTGTGCGCATGCCTGACGTAGGAGGCATCGGAAACGA
The DNA here is from genome assembly GCF_014108235.1 of Myotis myotis. Lineage (NCBI taxonomy): Eukaryota > Metazoa > Chordata > Mammalia > Chiroptera > Vespertilionidae > Myotis > Myotis myotis. Next base: position 1,408,442 of record NW_023416313.1, on the reverse strand, counting down.
AAAGCTAGTTTTAACGCAGTGAAGTATTTTCTTAACACATCACATTACAAAGCCCCAAACCACAGGGACAAGGCCTGGGCCCTCACCCATCTGCTGAGGAGTCTGTGGAAGAAGCCTCTCTTTCGCTTGGGGGCTGGCTTTGGTTGGCAGGTTTTGTCTCCCTGATGCAAGTCCCGAGTCTCCTCATTTTCACTTTCGTTGATGTCCTTGAAACATTCCGACTCGATCATCTGCATCCGCAGAAGGGCAGGACAGAGCAGCGGGCAGGCCCCAGGTCAGCCAGCCCCCGGGGCCCCTCTCCAGCCCTGCCCTCCATTTCTGCTGGCCCTGCCTCCTGGCCTCTTCTTGGGTCCCTTGGCCTCCCTCCCCCTGGTGCCAGCCAGCCCTGCTTAGGAAGTGGGACTTAGGGCCGGAAGCCCCCATCGGACCCAAATGGCCACCTTCTGCCCGCCACCTGTGAAGGGACCAGGGACAGCTGCCGTGGATAATTCTACCTCTCAACACCCTCACACAGGTGTGTGTATGTCACAGCTAAGAAGATACCGTCACACACACGTACACACGCGTCCTTGTCATTTCCATCCGTCACCCTCGCTTGGGTAGCGGCGCATGCTGACCAGCAGTACCTCATTCTGCCAGGGGATGGAGACAGAGCCCGTGACAAACTGGCTGTAGAAGGTGGTGTCGGCGGCGTCCAGGTAGATGCCTCTCACCGTGGAGAACTGCTCGATGTCCATGATGTCCTTACAATACACCGCACACGGCTGTGCACGGAGAACAAGGAGGCACCGGCCGTGAGGTCACTGGGCCACTGGGTGCCCTTAACCACTACGGACACCGCACATGGGGCCGAGGCCTGCACACTTCCTCGGGCCTGGTTCTGCCGAGCCTCTCATTGGAAGCATTCTGACCCCTTCCCTGGACACTGTCATTAACCTGTGGACACTGTCCGGCCAGGTCTCCTGCCCACACACCTGAGAGCCACGCCTCCCTCTTCTGCAGTGGACAATGGGTCACAGGCAGGCCAGGGCGAAGAGGGTGGCCAGGTGCTCTCGTGGGGACATGGCCCTGATCCTCACGCCCACCTCACACTCAGCTTCCTTCACAGCGACACCCGCCTCGTCTACGTGAGTAACGGTGGGCCCGTTCAGAGCTCATCTCAGGTGCCCAGCCGAGGGCGGCTGGTCTGCACACCCTCCTCGGGGCCCGGGACCAGGCTGCTCTCCTCAGGAGCCAGCGGTCAGGAGCAGGCGGGGCGTGTCAGTGTGGCCGCCTGCTTGGCTGGGAGTGAGGAAGAGAGTGCAGCAGCGGCCTGGCCCAGCCAAGGCAGGGGCGCCCTGCAGCTCCGAGCACGCACACCCCAGAGTGATGACCAGGGGGTCCTGTTCCCGATGCCAGGTAGGAACTTCTCTGAAAGCAGCTGCCACCACAAGGGGAGACAGTCCAGGGGGAAGCTGGTGGAACCGGGCCCCAGCCCCAGGCCCAGAGCCTGTACTGATCCCCACTCAAGTGCAAGTGCCTGACACGTGACCATCAGACTCTGCTGTCACCTGGCCCCCGCAGGCCCTCTGGCTAAAGTCAAGGGAACTCCCAGAACCGCCCAGACCTCTGGCCTACGCATCTTAGCACCGCACCCATCATCTCTCCCTCCTCAGAGAAGGCTGTTGGCTGACCTTCCCTGCACAGGCCCCAGGCGGCCCCAGGCCTGGTGGAAAGAAGGCTCTCGGGCCCAGCGGTCCATCGGAAGTCTCTGCCTGGGGTTCTGCTCCTGCTGTAACGGACTCACCGCTCATCTGCGCAGCCTGGACGAGCTCCCTCAGGGGAGCCGGCTGTTCTCCCTGTGCCGACACTACAGCGTGTCATCAGCATGCAATTGGAACCAGTTCCAGGGAAGAAGCCACTCGTGTGAGATATACGGATATAACCGAGTCCCGAACTCTGCGGCTAGACACCTCACGGCCATCACCCTGCAGGACCGCCTCACACCCGGCCACAGACCGTTGTCCAATCCGTCCACGCCTGTGTTCCCACCGGCACTGACACGTGCCCGAGCCTGGGTCGGTGTCCCCCCACACACACACTGAGGCGACCACTCCAGGCCCTCAATGTGCAGCCAGGACCTCTGAGACACACGCTGGCCGGCACTGACATCAGAAGGGGACACTGCGGGGGAGGTCTGAGGACAGCTGTGGCCGGGCTCAGCTCCGATGGCCCACGGCGGACACCAGGCCCCAAGCCCGAAGCCAGAGTGCTGCTGAGAAGGCCTGTGAGGACAGGCCTAGGACTATGGGGGGTGGGGAGGGAGGAGGAACCAGATCCTAGGGGACCTGAGCGGAAGTCACACCCACTGGCTGCACCGGGTGACCTGGAGCTACTGGGGTGAGGGCTGCCTTTTCTGGGACCCCTGCTACTGGGCCACATGGTACTCACGTCAGGGCAGAACGGGGGCTCTATCATGTGTACTTCCAGCCTCTTGAAGTTAATGTTCTTGAACAGGGGGTGCTTTCGCACACCAGCTGCTCCATCACCCTGGCAGCCCAGGCGCTGCTTGGGGTCCTTGGTGAGTAACTGGAAGAAGCAGAAATGGAGTCAAAAGCTCCGGGGTCAAAAGAAACGCAGAACAGCTCCACAACAGTCCCCAAGGAAGGGGCAAAGAGCACCCGCTTCGAAACAGAGGCCTCAGATTTCAGTGTCCACCCAACTTCATTAATTCAGACTTGACTAATTAAACATGCGGTGCTTCAAACGGAGTTAAACTGAAGTTTTCCTTTGAGCTGTCAATAAATAAAGAGTTGGCGAATAAATCCCTAAGAAAATAAATTTTTATCATGAAAAATGAGCAAAATCTTTAAAAGAAATAGAAACCGTTCAGCACTTCCGAGCAACTACTTACAGCGAAGTCACACCTACACGTAGAAACCCCTCACTCCTGATCTGCTCACTGAGGCCGCGGGGTCTCAGCGAACACTTCACCAGCCCGGTTCCAGAAGTCACACACGCTTACAACTAACCGTGTCCTTACTCACGCATCTGTAACTGTCACAGCTCGGAAGAACTTCCTCCACAGTTACAACCAACCAAAAACGTTTGGCTGGGCTCCAAGCAACACAGGAAAGGCCTGGAGCTTGAAAATACTCCTGGGCCGGGCCGGGAGTGCAGCCCGCCCCACCCTGGCTGCCTGAGCTGCCTGAGCGGCCGGTTGCGAGAGCACAGCGGCCCAGCGGGGTCAGCGGCTCTGCTGCTCTTGCACTGGCAGCGGGATGATGAGTCCTGACAGACACCCGAGCCCCGAGGGCCTAAGCAACACTGGGCCTCTGGCCCCTCCAGAAAGGTCTGCGACCCCTGCCAGACTCACAGCCAGCACCTACCGCTTCTCTGAAAATAAACCCAGTTTCCAGGCAGAGGCCAGAGAGCACTCTGGCTCGAGCTTACCTGCTATTTATTTATTTATTTATTTATTTATTTATTTATTTTTAACCTGCCTTCACTATAGTCGTTTTTCCGTGTTTCAGCCACCGGGAGCCTGTGAGGCCTCAGGGCAGGCTCCATTTCCAAGCGCCTTCTCACATCCCTGCAGCCACCTGAGTGCAGCAAGCACGCAGGCAGGATCTGTGAGCTGCACGGAACAGCAGCTTGGCCAGCTCCTGACTAAACTGTCAGCTCCAAGCAAACGAGCTGGAAGAAAGGCCCTGAGCCCAGTGCCCGTGAGAGGCAGGAGCACAGCCGCTATCCACGGAAACAAACGGAGAAGGAAGCTGACATGGCTACTGCCAGCACCAACCACTCCCCTGGGTTACTGACACACTTCAGTGACAGCGCCTGCTGGAGATTCCAACATCCCCAGGAACCTGCCCCCCCAGTCCCCCCAGCCACTCCCCCTGGGTCACACCCCGACTCTACATGACCAGCAAGCCCTCCTCTGCCCCCCGCAAGCAGCCTCCCCCGTGTGTGCCCGTCTTTCTAATCTAACTGGCCAGGAGGCACCGTGACTGCGCAGGCTGTGGCTCCTGTAACGGCAGCCTGACCCACAACGGGGGCCTCAAACGCTCCCTTCATTTCAACCCACATGGCCCTCTGATGCTGCAGGATCGCCTCCCCTCCCTGCATCTCCTCTCCTCTGCACACCGGGCCTCCTCAGCTCCCTCCCACCCGAGCGGCCAATGGCCTCTGAGACCAGAGGCACAGAACGTGCATGAGCTCCCAGTGCACATCCACGGCCCGCCCGGCACCACGTCTCCGGCACCATCTCTCCCGCGCTCCGCCTCTCCTGCCTGCTCCACCGGGTGCAGCCAGGTCTGAGCTGCTCCCGCCGCCCCCCTCCCCAGTCCCCGAACTTCTGCCAAGGCTGGCTGGCCCCTCCGTCCTCCTCGCAGCAGCCTCTCCCCGGCAAGTCCCTCCCCTGGAGCCCTGTGCCTCCCCGTGAGTGACAGTCCACACCCCTCCTGCCTATCCCCGCTCCTGCAGCAGAATGAGCCCTGGGGACGGGTCCTTGTCTGCTTGCCTCACTCAGGATCCCCAGTGCCTAGGACAGTCCCACGGGAGATGCAAATGGGAAGGAGTGAAGAAATGGACGCAGAACATGTGAGCACTGGCTTCAGGGAGGACGGAGCGCCTTTCACCCCTCAGTGTGGGCTGGGCAGCAGGGACCATCACGCCATTCCTCCCGGGCGGCATCCGGAAGGTTCCCTCCTGCCTGACTGGGGAGGAAGCCCCTGGCATTCGCCTCAGGAACACGAAGGCCCTCGGCGGCCTCCTGAGCCAGGGCCTTGCTCACTGGACATGGACAACGCGGGGCTGCCATGGCCGCGGGAGGGAGAAGCGCACGCCCGAGCCCGAGCCGACCCACCATCCGGCAGATGGACTCCGCGTCCTCCGAGAACCGCTGCGAGTACAACTCCGTGTCCTCCTTCACGCGCCGCTCCACCTCCTCCCGCTTGACTTTCTCTTTGAATTTTCTGAATGGAGAATGTCCCTGAATCATCTCATAGAGCAGACAGCCAAGCCCCCACCAGTCGGGGCCATAGGTATAGGCTTCATTATTGATCACTTCAGGAGCTAGGTAACAAATACAGGAAATGCTAATTAAATTTTAAATTTTCTGGTAACTAATTCCAAATAACACACTATAAATACAACATTTGTCCCAACATGCATGAACCTAGAAACAGGTTAAGCGAAAGAACCAGAGCGAAAGGCTGACTAGCGTGTGGCTATTTCTATGAAGCAGGCAGACTGGCCAAGTGCCCGGGGACGGAAAGCAGCTGCGTGGCTGCAGGCTGGGCTGGGAGGGGACAGGAGCCGCTGTGGATGGGCACGGGGGTTCCCGTTCTGGAATGAGGCCGTGGTGGTGGGCGCGCAGCGCTGTGACGGCTGAGACCATGGATGTACACGTCGGGTCGGCAGGCTTCATGTGCGTGAAGTATGTTTCAGTCCAGCTGCCACTGGAAACTGTACATCACAGAGCGGGCAACGAGTCCCCACAGAGGACCCACCGGGAAGGGTGCTCCCTCCAAACACAGCCACAGCCACGGGGTGCCTTGGCCGAGGGGGCTCCCTTCGGCCAGCACTGGGAGGGAGAGGCGCTGTGCCCGACCTCCGCCTCCCCACCCCCCCCCGCCCCCACTTCCAGCTCTAGTGCTGAGAATACAGCTCTTCTCAGTGTCTGAACAATCTCCAAAATGGAAATGTGTATTTTTGCTAGGAGCCCGTTTCCTGTGTTTTTAATATAAATAGTGTACACAGACTGATGGAACTTTAAATAAACGGGAATTAAGTATTTAAGAGTTGAAAAAAAAAGGGGACCATCATGCCATTCCTCCCGGGCGGCATCCAGAAGGTTCCCTCCTGCCTGACTCGGGAGGAAGCCCCTGGCATTCGCCTCAGGAACACGAAGGCCCTTGGCGGCCGCCTGAGCCAGGGCCTTGCTCACTGGACTGTCCCTCATCTCATCAGGTCCCCGCGGCAGGTGACAGCAGAGCAGCAGGCTGTGGGAGTTGCTGCAGGCTCTGCAGGGGCCCTCGGCAGCCCCTCGGCATGTGAGAGGCCGCCCTGGGGTCAGGTTGGCACCCGGCTGGAGCTGTGAGGTCACTGCTCTGGAGCTGACCAAGGCAGGCCCGCGCACCCAGACTTCGGCATGGCCAGGGGACACAGTTCCACCAGGGGTTTGCGAGGCCGTGTGCACCCGGCGTGGCAGCGGCAGAGTGCGATGGGCTGCCTGGTCCCGACCCTGCCTTCACGGAGCCCAAGATGTCTATGGGCCTCAGTCCCACCTAGGAGAGGAGTGGACAGGAGGACTCCTCACACTCCCACGCCGCCGGCACAACTTCCAACGCCACCTGTGCCTCAGGTAGAATGTCTCTGTGTCCTGAGAACCCGGGCACCTAGACAGAAAGGGCAAGGCTCGCTGAAGGGGTCCTCTACGTACCCATGTAGCCGACTGTTCCAACTCTTCCTCGAATTGTCTCCCCTTCTGGGACCTCCATGGCTAAACCAAGATCTGAAATCCGGATATGTCCTGCGTGTGTTCAAATACATGACACAAATCACAGGGGGGCGTGCTGACGCCTCAACTCCCTACACCTGGGGAGAGCCACCTACAACGGGAGTTGCAGCGGCCCACACTCTCAAGGACTGAGATCTAAGTGACAGTGACCTTTCCACATCTGCTGAAGTACCACCCAGAGCGTCAGCTCCACTCACAGCAGGACGTTAGGCTTCTGCCTGGCTCGGGGTCGGGAAGCCCTCTGACCATCGACACCAGCTGACAAGCTCTCCCGGGCACTGAATCGTTCCCGACCGGCCTGCACAGCGCTCGGGACAGGAACGGGGACCCGGGACTGAGGCTGCACCGCATCACAAATCCCATCATGCCCTGGGCGCGAGCCCACCCAGGAGGCAGGAGGGTGCCCGAGTTAGAGCAGATTCTGGAGCCCTGAGGCCTGGGTTTGAGGCCCAGCTCTGCCACATATTAGCGCGTCTGGGTTTCCTCCTTCACAGAGAAGATTCCCTCAGCAATGCAGCTTTATAACGTTTATGTCTAAGTAGAGTACACGCATGTTGCAAAATTTCAAGTTCCCCTGTCTCATTTTACTTTTAAAAAGAGAAGTGAACAGTAAACCTTCTGGAAAAACTGCAAGTTTGAGACATGGTCTGTGGGCGGTGTGTGCGGACACAGGCACACCCATCCTTGCTGGTGCAGATACAAACAGCACAACAGCCTTGCCCGTGGGGCTCAGTTGGCTGAGCATTGTCCCCTGCAATAAGGGGTCCCTGGGTCGATTCCCAGTCAGGGCATATGCCGGGTTGCGGGCTCCATCCCCAGCAGGGAGTGTGTAGGAAGCAGGTGGCTGATGCTTCTCTCTCTCCCTCTCTCTCTCTCTCTCTCTCTCTCTCTCCCCCCTTCTCCCTGCCTCTGTTTAAAAACAAACAAACAAAACAACCAGCACAACCCCCGATGGAGGGATTTGGCAGAACTGCACGTGACCTGGCCTTCAGCCTAGCACCCCACTCCTCTGGCTCTACCCCAGGGCTGCACTAGAACCACAGGCATGCCATGTGCCCAGGCTGCACGCTGTGCACATGAAACAGCAGAGACTGGGGCAGCCAGGCCCCCCCGTGACAAGGGGCCGGGAGATCTCTGAGTGTGCGAGAGTGATCTCTGCTACATATTAAAAAAGCAAAGTGAGGAAAACAGCATAAGGATGTCAGTCATCAGACCCAATGTTCTCAGCATCAGAGAAAAATGCAAAGGGAAGAAGAAGGGAATGTCAATATGAACCCGTGATGAAGGTTTTCTTTAAAAAAAAAGAGAAAAGGCACATTTCCTCCGCCAACTCCGAAGGCCTAGGAAGAATGACCCGCACAGCAACGGGACCGCGGCGCCCACGTGGGTCTCGCGAGGCCGCTCTCCACACAGAGGACGGGCCCCGGGGAGACGGTGGACTCAGGTCTCAGGACACACACAGGGGACCCTGAACAGGATCACAGAGAAAACAAAGGGCGATGTTCAAATCTACGGGGCACCTGCTGACCAAGCGGGACAAGCTGACCAAAGCGAACAATGACTCCGATGGACAGAAACCTAGCAAAGCGTTACAACCCGCCAGTTCATAACGACAGCAAAACAGGAAGCGAACACCTCCTGGTCGTCTTGTGAAAACAAGGGGCGCAGAGCCCAGTGTTTCACCTGGTTTCCCTGAGCAAAGAGGTAAACAAATGCTGACGAGGCCAAGTTCTTTCCCGTAGATGAATCCAACAAGTGCGTGCCCAGGAGCGGCCCGAGTCCCAGGTATGACAGGGAGACACTGACCGTTAAGCCGTCAGCGGAAAGCTGCTGACCAAGACCCAGCCCCGAGGGCCGCTCCTGACACGATCACGGGCTCCCCTGCGTGGAAGAGCCCACGTGGCCATGTGCACGGCTGCCCTGGGACACACGCCCCGCAAAGAGGGCAGCACCGTGAGCAGCGCCCATGGTGAGGAGGGCGCGGAAACCCACGTCTCAGGAATACAGCAAGATGTGGGTCAAGAGCAAGAGCAGAATGTCCTCACTGTGAGTTCACCTCGGCCTGCTGCTCGCCTGAGCCCCGGGGTGACAAGGCCACCCATGCACTTGCAGAGGCGTCCCCGGCTCGCTTTGCTGTGTCTGCCTGATGTCTGAGTGGAGAGCACGCAGGGTTCTGCACTGACTCTCTGCCCCCAAGTCCCTCTCAACGAAGTCTGTGCTCCAGAGGGAGGCTCACTCACCGCGGTCGTCGAGGAGAATGTTCTCAGGCTTTAAGTCTCTGCAAAGGAAGAAGTGACAACAAAGAGCAGTTATTTGGAAGCTGACACTGCGACCATCAGCAGCCGCAGAAACAGCCCCGCGGTCTCTGCACCGACAACGGCAAGCCGCCCCGTGAGAGTGAGCGCACGCTGCCCGCGGGAAAGTACGAGGCAAGCAGTGACTAGGAAATCGAAGGAGCGGGCAAATACCCAGGAGGGACTTGCGGCCAACGGGCGGGGTGAGAGCGAGGGAGACCCAGACCCTGGGACTTTAGGAGAAAGGGCGAGGCTGGCAGGGCCTCCCAGAGAGCGGGCCTAGGTGAGATCGCCCAGGAGAGACGAGAAGAAACTCCAGCAGCTACAGGACGGGGGGCTGCCTTCCCTCAGAATAAGACACTGAACTAATGCTATTAATTTCGTTTTCTTACTAAATTCTAAGATGTAAAAACAGCAAAGTAAATGTGATTTTAAGACACTGAATTGTGTGCCATTTGCTGGAACTGAGTCCCAGTCCTCAGCAGCAGGTTCAATGTCTCAGATGTCAGAAACAGGTTCTGACGCTACAGAGCGGCACTGCCCACATCTGACCAGCTGAACAAATGAGAACGGCCACTAGGGATCAGAGAGGACGGAGAGGAAGCCGGGTCCGCCGCTGAGGGCCACAGGGGGAGCGCCCGGGCCCTTGGGCTCGGGAGGCACCGCCGCACCTGTACACGATCCGCTCCCTCTGCAGGTCCTCCAGGCCACAGCACAGCTCTGCCGCGTAGAAAACCGCTCTCTGCTCGTCAATGCCGGGGCTGCCCAGGTTGTAGATGTGGAACTTCAAGTCCCCTCCGTTCATGATGGTGAGCACCAAGCACAGGGCGTCTTTGGTTTCGTACGTGTAGCACAAGCTCACCTGGAGACGGCAGCATCGCAAACACAAGACACCTGCTCACCCCGGCCCTCCCCCTGGCCGACAGCATTCAGGGAGGCCTGCGGGGTACGGGCACCCACTCTGCCTCAGGGGCTGCACCCACACAGGGGCTTCGGGGCCTTTTCTTGCTGAGGACCCGGCGCCAGTTCTCAACTGAAGGGAGAGAACTTGCCACGCCCACGTGGGTGGGTGGGTGGCGCCACTTCACAGAGACACTGGATCACCATCCCAGGCTACCCTCACCCTCACCCCGCCCCCAGCAGTGCACGGAGGTCCCGCTGCTGCACATCCTTCCAACACTGCTGTCAGCCAGCACGGGTGGTGTTAACCTGCATGGCTCTGACTGTGCACACGGGGGCTACTTCTCATGCTTTTGCGTAGACTTAGGAAACCTATTTTGCCTGGTTTTCTATTGGTCTGTACGTCAATTCACACACACACACACACACACACACACACACACACACACCCGCTAGGGCTATGACTGGACTGCACTTCATTTAATCTCTGCATCAATTTGGGGGGAAACTGACATCTTCACAGCACTGGTCTTCCGACCCATGAGCCCCCCTCGTTAGCTCCTGTCATTTTCTTTTCTTTTCTAAGTATTCTCTCAACACCATGTTGAAACTTTTTAAATTGATTTTTTAGCAAGAGAAAGAGAATACCGGTTTGCTGTTCCACTTGTTTATGCACTTGCTGCTGCTTGCTGTACGTGCCCTGATTGGGGATCGAACTACACCCTGACATACCGGGAAAATGCGCCAACCGAGCTGCCCGGCCAGGGCTCCTGGAACCTCTTGTACTCACATTTTATAGGTCTCAGTGGAGAAGTCTCGCACATTTTCAATTTTTGCCTAGCTCTCGATGTTCCTTGATGCCATCATAGATGGTGTCAATTTAAAATTTTTCATTTTCTAATGTAGCTAGTGGCACATTTAATAAATTGACTAACTTCCCAATCAGTGACTCAGAAAGTCTCGGACTGTCTACTGCACAATCGCGCTGGGGGGGTGGGGGTGGGGGGAGACGGGGGTGACGTGGCCGGGCAGGACCCGCACCACTGTGTGCAGGGAACAGATCCCAGGGAAGGGAGAATATTTCTAGGTTCCTTGGGAGCAGCCAAGAAGGCAGAAACAAAAACATTTCATTTAAATAGAATAAACCGCAACTACTTCTATGTCCCTTTCATTACGTTAGAGTGTGGATTTTTATGTTTCAAGGTAGTTACCCGAATATGTGTAAAGCAGCTCCAAAATGAGCCCATTTTTAAAAATATATATTTTATTGATTTTTTTACAGAGAGGAAGGGAGAGGGATAGAGAGTTAGAAACATCGATGAGAGAGAAACATCGATCAGCTGCCTCCTGCACACCCCCTACTGAGGATGTGCCTGCAACCAAGGTACATGCCCTTGACCGGAATGGAACCTGGGACCCTTCAGTCCGCAGGCTGATGCTCTATCCACTGAGCCAAACTGGTCAGGACCAAAATGAGCCCATTTTATTAAAGATTTTCAGGTGACATGCGTCAGACTGTCATGGCAGACACATAAAGTCTTGCTATTAAATTTATACGATGGCCACCCACTGCTGGGAACGCTGCCCCCCAGCACAAAGCAGCGGACCTCACACTGAGAAATCAATGACTTGGAGGAAGTGACTCGAACACTACAAATCACTTTATAAACTACCTGTCACTCTCTTCCTTCAACCAGACCCTCACACTGCAGTAGATGCTGCAGGAAAAACGCGGTCAGGGGGCGAGAAACCAGGTTGGAGATGAAACCACGCCACTCACTGCTCGGCCCAGGCCTGGAGCGGCCCTGAGCCCACCGACCCCAGAGAAGGTGGACGGAGAGGCACCATACAAGGGGGTGCTCACTGAGGACCACGCAGTAAAGGTGCAGGCAGCAGAGAAAGGGAGAGACGGGATGGCCTGAGGCCCAGAGAGGAGGCGCTAGAGCAGGTCTCCAGCCGGAAGCTGGCTGCCGGGGGAACGGGGGACACCTGGCCGGCGCAAGCTTGCAGTGGAAGTCACCGCCAGACCAGGCCTGGTGGAAGCAGCGGATTTGTTACAAACCCAAGTTCCAAGCAGGCTCTCCACTGTCGTATGTTTGTGTCCAGTTAAGGAATTGAGTAAGAAAAGAGAGGGCTGTTACTAAAGCAAAGCCGTTCCCGACACCTATGCCTGTTAACAGCACAAGATGGCAACCGCACACGCACTAAACCAAGAAATTCCCACGGCTGGAAGGAGGGGGCTTCGAGGCAGGTCGTTAGGGAAAATGCTGGTTCCCACGGGTCCTCAGTGAGGAGAGGAGGGACTCGCTGCAGATCCACCGGGCTCTCTCTGAGGCCCATGGGAGGCGCGAGGAGGTACTTACTACAAATCTACTTTGCACTTTTTCCAGGAGTCTTTTCTCATTCAGGGCCATGGCTTCGCCGTTCCTCCTTTTGATTCTTTTCTTTAGCATCTTTTTGCAGGCATACATTTTCCCTGTAGCTCTCACTTGACAGGCATAAACCTAGTGTCAAAGAGAAAAGGAGAGGTGGGTCGGAGCTGGGATTCCCAGGCTACGGGGAAACCCGTCTTCTGTGATCAGCCTGTCAGAGCAGCAGCAGAACTGGCCGAGCCACGACCACTGCCACGGTCACTGCTGAGAGTTTCTGAGCCGCCCCCTCCTCCCCTCGGCTTCCTCGTCTGCGGCAGCGCTGGGGCAATCACGGGAAATACATGCTCTAAAACCCAGGACAGTGGGCAGACGGGACTTGTTCATCTGTGATCGTGGTGCAACTCTTTAACATGTCTCCCTCCCTTTTTGTACAAAAGCAAAAGTTTTAGAAACTAGATTCTTGATTTTTTAGAAAGTTCAAGAATATTAGAAAATATATTTTACAGAAGTCATAGACTTTCATACATTTATTATACTTAGGTTTTTTTTTTGTTTTTTTTTTAATATATTTTATTGATTTTTTACAGAGAGGAAGAAGAGAGAGATAGAGAGTTAGAAACATCGATGAGAGACAGCCATCGATCAGCTGCCTCCTGCACATCTCCCACTGGGGATGTGCCCGCAACCCAGGTACATGCCCTTGACCGGAATTGAACCTGCAACCTTTCAGTCCGCAGGCCGATGCTCTATCCACCGAGCCAAACCGGTTTCGGCTATACTTAGTTTTAAAGGCATATTTACATATTAGTTAATTTTATATTATGAACATTTTCAAACATATAAAAGTGCCCTGACCTGGAATCAAACCATGATCTCCTGGATCATGGTTGACACTCAACCACTGAACCACACTGGCTGGGCACTTCCTAATTTTTTTTAAAAGCTTTTACTAACATACCTTTTGCTCAAAGTTCAATCTTTTTAAAAAAAATATGTATTTTATTGATTTTTTTTACAGAGAGGAAGGGAGAAGGATAGAGAGTTAGAAACATCGATGAGAGAGAAACATCGATCAGCTGCCTCCTGCACACTCCCTACTGGGGATGTGCCCGCAACCCAGGTACATGCCCTTGACCGGAATTGAACCTGAGAACCTTGAGTCCGCAGGCCGACGCCCTATCCACTGAGCCACACCAGCCAGGGCTCAAAGTTCAATCTTAATGCTCATGCTTATTCCCCAGATACATGTTATGGAAGTACATGTGCAACTTCAGTGGGTGCGTTACCTGAAGCGAGTGTCTCAAATACCTGCTGTATAGCATGGCGCACACTGGCCACATAATACTTACCTCTCCAAATCCGCCTTTTCCTAGGACTCTGTAATGTCTAAATGTTTTCTTTGTTACTGGCTGCCTAAGTAATAAAAAAGAAGTTTTAGGTCTCACATCACATTGTTACTTTAAAGCAGAAAAGCCCACCTAGCTCTTGTCCCAGACTTAGTTATGGAACCCTACTGGTCTAGGGGAGGACAGGGTGCCTGTGCTTGGGGACTGTGGCCCTCGCGGGGGACAGCTCTCAGCTGCACTCAGCAACAAGCACACGGAACATTTTTCATTGAAAACACTGATGACAGATGCAAAATGGTCCAGTTATCTTTACTCATGAAAGACAAGTTTGCAACTCGCCCACATGTGAAGTATTATGTATTCTCAGGACCCCCTCAGGCCCGTCAGAAAGCTGCTGAGGAAAGAGGACGGGTCTACAGCACGCTGTCCTTTGAAAAACCAGACATCTCGAAAAACATGTCTGAACTAGAACTGGAAAAGTGGTCAATCTATAGACAGTATGTCCTCGGGTGACATCGGAGATCCGCTCCTATGGCGACGTAATGCAATTTTCGCCGTAAGTCGGAACCCACCTACATAAACACCTTATGTCACTCACATGGAGCACAGACACAGCAGTAAGGAAGGGAAACAGTAAACAAAATTTAAATGAAGATAACAATCCCTGACCTTTACTTGTGGTAAATAAATAATAAAAAATATAAAGCACATATGTACATACGTCAAAATCATGGAACTTTTTTTATAAATAAAGGGGCGATGGTGACGTAACCACGAAACAACATACGTCAAGTTCGATGTAACCCAAGGACTGTCTATATATAAAAGGCTAAGCAACTGGCCAAGCAACTGGCCGACCAGCCGACCCAGCCGGTAGGTATGACATGCCCTGACCACCAGGGGGCAGACACTCAACACAGGAGCTGCCGAGCGGCAGCAACTTTGCAGAGTGCCCTCTCACACTCTGGGACCCCTTGTGGGATGTCGGACTGCCGGTTTCTGCCCAAACCCCGCAAGTCAGGCCCAGGGACCCCACCTGCCGGAGGGACCCCACTCACTCCGCAGACGCCCTTTGAGCCCCGGCACCGCCCCAGGTGCAGCTGGCTGGGAGGGATCATGGGAGGTTGGCTCCAGGGCGTGTCCGGTCCATCTCGCCCAGTCCCTCCCCGCTGGCCACCTTCTAATTTCCTTTCAATGTGCATGAATCTGTGCACCAGGCCTCTAGTCAATAATAATTGTAGCCCTGGCCGATGTCGCTCAATGGTTAGACTATTGGCCCAAACACTGAAGTGTCAAGAGTTTGATTCCCAGTCAAGGGCACGTACCTGGGTTACAGGTTTCATCCCTGGCCCTGGTTGGGGTGTGTTCAGGAGGCAACCAATCAATGTATCTCTCTCAGGTCGATGTTTCTCTCTCTCTCCTCCCTTACCCCTCACTTCCAATCTCTCTAGAAATCAATGGAAAGAATATCCTCACTCTCGGGTGAGGAGTAAAAGTAAAAGTAATAACAATTGTAATAACAAGACTAGTGGCAGCTAATACTTTGTGAGCACTTACTCTGTACACGAGACTAGGAAGGCTAAGCACTTCACACACATTTCTCAGGCGACCCGGGCATCTAGTGGTGTGGGTCATGCGCACCTAGACTTACAGAACCAGGACCTGAAGCTCACAAAGGCTGTCACTTGCCTGAGATCACACAGCTGCAGGAGGCCGCACAGCTGCAGGAGGCCGCACAGCTGCAGGAGGCCGCACAGCTGCAGGAGGCCGCACAGCTGCAGGAGGCCAGCACAGCTGCAGGAGGCCACACAGCTGCAGGAGGCCAGCACAGCTGCAGGAGGCCCGCACAGCTGCAGGAGGCCAGCACAGCTGCAGGAGGCCGCACAGCTGCAGGAGGCCGCACAGCTGCAGGAGGCCAGCACAGCTGCAGGAGGCCGCACAGCTACAACACGCCACACAGCTGCAACACGCCACACAGCTGCAGGAGGCCAGCACAGCTGCAGGAGGCCGCACAGCTGCAGGAGGCCGCACAGCTGCAGGAGGCCGCACAGCTGCAACACGCCGCACAGCTGCAACACGCCGCACAGCTGCAGGAGGCCAGCACAGCTGCAGGAGGCCGCACAGCTGCAGGAGGCCGCACAGCTGCAGGAGGCCAGCACAGCTGCAGGAGGCCGCACAGCTGCAGAAGGCCGCACAGCTGCAGGAGGCCAGCACAGCCTGAGACCCACAGCACTGTATGTCTGTGACCCTAGAACAT
The DNA here is from genome assembly GCF_014108235.1 of Myotis myotis. Taxonomy (NCBI): domain Eukaryota; kingdom Metazoa; phylum Chordata; class Mammalia; order Chiroptera; family Vespertilionidae; genus Myotis; species Myotis myotis. Next base: position 1,392,771 of record NW_023416313.1, on the reverse strand, counting down.
GCTTTATTTTTCTAACTACTGCACCAAGAGGGCTGACAACCATTTAAAAAGACAGAACAGAGTCAAATGAATGAGAAGAAACTACTAACACACATTAATAATCTCTGTAGAGAAATACCACATGAAGGCCAAGATTTCCAAGAGTACTTTGACAGATGGAAAAGTATACATCAATCAGGGTGAGTATGAGAAGTTACCATTGTTTTCCCTGAATCTTAAGTGAGAACATACCTTTCCAGCCATTTCCACTGTAAAAATCGAGAAAAATATGGGCTCTCTTGGTATTCTTCAAATGGCTTTCCACTTAAATAGCGATGGACAACTCTAGAAGAAGATGGCGTGCAGTTATACCTGCTTCCTTACAACACGGAAACAGCTGTGTTAGCAACAGCAAGCCCTGGGCATGGGAAAGTCTATCACACACACACTGCTCAATACTGAATGCGAAATTACAGGAGTCACAACAGGCTCTAATGCTATCAGTGAAAACAGGGAGGGAAGATTCAAAAGAAATGAAATCAATTTACCCTCCCAAAGTCAGAGGTTCTTTTTATGTATATGGACATCAGAGAAATGCTTTATAAAAACAATCTATCAGCCGAAACCGGTTTGGCTCAGTGGATAAAGCGTCGGCCTGCGGACTGAAGGGTCCCAGGTTCGATTCCGGTCAGGGGCATGTACCTGGGTTGCGGGCACATCCCCAGTGGGAGATGTGCAGGAGGCAGCTGATCGATGTTTCTCTCTCATCGATGTTTCTAACTCTCTCTCTCTCTCTCTCCCTTTCTCTCTGTAAAAAATCAATAAAATATATTTTTTTTAAAAAAACACACAAAAAAAACAATCTATCAGTAAAAAGACAATAGTTTAAAACATATTCCAAGTGTGTGTGCACGCATAGGCATGTATATTTCAGGAGGGAATTTAAACATTTTGTAAATAAAATGGAGGAATGTCTAATTGGTAATAGTCACAAGGCAGAAAATGTTAATATGTGACACACCTGTTGTTTTAACACTGGAAATGAAGCAATCAATTATTTTACGCGACACACTTTCTCAAATTTTATGCACTTGGCCTTGCCACTGAGGTTTCATTTATAACTCTATTTTAGAAGGAATAAAATGCTCACTTGGGGAAGCATCTCTCCCTGTCCTGCTGAGTGGGCTGCAAGCACGCGCCGATGCTGCAGGGAACACGATGCTGAGGTCCCCCAGGCTGAGCCTCTCAGGGGAGCTCGGCAGCAAAGCTGCGTTTACAGTGACACTAAGGCCGCACGTATTCTGAACCCCATTCTCCCAGAGGGCTCTCCAGAGGCTGCAGTGTGACAACACCGCCGCGGCTCTGAGAGTGGGATGCTCGTGTCTTATTTTAAGAAGCACGACCCACATGAACAAAAGCTCTCCGGGTCCTCCACGCGTTTTAAGAGCGGAAGGTCCTGAGAGGAAAGGTCTGAACCGGCCGCTACGTTCAATCTGAGAACTAAACGCTGCTCCGGAGGCTTCCCGGGCTGCTCCCGGGCGCTGGGGGCGCCTTCCGCGCAGGAGCAGGTGGGCAGCTCAAATGCAAACCTTTCTGAACCGGTTAAAGGACTCGATGCCGCCGTCAGCTACATCGTCTTTATCAAGGCATTTAAGAATTCCCATGAGAAGCACAACACAGACAGAGCTTGTTCTACAGGGTGAGGCAAAAGCAGGCTTACAGCTGTTCGTATGGAAAATAACACAATAATTAGTAAATAATAATACAGGACTAAACTCTGTTTCGCATACTCACCGCTGGAAGCCCACTTTCCCTCACCTGTATTATATTTGTGTTTCAGAGTCTGTTTAATCAATGGCTACCATCAGCCTACCAGCGCTTCTCCATTTCACTTCCTCACACACCTCCCTCAAAACAGCCAACTGCTGCTCAGCTCTAGTCTGGGAAATAAGGCTCCCGCACGCATTTCAAACCATTATGACATTTGAAACTGCACAGTCCTGGCTGCGTTTCCGGTGGTTAGTGTCAGCCTGTGAAGCAGAAGGACCTTGGGCTCGATTCCCAGTCAAGGGCATGTACCTGGATTGCACGTTCGATCCTGGCCCTGGTCCGGGTGCGTACAGGAGGCAGCCAATCGGTGTGTGTCTCTCTCATATTGATGTTTCTCTCTCTTTCCCTTCCTCTCTCTCTAAAATCATTAAAAAAAGCAAAACATTTTATGGAAATCTTTCATCCCAGACACCAGCATTTTGGAAGGCTGAGCAGAGGGCCAGGAGCTGGCAGAGTGCTGCTACCACCCTGGCCCTCCGATGTGGCTGCCTCCGTGGGTCCCTATGCAAGTGTCCTGACGGCTCCTTCTGGTGGAAGCGGCATTTCATCTCGACAGCGCTCTGTAAGAGCTAGCTCATGCCCAGAAGCCCCGTCTCAGGGCGAGCCACAGCGATGGGCAGGGTGGGCACAGCCCCTTACCTGACACATTCCTTGAACAGCTCTTTGGAGGGGATCTCCTTCAGTCGCAGCCTGCACGCTCTCACAGCATGGGCAGAAATCCGGGGTAAAGGGGCTGCCGCGTTCTTACAGCACAAACCAAAGACATGAAATTAGTGATTTCACAACTTACCAATTATGAGCAAGACCTAACGCCTATTGTAAAAAATGAAAACACCAAGGACATGAGGTAAGTCTAGGTACCACGGTCACTCTGCCCAGCCTCATCTCCCAGGGTTCAGTGTCACCTTTCCCCGGGACATCAAAACAGACACTGCACCCCACATCACAGCATCACTCACACAACAGCCAAAGGCAGGCGCGACCCAGCGTCCATGGGTAGATGTGTGGGCCAACAAAGTGTGGTCCACCCGTTCAAAGGGCATTATCCAGCCTTCAATGGAAGAGGATTCTGACACCTGCGACACATGAATGGACCTTGAGGACAACCTGCTAAGTGAAATATGCCAGTCCTGGAAGGGCAAATCCTATCAGACTCCACTTATACTCCGTCCCGACAGCAAATTCATAAAAGACAAAAAGAAGAGTGGGTGCCACGGGCTGGAGAGGGGGGGCCTGCTGTTTAATGGAGACAGGGTTTTAGCTCCGCATAAAAATGTTCTGGAGAGAATGCAGGTGACGGCTGTACAATGGAACGTACTTAATGACAAATTTTATACGATTTTTATCACAATTAAAAATGCAAACATACACACAAACGCTCAGAAATACACACACTTTTTCCTCATACAAATGGAATAAAAACTGTGCATAGATGTCCCTCAATTTATGATGCAATTATGTCCCAACAAATCCATCCTGAATTCAGAATATCATAGGTCAAACCTACCTAACACGGTAGCTCAGCCAAGCTGGCCTGAAACATGCTCTGAGCACTTACATCAGCCCACACCAGGGCAGCTGTCTTCCACTGCCTTCCCTCTTTCCTCACAGAGGAGACACGGGGGAATTTTGTAGACATGATGGGACACAGAAACACAAAATAAAATATCCAGAAAATGCTGACAACACAGCACACTGCAGAGCAGGTGTGGGGAACCCTTTTTCTGCCAAGGGCCATTTGGATATTTATAACATCACTAGAGGCCTGGTGCACGAATTCGTGCACCGGTGGGGTCCAGCCAGCTGCCCTCTCCCACCCCACATGGGGTGATGGGCCAGCTGGGGGGAGGGGCCACGGGAGAGCAAATTGGAGGCGGGGCTGGTGGGGGGGCAGGGCCTGGAGAAGATCCACTGAGCTGGAGCTGAGCATGGGCCCCAGGCTTCCCAGGGAGAGCGGCCTCAGCAAGAAACAGAAACCACCAGAAGCCTCTGCGACGCCCCGAGCCCCCTCGGGCCAGGCGGACTCACAGCTGGTGTCTCCGCGCGCACATGAGACACGGCCGGGCACTCGCCTTGGTCTGTCGGTCAAACCGTGGGACACTGGTTCCCCTTCTTCTCTCTGGGCCATTGGGAGACGCAGGCCCCAGCAGCAGAGCCGGGCCCCACCAGCAGCCAGAATGGAGGCCTCAGACAACTGGGCCGCCGCCTCCACGGACTAGAACACACGGCTGTAGAGTCTTAATTCTCCCCTAAAACATGCCCAGCTGCTCCTCTTCAGCCGGATGGACTGAACTAAGGAACCAAAGACAAGTTTCCTCTGGGGCGGGATCCACGGGGAGCCGGCTGGTGGCGAGGCCCCCCACAGGCGGCTGCTGCCCCCCACGCTCGGGGAGCTCTGGGCTGGGGGTGCCGGGTCCCGGGCGGCTGGTCCACAGGGTTTCTCTCCGCCGCCTTCCTGGCCTCCCGAGCCGTCCCCTCTGCCCCACGCACCAGGCTCTGTCGCTAGAGCCGGGACTCGGAGCGAAGGAGCTGCACCCCCACCCGCTTCTCAGTCTCGCCCGCACGGATCGGGCCAAAGCCCGCTGCCCAAGAATGGCACCACATGGGGAGGGTCGCAGCGGGGAGAGGGGCGCCCTGACCTGCCAGCCTTGGCGACAATCATCTCGATGCCCAGCTGACTGAATTCGTCCCACAGAGCCTGCACCTCAAGCTGCGCTCACACTGGCCACCTTCACCGGCGCCTTGGCGGCTGCCGCGCAACTGGCCGCAGGGCCCTCGGGCTCACGTCATAGCAATCGGTCGTTCCAGTCGGTCTCTCTGCCGCACGGTCCCTGGGCTTTTATTATATAGATTTCCGGGCCATACAAAATCATCCCCTTAGAATTAGCTGCTATATTTGGTCAAACATTTAATTAACTCACCCCAATGCCTGGCAGGGCCAGAGCACGTGATCGCACGGGCCTTCCATGCCCCTCAGGCCACATGTCCCCACTCCAGCTGCGGAGTGTCAGCTGTTGATCCTGTGATCGGTGGCACCACGAGAGCTTCGTCCGGCATGTCCCAAGCCAGAAACGATCAAACTGCGAAGTGCACTCTACCACCTGCCTAGCGCTTTCGCACACGCACATAGGAGGGCGGGAAAGCCGCGAGTCGGGGCTGCCTGCAGTTTTGTGTGTGCTGATGCTGGGAGTGACTGTGCTCTCTGGCGGCCGCCTGGCTTGGCAGAGTTCACCTGCCTACGAAGCGTTCCAGTCACCAGCTCTCTCCTCTTCCCACACCACTGCCACCAACACCTCTGCACACCGGTGTGATGGGATAGAGTCTAAAAGGAGAACTACCAGCTCAAAGGACCCACGTTTTAAATGTTGATATTGATTACAAAACTGCCTCCAATAGGCTGTGTCGCTCACTCCACGCTCCCCGTGTGCCAGTTCCCACTCCCTTCACCCCCCTCCCGAGGACTCTGGGAGAACACATAACAGAACTGCTGTCCAGCTCATGCTCAACTGCACGTGTCATTTGTCAGCAGAAAGGAGGCGTGCATTGTAGACTGATTTCTGCCTGTGGTATTCCTGCTACCAGAGCAAAACTGTGTGTTTCCTGTCAGTCAGACCAACTATTTCAGCAAAGTTGAACTATTAATAGAAATATACATTGAGAAAACTCACATTAAAAAGATTATTATAATTGACCATCATGATTACTAGCTGTCATTTAAATGATCTAAAACAAGCCCTAGCCAGTTTGGCTCAGTGGATAAAGCATCGGCCTGCATCCCGAAAGGTCCTGGGTTCAATTCTGGTCAAAGGCATGTACCTTGGTTGCAAGCTCCTTCCTGGCCCAGGCCCTGGTCAGGGCTCGTGCTGGAGGCAACCAATAGATGTGTTTCTCTCTCATCAATGTTTCTGTCTTTCCCTCTCTCTTCTACTTTTCCTTAAAAATCAATGAAAAAATATCCTCAAGTGAGGATTAACAAAAAAATAAATGATCCTAAACAAGTGAAGCCTCACCACACCGGGTGGACGAGGTGTGGACCGCTGCAGCGCGTTCCACAGCAAGAAGAGGGAGAGCAGAGACCACATCATGCTCTTGGACTCACTCCCCAGACCAGGCTCCCCTACACGCAGGCCATGACAAGGGTAAGAGGGTTCATTCCTTCCACCCTTCAGAAAAGAAGTCTGCTCATTCATTTACTCAACAAACACACCTTGTCCCAGGCATAGGAGACAACAGAAAACAAGACAAAATTTTCCACAGAACATAAAGCCACCAAATTTCAAAACTGTCTCAAAAAAATGTATTTTTAAGAAATCGTTCTCAGGGTTTTCCACAGTTTTAGGTCCTTTCCCAAGGTCTCAGTTTTCTGTAGCTAAATAGCAGGTTAGTTCCATTACGCGGTTTAATGATTAACTTTAACTGGAGACCCTTTTCTCGGTAACTTAGGACATTTTTATTTAAGAATAATGTCTTCCCACAGAAAGGACAAGCAGTGCTGTGATCCTCCCTGAGCAGAGGCAAGGGAAGGCCTGCTAACCGTAAAGTCAGACAGACCTTCTAGGCCTTCAATTCAGGAACAAGAGTCCTTCTCAGAAGAGGGGGTTGCCCTGCAAGTCCCAGACGTGAAGACCTCGGATGGGAAAGTCCACTGGAAGGGAAGGAGAGGGGTGAACTGTGCAGAAATAGGCTTCTTTTTCTGTGTTAAAAACACAGACTTTCGAGATGGCCCCGGTGAGGTCGGGACGGCCCCGGTGAGGCCGAGACAACACCAGCGAGGTCGGAACGGCCCTGGTGGGGTTGGGACAGCCCCAGTGAGGCTGAGACGGCCCTGGTGAGGTTGAAACGGCCCCGGTGAGGCCGAGACAACACCGGCGAGGTCGGGATGGCCCCAGTGAGGCTGAGACGGCCCCGGTGAGGTTGAAACGGCCCCGGTGAGGCCGAGACAACACCTGCGAGGTCAGGACGGCCCTGGTGGGGTCGGGACAGCCCCAGTGAGGCTGAGACGGCCCCAGTGAGGTCAAGACGGCCCCGGTGAGGTTGGGACGGCCCTGGTGAGGTTGAAACGGATAATAAAGATCAATATAAACTGATTAACAAAAATAGATGCAGAGGCAGAGCAGCATTGAACAGACTGTCAAACTACAGTGGGAAGCCTGGGGAGGGTTGGGGGGGGGGTTAAGAGATCAACCGAAGGACTTACATGCATGCATATAAGAATAACCAATGAACACAAAACACTGGGGGGTAGGGGAGGCTGGGGGAAAGTCAAGGGGGGGAAAAGGAGACATACGTAATACTCTTTGTAATACTTTAAGAAATAAAAATTATTAAAAAAAAAAAAAAAAAACACAGACTTTACTCTTTTTTTAAACTGGGTTGTCTTTATTGTTGAATTTAACAGTTCTTTCTATATCCTGGATACCAGACCCTGAGCAGATCTTGGCTTTGCAGATAATTTCTCCCATTCTGTAGGTTGTCTGTTCACTTTCTTTATAGTGCTCTTTGAAGCACAAAGTTTTTAATTTTGATCAAGTCCAGTTTACTTACTTATTTATTCATTTAAAAAATTTTTTTTATCCTCATCCAATGAGTGCTGAAATTTTTTCACTGATTTTAGAGAGAATGGAAGGGTGGGGGGGGGAAAGGAAGAGAGAGAAGTATCGATGTGACAGAGAGACATCAATTGGTTGGCTCCTACACCAACTCCAACCGGGGGCAGGGATTGGACCTGCAACCCAGGTACCTGCCCTTGACAGGGAATCGAACCCACAACCCTCCAGTTCGCAGGCCTGTGCTCTAACCACTGAGCAACGTTGGGCTTAGGTTGCTGTCCTTTCACTGTGCTCAGAAACCAGTCTAAACCAAGGTCATGAAGAGCTAACTTAAAAGTTTTGTACCTAACTTTGCACCTCAGAGGCGTGCTCTGTGAGTTCTATGGCTTCCACTCTTCCATTGAAGTGTTCGATTCATTTGGATGATGCTTTGTGTGTGGTGTGAGGTAAGGGCCAGCTCCATTCTTTTGCATGTGGACGTCCAGCTGTGCCTGCAGTCTCTGGAAAGGTGACTCTCCCCAGAGGTGTCGTAGGCTGTTGTAAGTCAGCTGACTGCAAACGGATGCGCTGGCTCCTGCATCAGTCCCCAGCCCACTGATGGGGTGACTGTCCTTATGCCAGCACCACGCAGCTTCTCTCATCAGTTATTAGCTTCTGCAGAAAGGGGAGCTAGGGTTTCGCTCGGGATTATAATGAACCTACAGATCATGGTGGGGAGTGTTGTCATCTTAAAAATATCAAGTCTTCTAATCCATGAACATGGGAAGTCTATTTAAGTTCTTCAATTCCTTTCAATGATGGTTTTAAGTACAAAAGTCTTGCACTTTTTATATTTACTCCTCTTTCTTTTTGATGCTGTTGTAAATGGAATTGCTTTCTTAATTTCACTTTGGATTTTAATTGCTAGAAATACAATTGAATTTTGTATGGTGACCCAGTGTCCTGCAACCTTGACAAACTCATTTATTAGTGTTTTCTCCCTAATGTATGTGTGGATACCTTAGGGTTTTCTACATACAAGTGCTATGGTCTGCATGTGTCCCCTCAAAATTCCTATGTTGAGATCCTACCCCCCCCCCCCCCCCCGTGTGACAACAATGAGATGTAAGGCCTTTGGGAGGTGCTTAGATCACGAGGAGGGAGTCCGTGCGAGTGGGATCAGGGCCCTTAGGAAGGAGGCTCCGGAGAGCCCCACGTGAGGACACACAGTGAGACGGTGCCAGCTATGAGCCAGGGAGAGGAGCATTTATAAGAAAGTAACGATTTTAACAAACTTGTTCTATTTATCCAATTATATAAAGATGACTCGGCACTCTAATTACAGAAGTAAGTTATTTACAAATCTTATATCTAAAGAAGAAAACACACCTCATCAATGAAGAACGTGTTTAAGACTAACTGTCCGCGCTCTCTTCGGTCCTCGTCAGGGGAGACTTCATATTCTGCCTGAGTGCAGAGACGACAGGAAAGAATGTTAGCTGCGCTCCTCACGGGTGTCAGGCGGCTGCAAACCTCTGGCTCTGGAACTGACTGGCAGCCACGCCCAGAGCAGCCCCCTGTGCCAGGGCCTCCTGAGCGCTGAGGGTTAATGACACAGCAGAGCAGCACATTCCATGATGCTCGGTCTTATACTTTCAGCCACAAACTGTGGCCAAACAAATAAGCAGCTCACAGAAGTGCCCAGCAGGCACCTGGACACCTGAGTGCAGTTCCCAGGGACTCAGTCACCCGCCACAGGGACCAGGGGAGAGACTGCAAGAACAGACCACGCCACACAGGCCAGAGGAGAGGAAACAGTAAAATCAGAACCTGCATATAAGCATAACCAATGGACATGAGACACTGGGGGGTAGGGGAGGCCAGGGGATTGTCAAGGGCGGGGGAAAAAAAAGGACACATATGTAATACCCTTTGTAATACTTTAAGCAATAAACAATAAAAATTAAAAAAAGCAGAACCTGACCAATAGTTACACATCTATAAAGGACAGGCAAGGAGGAAGAAATGGAAAAAAGGTAAGAGAAGAAGCAAACGAGAGGAGACCACAAAGGCCTGGCTAAGAGCATTTCTAGAAGAAGCCACTCAAGGCCCACAGCCACAGGGACAGCAGGAGGGGCCGCGAGGCAGTCCTGGGCTTTGCAAGTGGAGAACTGAGACTACAGAGCCTGAAAGCCAGATGGCGCTGAAGAGAAAGTGAGGAAAAGCAAAGCAAAGAAAGTTCATCTACTGAACACACAGAAGTACCCAGGGAACGAGTCCTTGTGGGGGACCCCAACCTCGCCCTCCACAGGCCCAGCGCGGGGAGGAGGCTGCGCAGGCGGGTTCAGCGCGTGCTCCTGACTGGTGCGGGCACAGCGCTCACCTAAGAAACCTGCCAGCTTCCGGGTGAGTGGGGACAGTCTCTGGATGTGGGCAGGAACAACCAGCTACTCAAACACAAACGCACCGCTGCTGCGATGGTGAATGCAGTGGCTCGTCTGCATCGCTGGCTGCACGAGGGAGACTCGCCCAGACAGCCAGGTGGGCCTGACTCATCCGCTGAAGGTCTTAAAAAAGCAGAGCGGAGTCTTCCTGGAAGAAATTTCTGCCTAAAAGAGCGGCTTCACCCCATTTTGGAGTCCCGCCCTGCCTTCCCAATAGCCTGCTTAACAGCGGGCAGACGCTCCCAGCCAGACCTCACAGCCAGGAAAGCCAATTCCTCTTAGTAAATCTCTTCACATCTAACTCCTAATGGCCATGTTCCTTTCACTGAGCCTGACTGATACAGATGTCATAGATCTCTGAACTCCTAAAATATAGCAGCTTGGCCCGAACAGGTTTGGCTCAGTAGATAGAGCGCCAGCCTGCAGACTGAAGGGTCCCAGGTTCAATTCTGGTCAAGGGCATGTGCCTTGGTTGTGGGCACATCCCCAGTATGAGGTGTGCAGGAGGCAGCTGATTGATGTTTCTCTCTCATCGATGTTTCTAACTCTCTATCCCTCTCCCTGCCTCTGTAAAAAATCAGTAACATATACTAAAAAAAAAATAAAAAAAAAAAGTCTAAAATATAGCAGCTTGGCAAATATAACCCAACTAGAGGCCCAGTGCATGGATTCGTGCACAGGTGGGGTCCAGCTGGAGGGGGGGGCGGTCGATGGTGGTTGGTAGGCCCCACCCCCTGGTCAAACTCCCGGTTGAGGGGACAATTTGCATGTTAGCCTTTTATTATATAGGATACGTTAGACATACCACATGCTACTGGAGCCAAGTAGGCAGCCCCACTGCATCAGAATTCTACCTTTAAAAGGTAATTGCCTCCTTTACAAGCCTCGTCTTTTTCTAGTAAAGGTACCAGGAAGGAAAGGGGGAGCCCCAGGGAGTAGGGAGCAAACGACAAAATAGTCAAGAGCCTCAAGTGTTTTTCTGAAAGAATACATTATAAACACGTGTATTTTAGAAGCTACATCAGAGAAAACAGTGAGTAAACACTCAATGACATTAGGAAGTAGTCAATACATATTTGCTGATACACCCAGGACAGAGAAAGTGCCCTAGGTTTGGTAAGAGCTTTTCTGCTAGATTTTACCCATTTCCTACATTAAGTTGCCTTCTGAATTTCAGCTTCAAGCTTCTACACTTGCCAGAGCTCTCTCTCCAGATTCAGAAACGCAGGATTTCTGTACCTATCAGGAAATCTCAGGAAATGACAACCCTGAGAATGTGGAACATTTTATACGTCATATAAACTCCACTCGCCCTGACTATCCTTCTTACACTAAGTTTACTGCCCCGTATGCTTCGGGGCCAGTGCAGGAAGCAGACAGCACCTGCTATGACTGAGGAAGGCTACCTCTCAGGGGCTGCCCATAAGCACATGGTCTTCATTAGCTGTCCAACCTTCTCACAAATTAAAGCAGCAAGTTTCAAAGTTACTCGCTAAGCACAGGTGCCCTCCAGGCCTGGGATGCAGTCCTGCGAGTGGCCACTTTCCGCCAGAGGAGTGAGAGATGGGGCCACTCCCTCCCCCTCCCCCCACTGCCCGGTCCCCTCCAGCACAGAGCAGCTGGGGCACCACAGAGAAACGCTCACCACCGAGTCCAGGAACTCAATGCACCGCTTCAGGCTGTGCCGGGTGTTACAGAACTGCCGGAAGAGGAGCCTTCCTATTGGCTGCTTGTCGCAAAGACTGCTGTAATCCTTTTCTGGGTGAAGAAAGGAGGAAATGCAATGGTTACAATTCAGAAAATGCTATTTCTGAACCTTACACACCAGATACAATAAGAGTCAAAAATAGCATTTGCAGCATTTTTTAGGTCACTGTTTGGTCTACCCATTTAGACGGGCCTATCATGACGAATATCTGAAATACCTAAGCAGAGCCAAAGGTCGCTGGAAGAATTGGCAACTAAGGTGTGTGAAGCTGCTGGGTCGTCCTGCTCCCCAAAGGAAACACGCGGGGGGCAGTGTTCCCGAGGGGACCGGGCAGGGAGGTGCCTGAGACAAGTTACATGCGCGAGAAATACACCGCAGGAAGGCGCTGAATTAGACTCCGGAAACCCTTTCCATTTGGCTACCTTTCCATACATTCACAAGTGACAAATACTGTTAATGCTTAATGACTTAACTGGTCTTGGGACCTTTTTTCCTTGTCTTCTCAGAGAAATAATATGTTGTCCACCTTACCTTTCCCTAAACACTAACACTGTTTTGAGAACAAGGCACTAATATTTGGTCAAAGGGGATATAAACAAACACGTTCAAACAGGTTAAACTCCGGTGAGAAAATCAGCTGCCCTGTTAGCAGTGACTTTGAACTTGAAATGAACATAACCATGTTCAGTACTTCTGCAATGGCTCTAAGCTGAACAATGAAATGAAATTCATGAAAAGCAAGCAAGCCATGACCAACTCCTCAGCTGTGGGGGAGACGCCAGGGAGCGCAGGGAGCTACGCCGTCCGCTCTGGACCACTGAGCTCGCACACAACACAGGCAAGGGATACACTTGGGGCCCAGGGCACAACCACGGTTCCCACAACTTCAGCAAAGGTGCTGTAAAGTCCCACAACCCACTGTGTCCACTTTGCTACATTTTATTTTTAGGGAATATATTTATTCCCTAAATAACTAACTATAAAAAATATATATATTTTTTAATCATTTATTTACTTACTTGAAGCTCGATGCACGAAATTTGTGCAAGAGTACACCTTAAACCCCCCACCCCCCCACCCCCCCACCCCCGGCTGCCAGCACCAGCTTCCCTCTGGCACCTGGGACCCTGGCTTCCCTCCGGCCACCAGCAGGCACCTGGGCTTCCCTCCCAGCCCCGGCTTCGTCTGGAAGGTCGTCCAAAAGGACATCCAGAAGGACGTCTGGTCTAATTAGCATGTTATGCTTTTATTATTATAGATTTTTTATTTTAATCCTCACCAGAGGATATTTTTCCATTGATTTTTAGAGAGAGTAAAAGAGAAAGGGAAAGACAGAGAGAAATATCATGTGAGAGAAGCACATCGATCTGTTGCCTCCTGCACGAGCCCCGGCCAGGGCCCGGGCTGGGGAGAAGCCTGCAACCCAGGTACATGCCCTTGACCAGAATTGAACTTGGAACCTTTTGGGTCCAAAAGTCAACGTTATATCCACTGAGCCAAACCAGCCAGGGACTTACTAACTACAATTTTAAAAAAGACATGAGGCGGTCAAAAAGTGATGTTCCTTAAAAGTTATATTTTGCCCTAGCCGGTTTGGCTCAGTGGATAGAGCGTCGGCCTGCGGACTGAAAGGTCCCAGGTTCGATTCTAGTCAAGGGCATGTACCTTGGTTGCAGGCACATCCCCAGTAGGAGATGTGCAGGAGGCAGCTAATCGATGTTTCTCTCCCATCAATGTTTCTAACTCTCTATCCCTCTCCCTTCCTCTCTGTAAAAAATCAATAAAATATATATTTTTTAAAAAGATGTAAGGCCCTAGCTGGCTTGGCTCAGTGGATAGAGTGTCGGCCTTCGGACTGAGGGGTCCCAGGTTCGATTCTGGCCAAGGGCACATGCCTGGGTTGCGGGCTCCATCCCCAGTGGGGGGGTGTGTGGGAGGCAGCTGATCAATGATTCTCTCTCATCATTGATGTTTCTATCTCTCTCTCCTTCTCCCTTCCTCTCTGAAATCAATAAAGAAGTATATTTTAAAAAAAGATGTAAGTTTTGGCCCTGGCCGGTTTGCTCAGTGGTGTCAGCCAGTGAACTGAAGGGTCCTGGTCAAGGGCATGTACCTCGGTTGCAGGCTTGATCCCTGCCCTGGATGTGAAAGGCAACCACTCTCTCATACTGATGCTCCTCCCACCCCCCCTCCCCTCCCCTCCCCACCCTCCCTTCCACTTTCTCTAAAAATCCATGGAAAAATATCCTGGGGTGAGGATCACACACACACACACACACACAGGCCAGTTTTTAACGCTTTCCTTCCAAATCTGAAGGTTAAACACTGTCCCTAGCTTCCCGGTGAGGTGGCAGATGAGCACACAGGCAGGCCACTCTCCCTGCCAGATCCCCGAGGAAAGTGCTACAAGTTAACACAACAGCAGCCACAGGAGCCATGACGCCTCCGTGGGAAGAACACAGGGTGCCCTCACGAGTCAGAACATGAAGTTACAGGAGGAGAGAGCTGCTGGGGTCCGAGCTAAAGGAACATCAGCTGAGACCCCAGAGTTAAGCTGGGGCTCTCACAAACCTCTATCACGGGAGCCCCTCCCACCCTGGTCAGAATGGCTGGACCCACTTTACAGAAAGTGGGTGTCTGCCCAGAGATCCTGGGACCCCGCCGGGAGAGGCAGAGCCCGGCTGAAGGAACTAAAATGCTGGCCAAGCCAAGGGATTGTGTGTGCAGCCGCCGGACCCTCACTGGCGTACCCCCCAACCAGAACACGAGAAAGAGAGAGAGAGAGAGAGAGAGAGAGAGAGAGAGAGAGAGAGAGAGAGAGAGAGAACGAACACGCCCGGCAGGAAGCACAGCTCCGCAACCACGAGGGAAGCCACGCTGGCCGTGAGCGAACACACGCAGCCGTGAGCACAAACCCGAATAAACCGAAAACCTTACTCAGCTCCATCACTATCCAACGAGAAGACAAAAATGGGGGCATTTCCCACAACGTAAGAACTCACTTGCCCGCCCAGGTCTGCAGGCCCCCCGGGGGTGCGGACAGTGCCCCAACCACCCTCACCTGCCTCAGGGCACAGGAGACCTACACAGTCCCGGCACCGACGTCCATTCTCAGGGTAATCTAGGGCCCAAGACTCACAGAAGGTGAGTGACTGACCCCACAAGCAACTCAGAGGCTGAAAGGCGGACATGGAGGCAAATGTAGAGGCAAATGAAGCTTAAAATTTTGTTTTTAAAACCAGGGTCAGATTTCCAATAGCCTGATGCCTACAAAGGAGCTTCTCTCGACCCTCTAAGGAGCCTGCCACCTACGAGGGGACAACAGGCGAACAGGCGGCTCTGCAGCTGGGGGGCCAAGAGGCAGGAGGAGCGCCATCCCTGGAGAGGAGTGAGCAGAGCTGGAGGGAGGAGGGAGGAGGGAGGAGGGAGGAGGGAGGAGTGAGGAGGGAGGAGGGAGGAGGGAGGAGGGAGGAGGGAGGCGGGAGGCGGGAGGAGGGAGGAAGGAGGAGTGAGCAGAGCTGGAGGGAGGAGGGAGGAGGGAGGAGGGAGGAGTGAGCAGAGCTGGAGGGAGGAGGGAGGAGGGAGGAGGGAGGAGGAAGGAGTGAGCAGAGCTGGAGGGAGGAGGGAGGAGGGAGGAGGGAGGAGTGAGCAGAGCTGGAGGGAGGAGGGAGGAGGGAGGAGGGAGGAGGGAGGAGTGAGGAGGGAGGAGGGAGGAGGGAGGAGGGAGGAGGGAGGAGTGAGGAGGGAGGAGGGAGGAGGGAGGAGGGAGGCGGGAGGAGGGAGGAGGGAGGAGGGAGGAGGGAGGAGGGAGGAGGGAGGAGGGAGGAGTGAGCAGAGCTGGAGGGAGGAGGGAGGAGTGAGGAGGGAGGAGGGAGGAGGGAGGAGTGAGCAGAGCTGGAGGGAGGAGGGAGGAGGGAGGAGGGAGGAGGGAGGAGTGAGCAGAGCTGGAGGGAGGAGGGAGGAGGGAGGAGTGAGCAGAGCTGGAGGGAGGAGGGACGAGGGAGGAGGGATGAGGGAGGAGGGAGGAGAGCTGGAGGGAGGAGGGAGGAGGGAGGAGGGAGGCCTGGCGCGGGACAGTGCTGGCTCCTGGGAACTGACAGAGGGAGGGGCTGGCTGGGCTCCCAGGAGCAGAGAAGGGCTGCAGCACAGCGGCCAGAGGTAAGCGGTGGGTGGCAGACACCTCTTCACCTGCTGCTGTCTCCAGGGAGACCTTACCCACTGCCAGTCTTGTGACTCCTGGACGCCACCTGCAGATATCGCCTCGATCTACAGCCCAGATTTCTCGGAGCCCTACATGTACACCTTCCTCCTCCCACGGCGAGCCCCTCTCTGAATGGACCAGACCTAGACGTCACCTCAGTCCCTCCTCCCTCCTTCCACACAGAACTCACCTGGATTCCGCTTCCGGAAGTCTCATCATTCCTGTCTTCACCCCCCCACACCAAGCTGCCGTCTCCTGCCCGCACACCGGTGACCATTCCTGACCCTCTATCTCATTCCTCACACTGAAGCCTGAGAGACCCTTCGAAAATGTGAATCTGATTACATCATTCCTCTGCTAAAAACCCAACAAAAACCCTCAGCGGCTACAAACCCCGCCCTCTCCTGCCCCCCCCCCCCCCCCCCCGCCCCGCATTCGTCCTCAGACATGAGGGAAATGCAGCTCAGGGAGGAGCATGGGCCGGGAATGGACAGGGATGCGGCTGCTTTGGAAAAGGGTCAGGCAGTTCCTTGAAAAGTCAAACATGGCTGTTTCTTATAAAGGTGCCAATTCAATGCGAAAGAACAGTCATTGCAATGAATGGGGCTGGGACCACTGGATATCCAGAGGAAAAAAATGAAACTGGATCCTTCTCGCACCCCAACACAAAGATGAACTTCAACTGGACCAAACACCACATGTCAGAGAGAAAGCTGAGGTGCGCGTCTTCATGGCTGTGGATTAGGCGGTGGTTTCTTCCCTACGACACCAGAGCACAAGCAGCAACAACAAACAGGTCAGCTGGACTTCCTCGAAGTAGAGACTTGTGTTCCTCAAAGGGCATCACAAGACAATGCGAGAAAAGCACAAAGCGGGAGGAATATTTGGAAATCAAGTATCTGTTGTGGTCTAGTAACCAGAATGCACGAAGAATGCTCACATCCCAACAATGAACAAACGGCCCCATTTAAATACAGGCAAGGAAGCTGTTGTTAAATGCTTACCCAAGGGTTGATTTTTCAGAGTGGGAGGGAGGGAAGGGTAGAGAGAGAAAAACATCAATGTGAGAGAGACACATCCTTCGATGGCCTTCCGCACACACCCCCCCCCCCCCAAAGGGAGGAGGGGCGGGGTGTGAACACGCAACCGAGGCAGTGCCCTTGACTGAGAGCTGAACCTACAGCCCTTCAGTGCTCGGGCCAATGCTCCAACCACTGAGCAACAATGGCCAGGACTAAAAATGGGCAAAGAATTTTAACAGACATTTCTCCAAGAAAACATATAAATGGCCACTAAGCACATAAAAAGATGCTCAACATCGTTCGTCTTGGGAACTACAAGCAAAACACAATGAGACCCACTTCCCACCTACCCGGCCGGCTGCAGTGCAAACAGAAAGGAAAATAAAAGGTGCTGGTGGGGATGGAAAGAAACGGGAATCCCCATACACTGCTGTGGAACGTAAAGGCTGCAGCGCTTTGGAAAACAGTGTGGCACTCCCTCGGAAAGTCACACAGCACTCCCTGCCGCTCAGCAATTCTAACCCTGAGTATTTACACAAAAGAAAGTGGAAGCAGGGACTCAGATGAATGTTTCCACAGCACACCAACGTTCCCAGCAGCTTACTCACAACAGCCCCTTCAAGGGCAGAAACGCCCCCAATGCCCACCAACAGACGAGTGACCAAATCCAAATTAACATGTGCTGTCCACATGAATGCCCCTGAATTTTACGTTAAAATGGTTAAAATGGTAATCTTAGTATTTCTCACAATAAAAAATTTGTACGTAAATGTTTGTAGCAGTGTTACTCATAACTAGAGGCCTGGTGCACGAAATTCGTGCATGGGAATGGTCCCTAGGCCTGGCCAGCGATCCGGGTCAATCAGGTTCCCCACCTCCCTGCCTCCTCCTTCCCTCGCTCCCTTGGTGCTCCGCCACTGCCACCAGTCACCTACCCTTCTCCACGCCACCCCCGGTGGTCAGCACACATCATAGCGAGCGATCAAACTCGCGAGGGGACGCTTTGCATATTAGCCTTTTATATATACAGACATAAAAATAAAAACAAGTCAATGTCTATTAACTGATGAATAAATAAGAAATGCAATATATCCTCACAACAGACTATTACTTGCCAACAAAAGTGAATTAAGTACTGATTCATGCTACAGCATGAATGGCCTTGAAAATGTGTTAAATAAAAGAAACCAGTCATAAAAGATCACTTAGTACATGGTTTCCATTTACATGAAATATCCAGAAAAGGCAAATCCAGAGAGCAGATCAGTGGTTGCCTAGGACTGAAGGCGGAGGGAATGGGGAGTGACCCCAATGGGTATGGGGCTTCTCTTTGAGGTGATGAAAAGGTAAACTTGACTGTGGGAATGGTTGCACAACTCCATAGCTATAAAAACCACTGAATTGTGCACTTTAAGTAGGTAAACTGTATGGCATGTTAATCACATCTCAATAAAGCTGCCATTGTAAACACATAATGAGGCTGAAACAACTGGGTAGGTCTTGGGGGGAACTACCTTCTTTATATTGTCTGATATTATTTTATTATTTTTTAAAATATTTTTATTGATTTCAGAGAGGAAGGGATAGAAACATCAATGATGAGAGAGATAGAAACATCAATGAGAGAGAATCACTGATCGGCTGCCTCCTGCACATGCCCTACTGAGATCAAGCCCACAACCTGGGCATGTGCCCTTGAATGGAATTGAACCTGGGACCCTTCAGTCCACAGGCCAACACTCTATCCACTGAGCCAAACCATCTAGTGCTGAAATTATTTTTGATAGTTAAAATATCTAAACTTTCTTTAAAAAGGAACTATAATACTAAAGAAAAGATGGATTGATTTTTTTAAATATATTTTATTGATTTTTTACAGAGAGGAAGGGAGAGGGATAGAGAGTTAGAAGCATAAATGAGAGAGAAACATCGATCAGCTGCCTCCTGCACACCCCCTACTGGGGATGTGCCCACAACCAAGGTATATGCCCTTGACGGGAATTGAACCTGGGACCTTTCAGTCCGCAGGCCGACGCTTTATCCACTGAGCCAAGCCAGTTAGGGCTGGATTGATTTTTTTTTTAAAAAATTAATCTTTGGTGTCTTCCCTAAGCACAAGACTAAGTACAAAAACTAAGAAAATTGATATATTTGTCTACATAAAAAATTAAAACTTCTATATGGGAAAACATACTGTATGCCAAAAAAGCAGATATATAAAATATATTCACATTTGAATATCTAAAGATAAGTTCCTTTCATACAAAAAGAGCCTTTACAAATGAGTTAGAAAAAGCAAAAAATTTTGAAAACTTCATGAAAATGCTCAACCCCATCCATAAATAAAACGAGACTATTTTCAAATTATAGTTTATCTTTATTAAAAATACTGAAAACAATATCATTACTTTAATATGTTAACAAGGTCACAGGCAAAGAAACCTTGTGACATATTGTTGGCAGGAAAGTAAATTGATACAACCTCTTCGAAGAGTAATTTGGCAACATCAAAATTTTGAATGCATATACCCTTTGAACTGAAAAACGCATCTTTTAAAAATACAATGATGACTGCCCTGTAGACAGGGTCCACATCTGACTTCCTGTGCGCACATCAGGGCTGTCGCTAACTCTCACTCCTCACAGCTGCAGGGTCCAGGAATGGACGGGTCACCTTCCATCAGACTAATCCTTTCCTGAAGTCATCAGTCATTCTCGTCCACATGCACAGAGAACTGTGTGTGGAAAGAGACTGAGAAACAGTTAACAGTGTCACTTCTCCAGCCATACACTTCATAACTCCCATTAGGAAACCTACAGGTTTATTTCGCTGGGAAGAACCATGAAGACAGAACAATGTACTATATAATTTTTGAAACAAGAAAGGAACTCAAGACATAACACCTAACAAGCGATACCATGCCAGATGCGCCGCAGACACAGCAGAGCCGTTTACTCACCAATGGATTGTCTAAGCTCGTTGCACTGGCTAACAGGGGGCAGCTTCAGCATCTCCCTCCATTTTTTACTACGACCACTTTTTTTGCCATATCCTCCTAAATTTGGGGGGGAAAGAGGCACTTTTTAAATGGTCAGAAATATCTAATTATAACAATTATTTCCATTAATGGCATTTACTATAAGCCAGATACTTTTCTAGAAGTTTCACAAATCTACGCTCACTAAATCCTCCCACCAACCCTATGAGATATACTGTTGCTGTGCTCATCATAACCCTAATTTTACAGGTGAGAAAACTAAGGCACAGATATGTGAAATAATTTGCCTTGCCGGTGTTGCTCAGTGGTTGAGCAAGTCTTGTTCAGTTCCCGGTCAGGGCACATGCCTGGTTGTGGACCCCTTCCCCAGTGAGGGACGTGCAGAGGAGAGCCAATCGATTCTCTCTCACCATTGATGTTTTCTGTTTTGTTTGTTTGTTAATCCTGACCCACGGATATTTTTCCATTGCTTTTTAGAGAGAGTGGGAGGGGGAGAGATACACAGAAACATGGATGTGAGAGAGAAACATGGATGTGAGAGAGACACATTGATGGGTTGCCTCCTGCATGCCCCCGATAAGGGCTGGAGATTGAGCCTGCAACCGAGGTACATGCCCTTGACTGGAATCGAACCCGGGACACTTTGGTCCGTGGGCCAACACTCTATCCACTTAGCCATACCCACTAGGGCTCATCATTGATGTTTTATCTTTCTCTCCCTCTCCCTTCCTCTCCGAAATCAATAAAAACATTTTTTAAAAATAATAATTTGCCTAAAGCAGTTATAGCTAATAAACAGAGAAGCTGGGGTTTGAACCCAAGTAATGACACTAGACAGAGGGGGCCACGCTGCACTAAGGGGTCGTACTGTCACCTTCTTTTTCTTGAATTTAACAAAATAACAAATCACCCCCTTCCTCTCCAATTGCTCACTAATTACCAATTAAATGGCTAGCACTGACAGGGATACAAAATACGGATACAAGCTATGCCCTGCCCTTACACAGATTACAATTTAGCCGAAGAAACAGTCATTGACTACACTGTGTTAAGAACCCCCAATCCCCAAGGGACAGTCTCTCCAGGCTGGAAGAAAGCTACAAGAAGAGGAAGGTAAACTGGAACCCGAAGGACAGAAACAACTGAAGTAGGAAAAAAGCACGAAGCGCCCACTGCATAGGAGGGTGGAATTGAAAGCATTACGTACTGTAATGTGCCCGAATGAAAACCAAAGCTGTTCATTTCTACAACAAAATGCATTAAGTAGCTCCAGTCGTGGGAACAAATTAAGTGCAATGAAGGAAACAAAAAATGTTGGCTAACACACACACACACACACACACACACACACACACACACACAGGAGGCCCAGTGCACGGATTTGTGCACCAGTGGGGTCCCTCGGCTTGGCCTGAAGGGAGCGGGCCGAAACTGGCTCTCGGACATCCCCAGAGGGATCCCGATTGCAAGAGAGCGCAGGCCAGGCCGAGGGACCCCACCTGTGCAAGATCAGGCGCTGGGGAGGGACCACGGGAAAGCTCCAGGGCGCATCCAGCCCCTCACCCAGTCCCGATCAGCTGGCTCCCAGCAACAAGCTAACCCCAATTAAAGGTGGTAAATTGTGTAACAAATGTATTACATACACAAAACCCTAACTTTTTTTAAAGAATGATTTTTGTCTTTTATTAACAGTATGATTATTTCATACTTCCTAGAGTGTGCCTGGCATAAAGGCACATAAACAACTTCTTCAATGCAACATCATTTGCCAACATGAATATTTCCCTGTTACATTCAATCCAGGGTGGGGCAAAAGTACGTTTACGTTGCTTGCATGTAAAGTAACAAATAATTAATAATCGCACAAGAATAAACTGTTTCACGTGCTCACAACTGTAACCCTGCTTTTGCCCTGCCTGTATCCTGTTTCCGCGGACAGCATGGTGGAGGAGTTACATCACCGACAAAGTGACGGCCCGGTAAGTCCAGTCCCACCGCCCTGAAAGGAGACTAACAAACGCTCGGTTTGGGACCAAAAAGAGAGAGACTGGTTTTATTGTAAGTGAATCTAGAAAGTGACAGGGCCATTCCCAACCCACATACGAGGACTTGCTGCGCTCCAAGCCAGCGCTCCCATCCCTCTAAGCCAGCAAGCGGGTGCACCGGGGACCACTGCACACGCAGCGCCCAGCAGACCTTCCCGTGTCCACCCTGGACGCTCTCAGCGGCCGCCATGGCGGGCGACCCGTGGTCCGAGAGCCGCCTGGCCGCGGGCGGCTACTGCTGGGGAGGGAAGGCCGTCCCGGAGCGCCCCGAGGCCCGGGCTGCTCCCGGGATGGAGCGCTACCGCCTCCGCATCCCGCAGCCCCAGCAGCACGCACTCCGCTCCAGAGTCCCCCCGGGCACAGGCGGCCTGCGGCGGCCCCGACGCCACGCTGGGCGATCGCTCGCTGACCGTGTGGCGCTCCGAGTGCCGCCTCCGCCACCGGCTCCGCAGCTCCAAGCCCTCCCGGCGGCGCCCACGGCCGAGCAGGCGCCCCGCTTCCACCTGCAGGAACCGGGTGAGCGCGAGCCTCCCTCCCCCACCCCGGGACCCCCCTTCCCGCTCGCCGGCTGCTGCGGGAATCCCCGTCCCACGTTGGGGCCGGGCGTCTCCGAAGGCTGGGAAACCGCTGGAAATAAGATCACCAGTAATTAACATAAACGGGAGGAGTCAACAGTAATCAATATAAACGCGAGGAATCCGGCAGAAGGCTGGCCGGGACTCCTGCTATTCACACGGTGAAGATTTGCATTTTATCACCTGCCGCTGACTCAATGGCCTCAGCACACCCCAACCTGGCCATGTCACCGTTCCTAGGTCACACTGCTGTCTGTCCGCATCCGAGAGGCAGTCGTGTGTCCCAGTGAATAAAAGCAGCCGGGACGGAGACTCGGCGGAACTTGACTTCTCCAGCCGAGTCTTCCCCTGGCTCCCCCATAATTTCAAAATTAATATTTCGTCTTGTGTCTCAGTTTGTGCGTCAGCTTTCTCCAAGCCTTTGAACCCGAAAGCCACGCTGGCGGCGGCCTTTCACAGGAAACCGCTTCGTGGAATCCTCACGAGTGGGAGGGGGCTCAGCGCGGACACAGCCGCGCTCCGTCTCCCTCGAGCTAATCCACTTCCACCCCCCACCACCCCACCACCTCCGGTGCATCACCCCGCCCCGTGCATTACCCCCCCCCCCCACCTCCGGTGCATCACCCCGCCGGCGAGGCGCCCTCGGCGGACAACCTGCCCGGGAGAAGCCGCGTCCGGCTCCGGGTCCTGGGCGGCCTGAGACAGGGCCCGCGGCGGCACCCGGACACCGGCGCTCACCCACAGCCCGCAGCTGGTAAAACGTGGGTCTGCAAACCCTCGCCCGGTCCCGCCCGGTCGTGCTCTGCAGCTTCGCCGGCGCCCGCCCCGCCCCGCCCCCTCCGGCCGGGTCCGCGGGGCACCCACCGAGGCGCGCCTTCAGCAGCAGCGAGTTCGCCACGAGGTTCTCCAGCTCCATGGACCGTCGCGGCCGGGGACGCCTTCGCTGCTGCCGCAGCCGGGCTGCGCGGGCTGGAGGACGCGGGGCGGGGGCCTCCGCGAAGCGCCCGCCGGGCCCCGCACGCGGCCGGGAAGAGCTGCTCCGCCGCCACGGCCACCACCCGCGCCGCCGCCCCCGGGCCCGCTTGCCGCGCCGCCGCCGCCGCTGCGAACGCTGCTGCCGCCGGCCCGGGGCGCCGGCGGGGACGGGGACGGGGACGGGGACGGGGCGCGGCCGGCCTCCGGGCTTCTTCGCGGTCACCACCGCCGCGCCGCCGCCCTCGCTCTCGGCCCCATCACCCCTGTTCCGCGCGCGTAGCTCTCCTCAGGGCCCGGGGTCTCTACCGCGCCCGACCCCAGGGAAGGGCTCCCAGCAGGGCCACCGCCCCCGGCGGCGACGGCTACAGCCGCCGCCGCCGCCTCCTGCCCGCAGCGCGGCCGGCTCTCGCTAACGGCTCCCAGAGGGCGGAGCTCCAGCGCCCCTTCGCCCCCACCGAGGCGGCTGCGGCGCCCCGCGGGGCACTACGGCTCCCAGAAGTCCCCGCGCAGACCGGAAGCGGTGCGCTGGAAGAGCGTGGCCCGCTGGGAGTTGTAGTCGCTCCGCCTACTGGAGAGTAGGCTGAGCCTGGTGTGTCTCTCAGTCCCCGGCTCAGTTATCGCGACACCGAGGCGGGGACGGCTCCCTGATCCCGGCACGTGTCTGCGCAGGGACCCGCTCTCCGCCGGCTGTGCCGGGCCGTGGGCTCACCTCCTCCGGGTCGGCCAGGCCGTGCGGAGTCGAGCCGCTGCCTTGGGGTGCGGCGAGAGTTGGCCATGGGGAAGGCCAGGGCGACCGGGGCGCGCCCCAAGACCCCGGGAGCCCCGGCGGGAGCGCGGGGCGTCCGGGCCAGGCCCAACCCCAACCCGTTCGAAGTAAAAGTCAACAGGCAGAAGTTCCAGGTTCTGGGCAGGAAGACGCGCCACGACGTGGGGCTGCCCGGGGTGTCGCGCGCGCGGGCCATCCAGAAGGTAAGGGCGGTGGCCCTGGGGTGCAGGCAGGGATGGCGCCTGGCCCTGCGGGTTCACTCGGGAGCGCGGCGCGCCTGCCGGGGACCCCCAACCCCGCCGGGGCCCCCGGGATTTCCCACCCTCTCCCCGGAGCAGCACCGATCGGAGCCGGCCTGCGGTGCTGGAGCCACACGCTGGCTGGCCTGCTGCGGCCTTGGGCACGCTGGCTCTTCTCTGTGCCTCAGTTTCCCCGTCTGTAAGCACCCTGGGCAGCTGGGAGGATCGAATGTGTACATTGACCGTCCTTGGGACGGCGCCGGGCGCAGCTGGACGTGTCCAGTGCCCTTGTCCTCTACGTTAGACCGCGTTTCTCTTCGTGCCTCTGCGTGTGCTGGGCCGGCTGATCTCCCCCTGGACACTGCCCCTCCTTCAGACCCAGCACCTGCGCGACCCCTTTTCCAGCTCCCTCTGTGCTGGCCTCTCCCCGTTCAGACTGCGCTCTGTGTTTAGGGCCCAGGGACCCTTTCTTTCACAGGATAGGGGGCCACACAGGGTGCTCAGTAGGGTCCGGTGAGCGAATGCGGCCTCTGGGGCAAGTGCCCGGCTCTCAGGCCTGGCCCCATCTGCCCCGCCTGGCAGTGCCCCCGGCGCTCTGTGGTTCTGGGACCCTGGGGCCGATCACTGACCTGTTGAACACTATCCTTGTTCGGCTGAGGAAGACACGTGAGTAGGCTGGTGGGAAAGGCCCAGGGGACAGTGAGTTTCCTCGCACCTACGATTGCGATTGCGAGGGGCTGGGGCTTGCACTCAGCTCCAGTGTCTGCAGCCTTAGCGCCACCAGCACTTACATTTACGTTCTGTTCTGGCTGCTGGGGAGATAAAGATGCATGAAGACTCAGCCTCTGCCTTGGAGGGCACATGGTCTGTGTTCTGTCACACAGCGCGATCCAGTGTCTTCTGTTTGAACGCGATGTCACCCCACTGAAGGGGCTGGCAGTGGGAACAGTAGGCTAGACTCCCACGGAGTCACGGTCCCCGGGCAGGCGTGGGGGACGAGCGTGTGGGCTCCGACAGACACGTTCGTGTTCACCTGCGCCTCAGTTTCCTTACTTCGGAAGCGGGGCGCTGACAGCCTCGTGGTGGCTGTGAGGACGGAGTGGACTGCGCGCTCACACCTCTCAGCTCCTCACTCCCAGGCGCCTTCACAATCTGGACCCGACCTATTGTCCTTGTTTTGCCTTTTGCAACTCAATTTGTCCAAAAAGGCCTGTTTTATCCCCCAAATCTCCCAAAGGTCAGCCCAAGCCACCACTCTGATCCTTTCCCAGGCCCCCTGAGCCAGACAGGAGGGGTGCTCACGCCTCTAGCCCCTGGCAGGCTCTTCACCCTCCTCTGCCGGGGGCAGGTGGCCTGGAGGGGCACTCCTGCTTCCTCCAAATCCCCCAGGGCTTGGCCCACAAGACAAACTCAAGTACTAGAAGGAACCAGGACTTAGTGCTTCGGGGCCCACAGTGGCCGCCCGTAGAGTGGAGTGCCCCGAAGCGTGAGGTCCAGGGCTCAGAGCTGTCTGGCGGGATGCCGGCCGTCCAGTTGAGTTAGGTCACGATTTGTGCGGGGTCAGTGGCCGGTGAGGGAGGCTGGAGTGTGTGATGGTCCCTGGGAAGTGAAGGGCTGTCCGGACAAGGAGGCCTGTAGCTGGGACCCAACCCAGACTCAGTGCTTAACACTACACAGCATTAGCTGACAGCCTGAGTCAGGACCACCCTTCTCCCGGCCACAGCCGGGGCCCGGGCGGAGCGCTTGGCTGCCTGCGCCCAGCTGGGCGTGGAGCTGATGGGATTTGGTGTCCACGCTCTTGGCTGCACGTCCTCGGCCGCGCACACGTGTCAGTGAGTGGCCACAGAGGTGCTGCCCGTATTGGCTTGAGGTTACAAATGAACTCTAGCAAGAAGGCAGGCTTGCAAAATACGGGCACGCGAATAACAGGATTGACTGACATACAAATAAACGTGTGTCTGTAACAAGCGAGGAGGGAAGATGCTGCCACAGTCTGTGCCGTCACTGGTCATGCGTCAGACTTGACCCATGGCTTCCTGTCAGCTCCTTGTTGCGAATTTCCCTTCCTCTCAGCTGGGGACTCCGCTCCTCCAGCTTCTGAGCCTGACGGTGACCTCTGAGTGCTCGGCTCTGCCTTCTCCCTAAGCCTCAGTATCGGGCGCGTCCTGCAGGGCCCCCTGGGGTCCGAGCAGGCCTGCGGCCTCCCTTGAGGAGCAACAGCCCCCGATTGGCCCTGTCATTGGGCTGTTGGTGTCAGTGGCCTCGAGGACACAGAATGGCCAGTGGCAGTGTCACCTTCCGATGCACGAGAGCCGCCGTGGGGTCCCCTGGGGAGCATCTCCCCTTTGGGGTCCGAGCTCGCCAAGCGTGATGGATGCTCCGTTTCCAGCGCACGCAGACGTTGCTGAAGGAGTACAAGGAGCGGGACAAGTCCAATGTGTTCCTAGACAAGCGCTTCGGGGAGCACAACAGCCGCATCAGCGCGGAGGAGAAGATGATGCGAAGGTTCGCTCTGGAGCAGCAGGTATGGAGACAGCGGGGGCCCCCTGTACGTTCATTTGTGCTCCTGCGGGCACTTGCCTGCGGGTGCCGAGGGTGGGTCTTGAGTCCTGGGCCCAGGCTGGCGAGGCCGGAGGGGAAGGGCCGGCTGCAGACACGCTGGTGGATCCATCCGGCAGCCAGAGGGCTCGGCAGGGCTGTGTCCTCGAGTTTTCACTAAAGCACTGGCTCCAGCTCGGGTGGGTGGACAGCGAGTGGCCGGGGGGCAAGGCTGCGGACATGCCTGACCCGCTGACTGCTTGAATCTGAACCGCTGCTCAGATGGCGCAGAATAACCCTAAAGCTGCTGAGGCGCCACTGACACGCTGCACAAGTAGCAGAAAAATAACGGGTTTTGCTGTTAAATGGATGTGGGCATTTTAGGAAACTGACTCTCTTCCTCTTCTGTCAGCGACAACATGAAAAAAGAAACATCTACAACCTCAACGAAGATGAAGAGTTAACTCACTACGGCCAGTCCTTGGCCGACATCGAAAAGCTGAACGACATTGTCGACAGTGACAGCGACACTGAGGAGCGAGGAACGCTGTCCGGTAAGGGCAGGAGCAGGGACAGCCGCCTGCTCACCACTAGCCTGGCCTCCTGGGCGCCTTGGAAAGGGTTGGGTAGAAGTGTCGCTGACCATAAAGCTCCCGAGAAATTCTACACAAAACAGCTTTCTCATGCTTTCCTCCAGAGCCACAGAAGGTGGGCGGCAGGGGCAGGTGGCGGGAGGTAAGGCGGGCAGAGCTCCTGGGGGCTGAGGAAGACACCGTACCCTGTCTTTTTGTTGTTAATTCTTCCCCGAGGAGTTTTTTTCTTGATTTTTATTTTTTTATTATTTTTTTAATATGTTTTATTGATTTTTTTACGGAGAGGAAGGGAGAGGGACAGAGAGTTAGAAACATTGATGAGAGAGAAACGTCGATCAGCTGCCTCCTGCACACCCCCTACTGGGGATGCGCCTGCAACCAAGGTACATGCCCTTGACTGGAATCGAACCCAGGACCCTTCAGTCCCAGGGCTGACACTCTGTCCACTGAGCCAAACGGGCCAGGGCGCCCCAAGGATATTTTTCCATTGATTTTCAGAGAGAGTGGAAGGGAGGGGGAGAGACAGAGAGAGAAACATCGATGTGAGAGAAACACCGATTGGTTGCCTCCCACACTTGCCCCAACCGGAGTCAGGGATCCAGCCTGCAACCCAGGAATCGAACCCAGGACCCTTCTGTCCCAGGGCTGACGCTCTGTCCACTGAGCCAAACGGGCCAGGGCAGTGCCCTGCCTTATGTGGACGTCACCCTAGTTCACTGTAGCCGAGCGCTTAGAGCAACCAGTGCCTCGTCCAGCGTGAGCGCCAGGTGTGAGCGCTCTGGGGAGACGGGGGCTTCACAGCTCTGCTTCTGCTCTGCAGCCGAGCTGACGGCGGCCCATTTCGGAGGCGGAGCGCTCCCTCGTGAGAAGCCCTCCCAGCAGCCAGGCCCGGAGGCGAGGCCCAGGTCCCACAAAGAGCTCATCGAGGAGCTCATCGCCAAGTCCAAGCAAGAGAAGGTGCGCCGCTCAGTCGGGGAGGCGCTCCTCCCGCGCTGGGGTTCTGGGCTCCTCTGCGGGCGCTGTGCCGGCTGCTTTCTGAGAACGGGCCCTGTTCCTGTCCGGCTCCCGAGCACCGACTGCAGGGGGCTGGCTGTGATGGGTGTTTGGTTGCGGGTTGGCTTCAGCATTTGGACCTGTAGCAGGGTTTGCAGAACATCACTGGCGTTTCCCAACAGCGAGCAGCTCATGGCAGGAAACCAGTGCTGATCGCCCGCGGCCCCCTCCTGCTGACACGTGGGTGTGGGGGGACGGGGGGCACCCGCAGTGATGCCCCTGCTCTTCCTCCCAGCGGGAGAGGCAGGCCCAGCGTGAAGATGCCCTGGAGCTCACAGAGAAGCTGGACCGCGACTGGAGGGAGATCCAGAGCCTCCTGGCCCGCAGGACGCCCCAGGCCCAGAGCAGTCGCCAGGAGAAACCCCAGGTGGGCGCGGGGCGAGCAGAAGAGGTGGCGCAGGTCCTGGTCTCCTTGCTGGTGAAGGTTGTCAGGTTACCTGATACCTGACGTCAGGGAGAGCAGGCCACGGCCGCGCCCGTGGTGGCATCAGCCTCGGTGGTGCAGGGAGCGGCCCGGCAGCTCTTTGCTCCTGAAAGGGAGACCAGCGGTGAACCCTTCTCTCTGCCAGCCTGACGCCTACGACCGGGCGGTGCGGGAGCTGGGCTTCGAGATGAAGGCGCAGCCCTCGGACCGGATGAAGACGGAGGAGGAGCTGGCCAGGGAGGAGCAGGAGCGGCTCCGGCGCCTGGAGGTGCGGGGACGCTGGGGGCGGGGCTGTGGCCCTCCTGTCAGGCCTCCCGCCTCGTTCTGGGAGGGGGACGAGCTGCTCCTGGAATCCGTGGGACCTTTTTAGTCTCTTTAAAGTTTGTGTATTTTACTATAAGTGCCTTTTTAAAGATCTTTTCCTAATTATGAAAGTAAAAAGTTCAGATGACACCCTGCTGCCCTCCCTGTGGGCCCCACACGTGACCTCTCCCGCGCAGGCAGAGAGGGTGCGGAGGATGCTGGGGACGAGCGAGGACCAGGACAGCAAGGGGCCTGCACACGTGTCTGCAGATGACTTAAACGACGGATTCGTGCTGGACAAGGATGACCGGCGTCTGCTCTCCTACAAAGTAAGGCGCCAGCCTTCCCTTTCTCCTTTAGCGGAAGAGGGCACACTGGGTTTCTCACTTCCTTGGTTTATCTCGGGTGGAAACTGTAAATCTCCCCACACCTCCCTGCAGCTCTGTGCTTGCGTGTTCACGGTGTCCAGGCACCGAGACTGGGCAGATGGTCGCGTGGCGCTGCCCTCTCTCGGATCTCCTTTTGCTTTCCCTCGGTTGCTAACAAGTACTCCGACCACGGTCCCCGGGTCATCACACCTGTGGGTTCCGTATCCTTTTCCCAGGACGGAAAGATGAACGTCCAGGAAGCACAAAGCGGGGAAGCCAGTAACGGTGGGGACGAGGAGGAGGAGGAGGAGGAGGAGGAGGAGGAAGAGGAGGACGAGGAGGATGCAGAGGACAGCGGCGGCTCCGACAGCCACTCAGACCTGGAATGCAGTGTGGAGAGCGAGGAGGAGAGCGAGCAGCCAGAGCAGAAGCCGCGGCCACCGCCTGGGGGGAGGTCAACAGGCCGTGGTCAGGAAGCTCGGGACGCCGCCAGGACTGAGCTGCCCTACACATTTGCAGGTAGCAAACTGTCATGGTCCCTGGGTCTCGGGGCCAAGTCCAACCTGGCGGTCAGTCTGCCTCGCTGAGGCTGCGTGGGGGGGTGGGGCGAGCATGCTCTCTGGACGCGTGGAGACCTGGATTCATCCGGCGAGCGGGCATGATCCTCCTGTCTGTCCAGTGTTGCCTGGGGCCTGACCCGGGCCCTGGCGCCGTGGGGGCCTTTGTTACATGGCCACACACAGGATGCGCAGACACACCTTTCTGGAGAAGTGTCTTCGTGCTGTTGTTAAGTGTCAGCCTTCGGTGGGCAGGCCTGGGGGACCAGGGGGTCACCAGGGAGGGGCCGCTGAGCTGCATCAGACAGGCCAGTGTCCCTCCAGGACACAGAAGAGTCGTCCACTCTGGTCAGCAGTCCCACCTTGTCCTGTGGCTGTAGGTCATTTCCAGGGACGGTGGGCTCGCCGTGAGGCCAGCTCCGTGGCAGTGGCTCCGACAGGTGCGAGCCACGGCTACGCTCATGTGGCTCCTCCCGCCCTCTGTGGGCTTGGCTCACGGCGCACGGGGATGGAGGCGATTCCTCGCGGAGCAGACGCACAGGCCGCTTCCTCGCGGTGCCTGTTCTCAGGTGGTGGCTCCCCACGAGCCCGGACACACGGGGGCTTGTGATGTGACCACACGCAGCGAAGGGCATGCTCCTATAGAGAAGTCACGCTGTCTCTCGCGGCCGCGCGGGGAGCAGTGCCGCTTACGCTGAGTTCGGGTTTTGCGTCTGTCCCCGAGACGAGAGCTGGTCTGAGCAGTGAGTGCGCGTGTGCTCGGCAGCTCCTGAGTCCTCTGAGGACCTCAAGTCTTTGCTGGCGGGAAAGCCCGTGGAGGAGCAGCTGCTGGTGGTGGAGCGGATCCAGAAGTGCCACCACCCCAGTCTCGCCGTGGGGAACAAGGCGAAGTTAGAGGTGCGTGAAGACGGGGTCAGCGGTCAGTGCCGGGAGCGTCGGCCGTCCCCGAGCTGCGGCGATCAGGGCCCTGTGGTTGCTGGCGAGGTGAGGGCCGGGGCAGGAGCCCTGGGCAGGCCTGGAGGAGGCCCCCGCCGGGGCCCTCATGTCACCCAAGAGTTGGCCTCCTGTGGCCATCGAGCAGCCTGGCCAGCCCCTCAGGGAAGTTGGTGACACGCCCCCTCCCTCTGAGACGGTGCGGGGTGCCTGCTGCCACGCTGAGCCCCCCCACCACCACCACCAGCCAGAGGGGGCGGTGCGTGTCTGCCCAGGTCCGTTCCGGGTCAGCACTGAGCTGCTCCCCTCCGTGTCCCCCAGAAACTGTTCGGCTTCCTTCTGGAATATGTGGGCGAACTGGCTACAGAGGACCCACCAGACCTCAGAGTGATTGACAAGTTGGTTGTGTGAGTAGAAATGGCGGCGGGGCGCTGAGCTGAACAACTTTAGAGCCGTAAGAATACGTGACTGGGTGTGAAGGTCAACCTAGTTGGTAAATGGGACTCACGTGCAGCCACAACACAGCGCCTGTGACAGGCCACCTGCTGCTCCTGCCCCAGAGCTGGGCGTGTCCTCAGTTCAGAGCGACAGACATGGGTCTGTTCATGGTATCGATGGCTGACTCGCTTTCGTTCTCCAGCGACCCATCATGCTCTGCTTGGGCGGCTGAGGTGTTTGGAGCACGTGGTGCTGGGCAGGCTCCTGTGACCTGCAGTGGCTGGGGCAGGCCTGGGGTCTTCCACATGGGAGGTTAGTGAGAGCGGGGCCTAGTGGCCTCTGCCATTTCAGACGTGAGGTGAGGAGTCGCGAGTTTGTGGGGAAGCACGTAGCCGGTCAGCCGGGTGGGCGCATAGAACGTGCTCCCCTCTGGCAAACAGCATAGGTCAGAGGGGCTCTTATAGAGCCAAGCACAGGGGCAGCCAGGCGGCCGTCGGAGGGGGCGGGTCACCGGGGCTCTGGGTCCAGCCTCAGTCCGCAGTGACGCACAGGCGAGGTCCCGGGGTGGAGGGTGCCTTCCCGGCTGGAGCCCAGCACGGACCTGTGTTTCTGATGAACAGGCAGCTGTACAACCTCTGCCAGATGTTTCCTGAATCTGCGAGCAAGTCCATGAGGTTTGTGCTCCGAGACGCCATGCACGAGATGGAAGGGACGATCGAGGCCAAGGGCCGGGCTGCATTCCCGGGGCTGGACATGGTAAGTGGGGCGCGGGCTCCCTGGGCTCAGCGGCCGTCCACCCTCCGGGTGACCTGGGGGATAGCTGTCCGTTAGCGGTGGAGTGAGATTGCGTGTGAACGGGGCATGTTTAGTCTTCACGGCAGAGGTTTTAAGGCCAATGGGAGGAGCGATTTCCAGGGAGACCCAAGCCGAGGGCCGCTCAGCTCCGTCTCCGCGCCCACTAGGAGACAGTCAGCTGAGGGCGGTTGTGTCAATGGTAGTGAGTCTCAGTCCGTCATTCCATTTTCTGGACTTCGTGTTGAAAGGAATGAACAGTGATCAGCAGAAACTTAAAATACAAGACTTGTGATTATCCGTGGCTTTAAAAGGCTCCCCAAATAGCGTCTGAGCCGGTGTCCACGGCATTGCTGGCGACTTCGGTTCTGTGAGCCTCCGCCCAGCTACCTTTCCCCACGTCCGCCCGGGGGACCTAGAGCACTGGCCAGGGAGGCCCCGTCTGCCTCCTCGGAGCCTCTTTCTACCCAGGAGTATTGTGGGGGGCCAGTAGCAAGGCCTGGGCAGGTGCCTGGTCTTCAACCCAGTCCCTTTGTCGGAGCTGCGGGCCTGGCCTCCTCGTCTGTGAGGGGGTGAGGGGCACAGCTGCCTTTGGGTGCGTCGTGGCGGGGGAGCCTGTGGGCTGTGCCTGACCCGTGGTCCCCAAAAGTCACCGCTTGTCATCACCTAAGACAAAACAGATGCATCTTGGGAGCATGCAGGAGGCAGCTTCCTGTCGAGATGGTACAGGCTCCCCACCTCCCAGGACACGGCGGGCCGGGCAGTGCCCCTTCCAGCCCCACTGGCGCCATGCTGCACGCCCGCCTCCGCCTGCTCGGCAAGGTTCCAGTCTCCTTGCACCTGCGTTAGTCATTAGCGCCTGATGCGAAGGGAGACCTGGGAGCTTCCCAGAAATACTGCCTTTAGCGATGGGCTGTGGTCAGAGCCATTTGTCCTGAGACGAGCAGGTGGGGGTGGGAACTCAGCTGGGGACGGCGAGAGCCCGGGAGAGCGTTGGAGAACAGCCTCCCGCTCCCTCGCCCGGCAGCCCTCGGCCTCCTGGGCTG
Source organism: Myotis myotis (assembly GCF_014108235.1). Classification (NCBI taxonomy): domain Eukaryota; kingdom Metazoa; phylum Chordata; class Mammalia; order Chiroptera; family Vespertilionidae; genus Myotis; species Myotis myotis. Next base: position 1,359,415 of record NW_023416313.1, on the reverse strand, counting down.
TGCGTGGCCTCGTGGGCTTGTTCTGCCCCGTGTGCTGTGAGGTGGTCGCAGGAAGAATGGGCGGGGCCGCTTCCCCTGAGCGGAGGCCTAGAGGCCGCGGGTGCACCGTCGGCTGTGACCTCTGCCCAGCGTGGGCCTGATGCCCCAGGCCGGCCGGTTCGGGGCCGGGCAGCCTCATCCTGCGCCCCCACCAGCCACCACGTTCCAGAAAGCCCAGCGGTGGGGGTGGGGGGGCGGCGGCGGGTGACAGCTGCTGTGGGGGCCCTGCCCTGGCCACGAGCCCGCAGCCCAGCGGGACCCTTGGGGCATCGCTGCTCTGACCAGGTTCAAAGCTGTTTTGCTCCTGCCCCTGTACAGGCAGGACTTCAAACGGCGTCTCCCGCTCTATAATCTTGGTGGTTCCACTTTCTTCCCAGCTCATTTACTTGAAAATTGCTGGGATGCTGTTCCCAACCTCTGACCTCTGGCACCCCGTGGTGACGCCCGCGCTGGTGTGCCTGAGCCAGCTGCTTACCAAGGTACGTCCTTCCGCCAAAGCCGATGGCTGAGGGGGTCAAGGACACAGACACTCAGGGTCGGGTGGGAGCTGAGGTCAGACACAGCCCCTCCCCGAGCACCAGCTCCAGCCCCAGATGTGGAGGCGACGGAGGGTGTGAGCCCAGAAAACCCCCTTCCCGTGGAGGAAGCATCACGTCTGATGGGGGTCCCGTGCCCTGGGCACTCAGGCGGGCCCCGCATTTTCGGGTCGGGCCTGGGCTGGGCACTCAGGCGGGCCCCGCATTTCCGGGTCGGGCCTGGGCTGGGCACTCACGCGGCCCCCGCACACTGGGATGGGCAGAGCTCCGCTGAGGCTCTGCCCGGCCCCGGGAGGAGTGGGGGCTCCCGCTCACCTGGGGAGCAGGTGGTCAGGATCCGGACCGTGTCCTGACCAGTCACTGGTTCTGTCCCTCTGCCAGTGCCCCGTGCTGTCCCTCCCGGACGTGGTGAAGGGCCTGTTCGTGTGCTGCGTGTTCCTGGACTACGTGTCCCTGTCACAGAGGTTCATACCTGAGCTGGTCAACTTCCTCCTGGGCATCCTGTACATTGCAACCCCCAACCGGCCAGGCCCAGGTGAGCCGCCACGGCTGTGGCCGCGGTTGTGCTGGGGCTTTGAAAGCGCTGAAAGGAAGCCATGCTCATTGTAGCAAATGTAGGGTATGGAAGAGGGGGCGGGAGACAGACATCGCAAGTCCTCCCGCCCAGAGTAGCGCCTGTTCCGGGTGTGGGCGTGGAAGAAATCGGGGCGCTCTCTCCCCGCGGTGGCCAGAAGCCACACGTGGCGGGTCTGACAGACGTGCCCTAAGTCAGGCTCACCCAGGCAGCCGTGACTCAGCCAGAAATAGTCTCAGCTTTACGTTGATGTGTTGAAATATTTCCCTATTTGGGGCTAAGTAAAGCACACAACGAAGTTTTTTTTTTTTTAAATATATTTTATTGATTTTTTACAGAGAGGAAGGGAGAGGGATAGAGAGTTAGAAACATCGATGAGAGAGAAACATCGACCAGCTGCCTCCTGCACACCCCCCATTGGGGATGCGCCCGAAACCAAGGTACATGCCCTTGACCGGAATGGAACCTGGGACCCTTCAGTCCGCAGGCCGACGCTCTATCCACTGAGCCAAACCGGTCAGGGTTTTTATCTTACTTTTTTACGTGGCAACAAGCACGTGCTGGCGCGCTCACGGGCTCCGCTGCAGGTCCGCTGGGCAGCACGTCCGCGGGGTTCCGTCTCCCAGACGCGGGGCGTGGGGGCGGGAGGTTTCTGACGAGGAAGCGCCCCGTTGGTCCTGCTCTGTGCTCAGCTCCACTCCCTCCCGGGCTTGTGCATCGCCGCTTCCCTCCTGCCGGGAGCCCGGCGGCCGGCCCCTCTCTCGGTCCTATCAGAGCTCAGTGCCCACTGTCCTCTCGCTCTCCCTCCTGACCTCACAGTGACGGCCCTGGGTCCTGCCCGTGGCTGCTCCCTGGCTGTCCCGCCGCCACGCTGCGTGCTCCCGTGGGCCGGCAGGCAGGGCGCGGGACACACTCACGCCCCAGGAATCTGTCAGGCAGCGACTGCAGTCAGGGTGCATGTAGGGTGCGCTGGCACCGGCCAGGCAGCGGGGTGCCTGCTGTGGCCCCTCGCCCCTCTCCGTGTACCCGCCACCCCCGCTTTGCCGGGCCCCCCTGCAGGCTACTCCCTCTGCCGCGATGCTCTTCTGGGTGATGACGGGTGAGCCCTGCACACCACAGGGTCCTCCCCAGCCTGCGCCTGTGGGACAGCCTCTGACCTGGTGGACTCTGCAGCCCCCACCCAGCCCTCCGACAGACCGCTCGTCCTCCTCGGCTTTGTCACCCGTCTCTCACGCTCAGCCAGTTCATTCGTCTTCGGGGTGTTCTTTACGGCCTGCCTCCCGCCAAGGCCGTCCCCCGACCCGCTGTACAGCCCGTGCGTTTGTGAAGAGTGAGCCTGATACTCAGAGGCGCTCTGTCCCGTCCCCTTGGAATCCAGGTTTCGCTCTGGTGCACCCTTTCCGACCTCTGGGGAGGAACTCGGAGCTGCTCGTGGTGTCTGACGAGGGGGACGCGGCCACGTGGCAAAGGAGAAGCCTGTCCCTCCACTGGGCAGGCGCACGGCACGCCCAGACCGAGACGGAGGCCAACCACACCAGGTACGTGCGGCCTCAGTGCCACCCAGGTCCCGGGCCTCAAGCGGGCCCGCGTCATCTCTGCAGGTGACAGGATCTTATGTGTGGAAAGCTATCAGCTCTAATAACTGAATTTAACAAAGTGCAAAAATCAGTGGCATTTTTGTCCTAACAATCACCTGTGTGAAAGGAAATTGCCAACAGTTCCCCGTACAGTAGCATCAGGAAGAAGAAAATACTCTGTTTTATTTAACCTTTAGAGCAGCGGTTCTCAACCTCCCTAATGCCGCGGCCCTTTAATACAGTTCCTCATGCTGTGGTGGCCCCCAGTCATAAAATTATTTTCGTTGCTACTTCATAACTGTAATGTTGCTACTGTTATGAATCATCATGTAAATATCTGATATGCAGGATGTATTTTCATTGTTACAAACTGAACATAATTAAAGCATAGTGATTAATCACAAAAACAATATGTAATTATATGTGTATTTTCTAATGGTCTTAGGTGACCCCTGTGAAAGGGTCGTTCGACCCCCAAAGGGGTCGCGGCCCACAGGTTGAGAACCGCTGCTCTAGAGGAACCTGCATGTTGGCGCAGTGGCCGCGCAGCCTGCGTTCCCAGCAGCAGTGCACGAGGACCCAGGTCCACTAGGGCCTGGCCGGCGCTGGCCTTGTTGCTGTTTGAGTAGCCGCTGCTGCCATCCTAACCGGTGGGAGGCGGTGCCTCGCGTGGCTTGGTTTGCGTTTCCCTGGTGGTGAGTGAGGCTGCGCGCCCTTCTCACGCCTGTTGGCCACCTGTATGTCCTCTTTAGAAAAATGTCTGTTCAAGTCCTGATGGCACTATTTCCATGAAAAAAACCTTCCCACAGCATTATTTTCCGAATATATCTGCTTGACCTTGTAAACAGTAATTCAAACCCTAAACCAGGGCCCGCGCCTGGTGGCCACGGCATTCCCCCGGCATGGCTGCTCCTAACCTCGTTGGCTGCGGCCCTGCTGGGTGTTTAGAGTTGAGTGTTGGCTTGAAGTCTTGCCCCAACCATTGCCTGTCGCCCTGAAGTTGGCTGTCGCCCCGCAGGCTGTCCTGCCTGGCCGTGTGTCTGGCTCTGGTGAAGCGCTGTGTGCTCCTGTACGGCGCGCTGCCCGCCTTCCACGACATCACGCGGCCCCTCAGAGCCCTCCTGGCGCAGCACCTGGCCGGCAGCAGCCACCCCCACGAGCTGCAGGTGAGGCTCCCCCATGAGGGCGCGGCCCAGCTCAGCCCGTCCTGTGACTGGGGCAGGTTAGCGGGCACTTTGGTCCTTGGCTGCACCCCTAGAAGTCAAGGGCACTGTGTTTGCAAATGAGAAACTTGAATGAGAAGCTGTCAGTGCTGAGAAACTCCGAGAAAAGTTTGACCAAACAGAGCGGCTGGTTTTAAGCTGCTGCACGGAGGCTGACCTGGGGTTTAAGCTGAGAACGGTCGCCGGGGTCCAGCCCCAGCAGGTCCAGGGGTCCCCAAAGGTGTGGACGGAGTCGGCGAAGAAGGAATGACACGGAGACAGCATTCAGTTGATCAGCAGCCTAGCCAGGATCTCTAGCCAGGATCTCCAGCCAAGTTCCGGTCTGGATCTCCAGCGAAGGTCTGGTTCGGATCTCCAGCCAGGTTCTGTGTCCATGTTCTCTTGCTAGGTTCTCCAGCCAGGTTCTCCAGGTTCTCCAGCCAGGTTCTGTAGCCAAGTTCCCTCGCTAGGTTCTCCAGCCAGGTTCTGTCCAGGTTCTCCAGCCAGGTTCAGTTACCAGGTTCTAGTCAGGTTCTCTTGCCAATTTCTGTAGTCAGGTTCAGTCCAGGATCTTTTGCCATGTTCTCTCGCTAGGTTCTGTCTCTAGGTTCTGAGGCCAGTTTCTGTCCAGGAACTTTTGCCATGTTCTCCAGCGAAGTTCTTCTGTCTCTAGAGAACGTTCTGTGTAGGTTCTGTGCCTAGGTTCTGTCTCTCAGTTCTGTGTTCTAAGTTCTGAGACTTGCTGTCTTGTTACAACTGTATTTATACCAGTTGATTCAATCCTATCAATCTCTATTACAAAGGTTAGGGCTTTTCTTATCTCCATTCCAGGGAGTAAAGATTATGTAGCTTAAGCATGATTGTTCGTAGTTAAAGTGATTAATTACCCGCCTGGCACTTAGTTAAGAGGTTTTATTCCCTCCCTAACTTCAGGGGAAAATCCCTACCTGGGGAAACAACCTTTCTCAGAGACCTTGGTTAAAACGCATAGTGCCAAGAAGGTGAGCAAACATATTAAGAACAGTATGCCATATATGCCAGGTCCCTTGAAACAGCAAGCATGGACCGGCTCCCGGCAAACGGTCATGTCAGGTCCCCTTCTGCCTGCCCACTGCCCACCGGGGCTTGGCACCCATCCCTCCCGGACCACACACTCTGGCCTCCTCACTCATGGCCACCCCCACACATGCTGTCATATCTCTGCCCTCAGGAAGTGACCTGAGAGGACATCCTGTCACCCTGCGGGAGGCAGATGCAGTGGCCCATCCCTTAGTTGAAGCGCACCCTGGCTCTGCCCTGCGGATTCGGGCTGGCCAGGGGGCCAGGGGGCAGGGGGGACCTGTGGGCTCGGGGGCACTGCACGTCGTACCTTGCACGTGGTCCCCACGGAGCCGGGGCATTTGGCCCTCAGAGGCGAACCTCCAGGCGGGCAGGGGTGGCTGTGCCTGCAGTGCAGGAAGCCTGAGTTTGGGGACACACCTGTGCGTGGGGAAGAGGAATAAACGCACATCAGCAGGCTGGCTTCTGGAAGCGCAGGCTGTAGGTTCTTCTGTTGGAATGAAAGTGACGTCGGATCACAAAGACTGGGTCCTGCTCGGTGCCTGCCGTGGCGCGGCGCTGCCAGGGAAAGAATAACCCGTCCTGGGCTCGGGGCTGGCAGCACAGGCTGCCTTCCTCCTAAGTGCCTGCCATGCCTGTCGGACGCCCTGCACTCGGTCTTCAGGTCTGCAGCCCCGCCCCCCACCAGCAAGGTGATGCTTCCATCAGGGCTCCCACCTGCCAAGGGCCATCTGGCCATCATTCCCGGGCCACACAACAATTTCAGCTTAAAACCAGCCGCTCTGTTTGGTCAAACGTTTCATTAATTCTCCCCGAATGCCTTGGCAGGGCCAGACCAGGTCATTTCTCGTATGATCCGCGGGCCGGACGTTCCCCACCCCTTTACTTAGCAGATGAGGGAAGGCCTGGGGGAGGGAGGAGGTCCCTCCCTGCCGCCTCTGAGGCCGCAGAGCCTCCTGGAGGAGCTGGAGAGGCCGCCGCGGCCATCACAGCGCGGTTCCTGTGCAGGAGCTGTGTCGGAGCGCGCTGGCCGATATGGAGGCCCAGGAGAGGCGCTACCAGCCCCTGGTCTGCGAGAGGAGCAAGCCTGTACCCCTGAAGCTGTTCACCCCCCGGCTAGTCAAAGTGTGAGTGCAGCTGCCTCCGCAGGGCCTTCCATGGAGGGCCCGGGTCAGGGTGTGGGTAGGGGCACCCCAGCCCCCAAGGGGCCAGGGTGGGGTGTGGGCCCAACTCGCTGCCTCTGCTCTTAGGCTGGAGTTTGGAAGGAAGCAGGGCAGCACCAAGGAGGAGCAGGAGCGGAAGAGGCTAATCCACAAGCACAGGCGGGAGTTCAAGGGTGCGGTGCGGGAGATCCGCAAGGACAACCAGTTCCTGGCCCGGATGCAGCTCTCGGAGATCATGGAACGGTGAGGCCGCTGCTGCGGGCGCTGGGAGCCTGCGGGCTGTGTCCCCTGCTCGCCCGGTGCACATACGTCCTCCAAAAACTAATCCCAAACTGGGCTTTTTCTCCTTAGGGATGCGGAAAGGAAGCGCAAAGTGAAGCAGCTTTTCAACAGCCTCGCTGAGCAGGAGGGTGAATGGAAGGCTCTGAAGAGGAAAAAGTTCAAAAAATAAACGGTTTTTATCTTGGCAGAGACACACTGATGTCTTTCCTGGACTTCAGCTCCCGTTTCAGCGTCTCCTGAACGCGCTGTGGACCTGGGGCAGCGCTCCCTGCGAGCACGTGCTGATGAACGAACTAGTTGGTCCGTCCAGTTCAGACGAACTGTCAGTCACGGTCTGGGACTGAAGGGATCTGGCCGGTCATTTTTGCCTTTGTGTTAGAGTGCAGTGTTATTTCACATTACAAGTTATATTTTCAATTATAAAGTAAACAAGTTTGCAAACAGTTTAGAGATCGGAGGAAAAAGTCACCCTCAACCCCAGCACCACGACGGGCAGTCCCTCACTCAGTCTGCCTGGCGCTCTCCAGGGCCGTCTCGGTTCTGGGCGCTGAGCCGCTGGGACGTCTGCACTGAGCTGGGAGGCTGAAGACATGGAGTTTGTGGTTAAGGTCACAAACTTGTAAGTTAAACAGCAAAGAGCAGCCCTCCCGTCCCCTGCACTAACCAGGAGCGTCTCAGGAATGCAGCACGCTGTGCTGTTGGCTGGCCCCACGGGCTGTGGCTGGGGAGCAGAGCACAGGCCCAGACGAGGGCTGTTCTTAGCCTTCTGATAGGAACACTGTAGCCCCAGCCCCCCGCCCTCTGACATGTGTGTGGAGGCAGGTGACCCGTCTCAGGTATGAAGGTCAGAGGCTACAAAAGGGGGAGCATGGCTCAGTGGGGAGATATCAGCCAAAGGTACCTAAGGGGTGACATCGAGTCTTTGGGGAAAGAGCTAATGGGTTTTCATTTGTTGCAGGTGGAACAGCTGTGTATTGGGCATAAGTGTAACTGCTATTTTCGTGATTTGGGTGTCCTATATAATAAAAGGCTAATAGGCCAATCGCCCAACCTGTGGCTATGTCACGTACTGACCATGAGGGCAGAGCGCTCCCACAGGGGGGCATTGCTCAGTGCCGGGGTCCAGCCCCAGCGGTCCAGGGGCTCCCAGAGGTGTGGACGAGTCGTCGCAGCATGATTTACACGGAGACAGCGTTCAGGTGATCAGCATAGCTCTCTTTAGTCTCCGTGGATCTGCCTGTGCCTGGCTGAGGCTACAGAGATCCAGAGGCAAGCTGAGCCTTTATTTTATAGTCAGAGGTAAACAAGGTGGTGGTCGCCATAGTTACAGTGTTCTTGTGAGGTTCACTTGTTTTGGCAGCACTTGCTGCACCTCCCTCAGCCCATTAACTTCCCAGATAAGATCTAGGGAGCAACCTAAGGTCCAGCCTAATTATGCTAAGTCGCTAAGAGGACTCTGCCCTCTAAGCTGGGACTTGTGACTTTGCCAACAGGTCAGTCAGAGGCTTAACCCTATAGCCGTGCCCCCCAGCTCAGCCAGAAGCCAGGCTCATGGCCCGGGGCGGGCGGGGCGAAGGATACCGACTGCCCTCAGGCAGACATCCCCGGGCTCCCGGACTTGGAGAGGGCTCCCCGGTGAGGGAGTCGCCCCCCAAGTGCACGCATCGTTCAGTACACGGGGGTGTGGCGGATGGCATGTGGGGCGGCATCACCTGTCAGCTGGGGAGGAAGACTTCAGGGCCTAGAATCCCCGCCCACGGGTTTACAGCGCGGGTCGGCCACGCGCGGGCGTGGCTGGGTGAGATGAAGGGCAGCGGCCGGCGACGTGCCAGGCGCCCGCGTCCACAGCGGCTCCAGCTACCCGGCCAGAGGCGCCCGTCAGGGCCCCCGCGCCCCGACCCCGCCGTCTGTCCGCACGTCCCTTTCCTCCTCACCGGCCGGCGCTGAGGCTTCCCGCTCCGCGCCCGGTGCAGGAGGAACCGTCCCGCCGAGAGCCAGGCGGCCACACCCACGGGCCGCGCACACGCGCCGCGCTGCCCGCCCAGGCCCGGCGCTGTCCGTGGAGACCGCCCCGCAGGCGGACCCAGAGCCCAGGCCCTGAGGGGAGAGGGTCGCCCTCCGGCAGCGCGTGGGGGCAGATGGGACCGTGGCTGGCGGCGCGCGGCTGGGAACCAGCCCCGCCAGCAAGCGCCGGGCAAGGACTCGGGCCGCGACCGGGGAGAGCCCCGCGGCCGGAGTGGGAGCCGTCGGGGCCAGGGGCCAGGGGTCGCCGCCCGCAGCGGAGCGCCCGGACCGCCAGCAGCCGGAACGCGGGAGGCAGGAGTCGGGCGGAGGCCACTCGGAGTTAGAGACCGACTGCGGCCGGGACCGCGCCGCCGGAAGGAGAAGAGCAACGGACCGTCACTTCCGGGGCGTGTCTAGTGGGAGGAGCCTGCGCCCGCCCCGCCCCCAGCAGCGTGCCTGGCGGTCCTTTCCGCATCCCTCTGGCCAGCGGTCCGTCGGTTCGTCTGCTCGGCCCCGGCGCGCGGCCGCGGCAGGTGCGGGCGGGGTACCCGGAGCCCCAGGAGGCGAGCCCGGGGCGGGGTCGGTGTGGGCGGGGGCTGTGTTCTCCGGGCGCAGGGACCCCTCCCCGAATCCGCCCCGGGCCACAGAGGACCCGCCCTCCTCCCGGCCTCAGTTTCCCTTCCCGCTCCACACGAGGACGCGGGGGTGGCTGCGTGGCACGGGGTGCGCCCGGGCCCGCGATGCCCCCACCCCGGCCCCTTGGGACGGTTGGCCTCGGTGGCTGCGGTTTCCTTGCGCAACCTCTGCCGCCGAGTTTGCTGCATCCCGGGGTCTGGGGAGGGCGCACCAGGGACCCCGTCTGTGGTGATGGGCGCCCCCCAGCAGGGTGGGCAGGCTCTCCCTTTAGGGTGCTCAGTAGGGTGTTGGGGGCCTGACAGGAGCAGGAGGACTCAGTTTCCCCCTCGGTAGGGTAGGCGTCTGTGCTGCCGTAACCAGAGGGGCTGTGCGGACCCGGCCCCTCCCCCACGGGCCAGGAAGGATCGGAGCGCCTCCATCATGGGCTGGGGAGCTGGTGGGAGCTGCACTCCGCACCCACCCATCCGCCAGCAGCCGGTGTCCGAGACCCGCGTGGTCACTGTGGTCTTCCTGGGCCTCCTGCTGGACCTCCTGGCCTTCACGCTGCTGCTGCCCCTGCTGCCCGGGCTGCTGGAGAGCCATGGCCGCGCACATGTGAGCCCTCCTCACCCTCCATCCAGAAGCCTGACCCCCACGGTGGGTGCCCACTCCCCCGCCTCTCATGCTTCCTGTCCCCCAGGACCCTCTCTATGGCTCCTGGCAGCGAGGGGTGGACTGGTTTGCTGCAGCCATCGGGGTGCCCGCAGAGAAGAGATACAACAGCGTCCTGTTCGGAGGTGTGGCCCTGAGCCCCATGCTGGGAGCCCCTGGTCCTATCTTCCTGGGCTCCACCCCCCCCACCCCCCACCCCCCCCCAATCTTCCCTCCCTGAGCTCCCATCACCCAGGTCCTCATTCACACCTCCTTACTCCTGGGCACCATCTGCTCCCTCTGTGTCCACTCTGTCATAGCCACCTTGGCTTTGAGACCCATGGCCTGGGAGTGCTGGGCCAGGTGAGCAGACCCTTGGGGACGGAGACTGAGGTGTGGTGACCCTGACTTCTGTCTCCTTCAGGTCTGATTGGCTCAATCTTCTCAGTCCTGCAGTTCCTCTGGGCACCGCTCACGGGGGCCGTCTCCGACTGCCTGGGGAGGCGCCCAGTGATGCTGCTGTCCCTGGTACGGGTGCCCCTGGGGTGGTACCTGAGGGGCCAGCAGCTCCTGTGTCTAAGCCAGGCTGTCCCAGAGCTGTTTCTGCCACCCTGCAGACGTTGGGGACACAAGGGCCCTTGGGTGCTGCAGAACAGGGCAGGGACCCAGGGGTGCTGGTGGCCCCAGTCACTCCTGGCTTGAAGTGACCACGCCTACCCCCGAGGCAGGCAGGTCTGGCCACCTCTTACGCTGTGTGGGCTGCCTCGGAGAGCTTCGCAGCCTTCCTGGCCTCCAGGGTGATTGGCGGCATCAGCAAGGGGAACGTCAGTCTCTCCACGGCCATCGTTGCCGACCTGGGCTCTCCGCCCGCCCGAAGCAGAGGCATGGTGAGTGCACGGGCTGGGGGTCGAGGGCCCGGAGGGGCTCCGGGGCCTGGTCGCCCTCCTGACTCAGGTGGCTTCTCCCCAGGCAGTCATCGGAGTGGCCTTCTCACTGGGCTTCACGCTGGGCCCCATGCTGGGCGCCTGCCTCCCTTTGCGGATGGCACCCTGGCTCGCCCTGCTCTTCGCTGTCTCGGACCTACTACTTCTCTTCTGCTTCCTGCCGGAGACACTGCCCCCAGAGAAGCGGGTACGGAGGAACCCAGAAACCACCTACAGGTCCCGGACCCGGGGGTTCGGTTCCCTGGGCATGTAGGGAGCCTGTCGCGGGTGCCGGTCCTGGGTGCCAGGGGAGGCCGGACAGTCCTCTCCTGGTGTCCAGAGGCTCTTGGGGACACAGTGCCTCCTGGGGTCTCTATGCGTCCCAGCCCCTGCCTCTAAGGCCTGGTAGGTGGGATGGAGGCCAGGCGGCTGGTCATGTCCCTCCCCGGGCTGCCCCCCAGGCCCCCAGTAGCCTCTCCAGTTCTGCCCCCTCCAGGCACCCTCCCTCACCCTGGGCTTCCGAGCTGCCTCCGACTTGCTCAGTCCCTTGGCCCTGCTGCGCTTCTCCGCTGTGGCCCATGGCCAGGACCCGCCCACTGGAGACAGTAAGGAGTGGCCCTTCATGAGGGTGGAGCTCCGCCAGCTACTGTTGGGCGGTGGACCCCTCATGCCCTTGCCCCGCTGCCCCCCAGGGCTCAGCCACCTGCGCCGCCTGGGCCTGGTCTACTTCCTCTACCTCTTCCTGTTCTCGGGCCTGGAGTACACGCTGAGCTTCCTCACCCACCAGCGCTTCCAGTTCAGCAGGTGGGAGTGCGGGCCCTACAGGGACCCGACTCAGGGATGCCCTGCCCTCTCCCCATCCCCCGGGCCCAGCCTAGGAACCTGGGGCGGCCAGGGGTTGTCAGCGAGTCCCCTGGCTCCGCTTGGCAGAGCAGGGGCGCAGCCGGCCAGCAGGGCTGGGGCACTAAGGTTCGCGCCCTCCCAGCCTGCAGCAGGGAAAGATGTTTTTCTTCATCGGCCTCACCATGGCCACCATCCAGGGCACCTATGCCCGGCGGATTAGCCCCGGCGGGGAAATTGCAGCTGTGAAACGGGTATGGGGCGCCCCTGGTGGGGGTGGGGAGTGGTCTCCTGAGCTCTGCTGGAAGCAGCAGGAGTGGGGCCTGAGGTCCATTGTGTCCTGCTGCAGGCCATCCTGCTGCTGGTCCCCGCCTTCCTCCTCATCGGCTGGGGGCGCTCGCTGCCTGTGCTGGGCCTGGGGCTGCTGCTCTACTCCTTCGGTGAGTGGGCCTGCAGGGCCAGAGGGGCGCGGCGGGGCTGGTGGCCAGATCCCTCCAGGTCACGAGCCCTCTCCCCTCTGGGGTGACGGTGCCTCGCTCATGTCCCCCATCAGCTGCCGCTGTCGTGGTGCCCTGTTTGTCCTCCGTGGTCGCTGGCTATGGTGAGAAGCCCTTCCTAACCAAGGCCACCGGGGAGGGGGGGCAGCAGCCAGCAGGCACCTGAGGGCCCCTTCTCTCCTCCAGGCTCGCCTGGGCAGAAGGGCACAGTCATGGGGACGCTGCGGAGCCTGGGTGCCCTGGCCAGGGCATTGGGGCCCATGGTGGCCGCCTCAGGTGAGGCTGTGGGACAGCACGTGATGTGCCCTGGGGAGCCAGGCCTCGAGGGCTGCTGGGCCCTGATGGGGCCTTCCTCAGCGGCCTGCATCTGCTCCTGCCTCCTCCGTTCTGGCACTTGGGGCGGGGGGCCCACGTCATCGCTTGGCTCTCTCCCTCCAGTGTACTGGCTGACGGGCGCCCCGGCCTGCTTCACCGTGTGCTCGGGGCTCTTCCTGCTCCCCGTCCTCCTCCTGCGGCCCCTGCGACCTCCAGCACGGACACTCAAGGAGGAGTAGCAGAGCCAGCCCAGCCCAGGCGGAAGGAGCCGAGGCAGGAAGTCAGAGGCCACCCCGCCTGCTCCCTTCCTCCTGGGGCCCAGGCAGGAATCCCGGGGCCTGCAGCCCAGGGGGCGCTCGCAGCCCTCCTCCCGCTGGACTGGACGGCCCTGCCTGGTGCTCACAGAGCAGGGTCAGGGACTCCAGATCTTTCCAGGCTTCCGGCTTGTTTTTCACTCTGTGGAGAACAGGCTATCAGCCAGGCGTCTGGATGACAAAATAAAGCAGCTGTTTTATACTAAGTGCCTCCTCCCAGTACACTGCGTCCCTCAGCCTCCACCACACCCTGGGGCCCCAGGCCCCGCAGCAGCAGCTCCACTGACCACACGCGGTTCCCTCCTGCACGGGGGTAGGGAAGGGGAGGGGGGGTGGAGTCAGGTGCAGGACCCTCCCAGACGGTCAGCACTGGCAGGTGACACCTGGCAGATGGAGGAGGAGGGAGCCTTCTGCTGGGCTGTCCCTGTCACAGAACGTAGCCCCACCTGCCTGCTCAGCCCCAGCCAGGCTGACTCCAGGGTCCACTGACTGGAGAGGACACGGGACTCAGCGGTCCGAGGGCCGTGCTCAGCAGCCCCAGGGAGGAACAGGCTGAAGGGGCAGGGCAGCTCTGGGTTAGAACGTCCTCCCAGTCCAAAATGGCAAATGGTGTCTCAAGAAATAAGACACTTTGGGGAAGAGACAAACTCCTGGAAGTCCTATTTTAAAGAAAAAGAAAAGGGATTAAAATGTAAAACCGCTCCCCAGGTTCAGACAGGATACAGCTTGAAGAACTTTATTTGTGAGTAAAACATGTTACAATGAAGAAAGGACACGGCCTGCCCTCCTGAGCCTGTGTCCCTGTCTGTGGCTAGACTTCATGTTGTGATACAAAGAGTTAAAAGAAACTACAAAAGTGAATTAGTCATTGCGTGTGTGGGGTAGAGGGAGGGTCAGGGAAGAGTCTGTTAACGCAAGGAGGGTGGTGGGCGGAACACACTTGGCAACAAATTGACACAGAAGCAGCTGCTCGCCTGTTAGCTCCAAGCGGAGGTCAGCGCCATGCAGCTGGCCTCCGTCCTACGCGGGTGCTCGGTTTTGGGGACCTGAGCCCACGTCCAGCTCCAGATCCACTGCGGCCCTCCCGCCTTCCCAGGGGCCTGTCTGGGGTGGGCAGGCTGGCACCCAGCAGCTCCTGGAACAGGCACCCTCGAGGAGCCCGCGTGGCCAGCTGCCAGCCATCAGCTCCCTGCTGCCTCCCAGGGGGTGGAGGTGAGTGCAGGTGAGCGAGGGCAAGTAGCTCCATGAGTGCCGGCTCGGGCTCGGGAGCAGCGGGGCCACCAGGGCCGACTTCCGGGAAGAGCAGACCCTGCTCTGAAACCTGCCCCCACCCCGGTGCGCGGGGCTCCGCCGCAGGCCTAGAGAAACGAACGCGAGCATCGCTGTTCCCGTTCACAGCAACGCAGAACTGCCAATACACTGAAGAGACTTCTCACTGAGGGGCCCTCCCGAGGACAGGCCTGGAGAGACCCCAGTGATAAGACTGAGCCCTGGACCGGGTGCTGCCAGGGGGTGACCGGGTAACCATGCATAGGTTGCAAGGGTGTACAGGCCAGGCTGCTGCGGGGTCCCCACGCCGCCTGAGGCCACCACAGCGCCCTCGCCACTGGCAGGCACAGGGTGTTGGCACAGGACCAAGGCTGTGTGTTTATGGACAGAGTGAGATCGCTGAGCAGGTAAGGCCAGCAGGAAGCTAGGAGTCTGAGTCAGTCACCTGAGACCTGGGGGGAGGGGAGCCTAGCAGGGACAGAGCGTGGGTTACTGGATGACAGAAGGAGAGCAAGAGAGGTCAGGGCCAGAGCCGGCAGGGCCTCTGACTGTTCAGCCAGACCCTGCCTGGACGCCCCAGGGAAGGACCCGAGGAGCAGACAGACGGGCACAGAGGTGGACACAGGGCCAAGCCTCCCTGGACCTGAGGTGAGGCCCGGGCGCCAGGGGAGGCCATGCGAGCACAGGAGGTGAGCTCTGGTCTGCACGGGCTTGGGCGGCGGGGAGCGCTAGCTACGCGGAGGGGGCTTTGCATTCCATGACACAGGGAGACAACGCGAGACAGCGGTGTGTGCAGGACAGGCCTTCAGGAGTCGCTCTTCTTCTTGCTCTTCTTCAGGAAGGAGGGGGTGCGGAACTTCTTCTTCTTTTTGGAAGGGGACTTGCCGGGAGACCCATCGCTGCCTGGGTCTGCGGCAGCCCCCTCAGCAGCCGGGGAGGGGGCTTCTTCAGCCGCCGGGGCCGGGGCCGGCTCAGGACTGGCCACCGTGGAGGGCCTGGCGGGGCTGGAAGGGCCACAGGCTTCGCCCAGCCCCTCGTCCTCCTCCTTGTCCAATGTCGGGAAGCCAGGCGCTTCTGAAGGCTCATCGGGGGACAGGTCAGGGAGAGTGGGCTTAAAGGTGGCAGCATCACTGTCGTCTCCAAAAACAGCATCTTCCAGGTCTAGTGGGCAGGTAGGAGAGACGGGGTTAAAGGGCAACTGCCCAGCCCTCAGAGAGGGACATCAAGGTGGGCTGCGTCCTGCACAGAAACTGCTCTGTAAGGACACCAGGGCCTTCTACCAAGACAAGGATAAGGAACTTTAAATCGTGTCACTACTTCAAGGCTGGATGGAGCCCACTGTACCAAACACAGACTCCATCTTAAGGAGGGGTGTGTGGGGGGGGTTGGGGGGGGGGGGCGGCCCGGCTCCCTCTCCTGGAAGCGTGCCCTGCGAGCAGGGGACATTTTCAGTGCAGTGTCCTCCTGACACCCTTGAGACGAGGTTTGCTCTAGGCCCCTAGGGCACCTCAGTAGCCCTGAAATTAAGCCTACATTTGGGTCCACACACCTGGTTTCCCCCAAGGGAGCCACAGAAAACATGGCAGCTCATGGACGCACAAGTTAATAACTCTCGACCTTGTGCATCAGCATCAAATAAACAGCCTAGTTTAGAGGAAGACATGAACCATCAGGCTAGGGAGAGGGGCCAAAGCAAGCCGTTTCACCATCGGGAAACAAAGCACACTTGTCTTCAGGAGCCTAAGGGCCGGTCTGTGGGGAAGATTCCCATCTCCAGGTTGGGGTGGGGGAGACCAGGTGAGCACATTTTCTAAAAACAGCCTACGAGGTTACGAGCGACTGGCAGGTTAGGAGCACCAAACCTGTTCATACATCAACAGTCAGCCGAACCTCGGGAGGCGACGAGAGGCGAGCTGAGTGCAGGGGACAAACACTGAGGGCTGGGCCCTGGGAGATGCCTGCCCGGGATCACGGCCGGGGCAGGGGGAAGTGAGGCATGTCTGCACAGCGGGCAGAGGTGGCCTGTGGGTGCCCAGGGGAACCTTTATCATTGGACCAAATGTCCTACTAAAAAACAGCACTGCCCTGGCCGAGGTGGCTCAGTGGACAGAGAGTCAGCCTGCAGACTGAAGGGTCCCCGGTTTGATTCAAGTCAAGGGCACATGCCCAGGTTGTAGGCTCGATCGCCAGTGGGGGGTGTGCAGGAGGCAGCCGATCCATGATTCTCTCTCATCACTGATGTTTCTATCGCTCTCTCCCTCTCCCTTCCTCTCTGACATCAATAAAAATATACATATTTTAAAAATAGCCCAAATGTCGCTCTTCTGCCCCCGTCACGTTAAGCTTAAGCACAAAGCTTAAGCAGGGGTTCAAACACATGCAACCACATACAGCAGGTGGCAGCCCCACCTGTCTGAGCCTCGTCTAGACTGTCTGCCCTCCTGGCACTCACGAGACCCAGAGCTCTGAGCACCGCTGTGTGGCCCCTGGGAGCCCCGAGGGCAGGCTGCCCACTGCAGCTCGCAGGTGACCAAACCCCTTCCGGGAAGGCCACTGCCCAGAATGAAGGACTGGGTACAAAAGGGGGGGCGGGGGGAAAGACAATGTTTTTATTTTGATTGAACAGAAAACAAAACGCAGTAAGCAACAAAGCAGAATGAGGAAGCGCAGGGAAGCCGGCAGTACTTACTATGGTAACAGGTACTCCTTAGCACATCCTCCTGCTTGCCACGCAGCCACAAGAAGAGAAAAGCACAGGGAGAGAATCTACGCATTCAGTCACAGCACCAGGTACAGGAGGAGAATGGCCGAGCCATTCTTGTGGACACAGAGGCACAGGCTCCCGACAGACATGGGAAGCATGATGTGTAAGACCGAGGGACAGACACGCAAGCCACGCCACAGACATGCGGTGGGTGGTCTGAGAGGCCGACGGAGGCCAGTGCTCTGCATGGACTGATAACATGGCAGTCAAATGACATCCTGTAGCTCAGACACCACAGAGGACGTTTCCGGAGGTGGAATCGAGCACAGGAAGGTTTAGGGAGTGTGCAAAGAGGGCAAAACTGACATCATCAGTGAAGTGCATGCCCATCCCTGAAGGCTTTCCTCCCACCCGTGACATCTCACTAACAAGCCTGTTTGGCCTCAGGTTTCCCAGGACAAGGCCAAACAGGAGCGCAAGAGGCTGGGCCCAGCAGCCCCCAGCACGTGCTGTGCTGGTTCCCACGCAAAGGCACACGTCCTCACTAGTGTCAGCTGCCACTCCTTCCATTGGACAGAACACGCAGCCCACTCCCCCAGCCCCGCTGTGGACACCCATCCACACAGTGCCAATCGCCCTCCCGCCCTGGGGCAGCCTCGCCCGCCCCGCCCAGGACTCACCTTCCTCCAGCTTGACGGGGGAGCAGGGGGCAGCAGGGGGCTCTGGAGGACTGTCTTTCTGCTCTCCAGTCTCGTCCAGACTCTCTGCAGGTGGCAGAAGGTGAGAGGGCGTGGTGAGATGCCGCCATGAGCCTGCACCAGAGCCCTCCCAGGGGAGTCCGACCCCCTCTGGGACCAGCCTGAGTGAGGAGGGAGGAAGCGTGTGCTGAGGAGCACTCTGCCCAAAGGCCTGGAGGACAGAGGCGCTCACCTGCGGACCTGCCCACGCAGAACCTGCCCTGGCGCCTGGGCCTCGCCGTGAGCACTCACCTGGGGGGCCCCTGTGCTTGCGCTCCACCTCCCTGCGGTACTCCTCCAGCTCGCGGTCAGTGAGCGTGTTGAAGGGGTTGGGGCCTGTGGTGCTCACGATGACGTGGGGCTGGTACTCCTTCTCAATGATGGCCTTGGAGGCTGTCACCAGCTCCCCCTGCGGACAGAAGGGGTGCTGGGTCTGCAGAAGCCCTGCCCCAGGACCTCCTCCTCCCCGGCCAGGCTGCAGGCAGGGTGTGGCGGGCAGCTCTCCAGGGGCACAAAGACATCCCTGAGGGTTAGGCTGAGCTACAGCCTTCAGGGGCAGAAGACAGAGACACGATTTTGATGCAACAAAATAAATGTAACAGGAGAAAAGAACCCTAGAAAGCCCTCAGGTTTCAGAAGCAAAGGCAGCAAAGTGCAGATGGAGCACACAGAGCACCTCGAGGACAAGCCCATGTCCTCACTGACAGGCAGGAAGAGGAAATGCACAGATCACAACACTCAGGTCAGGCAGGAGAGACCTGCTTCCATTCTAGGAGCACAGGCAGGTTCTGTTCTTTTGACCTTAAGAAGAAAATGTCCCCAGGCACCAGTATTTGGGGAATTTGGAAAACAGAATTTGTAGGAGAGAAAAGAAAGCAAAGCCTATGAAGCACTGAGTGGCCACAGACCAGCCCCATCTGCCAGGAGGCGGCGGGCAGGCCCCGGAGGGTGGGCAGCCAGCGGGCTGAGTATGATGCCACCGCACATTCCCTTGCCCGGCACAGCTCTGTGCCCCGCTCAGCCTGGTCGGCCCCAAATGCTCCCCAATGTTCACCTTGGAGAAAGCTAACCGGAACTCATGCATATGCCCAGTACTTAATGAGAGCTTCCAAAAGTAACTGAAAACAGGAGAATCCAACGTCACTTTCACGCCTGCCGGTCCACCTGCGCTCTCCTCAGCGAGGGGCGAGCGTCAGAGGAGTCAGCGTCCCTGTAGTGGGCACTGGACACAGAGCCAGACCGAGGCCGGGGGACCTGGGCTGAGCGGCCCGGTCCCATGAGCTGGGTAGAGTGCCTGGAGTACTCCGTGACTGACCGCTGACAGTGACACAGGCCCCAGGACAGAAGAAAGGGCCTGCTGGGATCAGTAGCCTGTTATCAACTTGTCATCAGGTTCAGGATGACCTGGTTGTCAGTTAGCCCTCTTTCCGACTAGCCTGACCCAACGCCGCCGGCTTTTCCTCCAGAAGCAGCCCTGCCTGGCCAAGACGGGGACTCACGTCCTCCTCTGCCCCTCGGACCCTTGGCCCGAGACACGCCCTTTCCTGTCCACAGGCCTGTTACCATCTTCAAGAGGAGCCTGCTGGGCGGGCCCCTGAGGCCCACAGAGCACGGACGCTATCATCTACGCAACCTGGCTGGTGCCTGTGCGTCCTGGTAGCACTGCAGTGAGACAGGAAGGTGATGTGAGCTTTGAGAGAAACACTGTCACTCATTTCAGTCCAATGTTCAAAATCAGTAAAGGGAAAACAAAACCAGAAACTGCCACGGAGATGCTTCCTGTCCAGACCCCCTGCCCTCAGGTGCCGCACAGCTGGTTCCCGCCCGCTGGCAAGGGCTCCCTCCTCAGTGAGGCCAAGCTGGAGCTAGGAAAAGGGCGATGCCTGAGCCGCAGAGACAGGCCCTGTGGGGAGCAGCCCGAGAAGTCGGGGCTGAAGGGGCAGCTCCCTCCAGCAGCCCATGTGGGGGCACTTGCTGTGCTCCTCCCATTTGGCCCCACCAGGGCTCTAAGCCTGTTCCTCCTGGCACTGGGCTGAGGCATCAGGTTTTCATCTGAAAAATCTACACAGATTTGAATTTATATTCCTTTTTTTGTTTGTTAATCCTCACCCAAGGATACTTTTCCCACTGATTTTCAGAGAGAGTGGAAGGGAGGGAGGGGAAGAGAGAGAGAGAAACATTGATGTGAGAGAGGTGCCCTGACCAAGGCTGAGAATCGAACCTGCAATCCAGGGAATTGAACCCGCACGTGCAAGCAGGTGCACCAGCTACTGAGCCACCAGGCCAGGGCTAAATGTACATCTTAGTGCTGGGCCTGCACACACTAGGTGCTTAGCACCAAGTGCGCACAGGTGCGGCAGAGCAGCAAGTCTGGGCTGCACACCAGAGGGCAGAAGACAGGACTAAGTGCAAATCTTCACACCCGTCTCTACCGATTCAGTTCCCTGGGAATCACATCCAGGTGGCAGAGTGGCTTCCAGCCGCACACTGGCGGCAGTGCTGAGTCCAGAGAGCCCTGGCCGGGCTTCCTGTCCCTTTGGGCACCGGAGCACGGGGTGTGGCTGGCGACTCGCTGCCCCTTCTTCTGCCAGAAGACAAAGGAGAGATGGAAGCAAAAGAAAGTCCTTCCAGAAAAGCCCCAACTTCCTTAGTCCCAAACGCCCGTTCCTCAAGCTCTCGACCAGGAAGCGAGTCTGCACGCTTGCCTTACGGGGAAGAGGACGTGTTTAGGACAGTGACACACAGTCCTTTTCACTTGCTCAAGAGGGTCAACCTGCCAGTGAGCAGCGCCACCTCTGGGAGCACCGTGGTCTGTGCTTTGTGGTCCGCACACAAAGACAGGGCCACCACCCCAGTCAAGGACAGAGGAGGCAAAGCACATTCTCACCATCAAAACGAAACATGCTGTCAC
This sequence comes from Myotis myotis, assembly GCF_014108235.1. Lineage (NCBI taxonomy): Eukaryota > Metazoa > Chordata > Mammalia > Chiroptera > Vespertilionidae > Myotis > Myotis myotis. The sequence goes on along the minus strand of NW_023416313.1, from coordinate 1,339,203 downwards.
GGGAAAAAGAGCAAGGCTGCAAATGTGAGTGCCCGGAAGAGGGGGCGAGGAAAACAAGCTGGCCAGGAACCTGCACAGGGCACCACCTCACTGGGCTTGGAGCCGAGTGGCTTTCTCTGCCGATCCTGCCTGGACACGGAGCTCACAGGGTCTAGTCTGGTGCTCGCACAGCCAGCTGGAGGGGCCCGCGGCTACGCTCCATGAAACATCCTCACAGGGAACGGGGTGCACCCCCAAGTCTGCGCACTGCTGGACAGAGCCAAACAGAACTGCGACGGATGAGGAACTGCCAGAGCAGCAGCCTTACACAGCGGACGGTCTCCCTTCCAGGCAGGCAGCCCTAACGACACAAATAGGAGCCACTAAATGCAACCTAAGCCAGAGAGCTTGTCCAAACCTGCTCTGCTCCACAAGCCCCCGGGGCTCATGGACTTCACACACCTACACACACCTGAGAGAAAAGAATGAGAAACTAAGGTCACATGGGATGGAAGCACGAAAAACAAGCCAGTGGGGCAGGAGGCGATCTCTCCCATGCTCTGCGAGGCTCCTCCAAGAATGGTCGCTGGACAAGGGAAAACAGGACCCGCTGAAACAATACATAAATATGCAAAATAATGCCGTTAGCGAGGGTTCCAGACAGGAATACAGAGCCCTTGGTGCAAGCCTCCTTCTCTCCGGCTCCTGGGGCGTGGCCAGATGACACCTGCACTCACTGGAGGAGTATAACTGAGGCACATTTCCTCTGGACACAGGGCAAACACCTGAGGCCTCACCCTCTGCCCTCAGCGCCTCAAAGCTTAGAACAGGCGAGCCTCCACCTGGCACGGGACATAGGGTGGATTTCCACTTGCTGAGCACTTTAGGTATGCAGGTACACGGAGAACGGTAATTTGGGGTTTCACATTTTCACAAGTCTTTGCCCCCTTGCAACATTAAAAAAATCTAGGATTTTTAAGGTCAAAATAAATACATTTCCTCAACCGGGCTGATCAGAGACAGCCTTGCTTTACTTCCTGCTCCCCTGAAAGGATGTCTTTCAATCGCACCCCCCATTGCACGTTCCTTACGTTTTCGGTCACAGCTGAGCAGGCAAAGGGAGCAGGTCGCACGGAAGCATCCGGCACTAACAGAGTCACATGCAGAACCTCTGAAAAGCACCGTCATGATGCGGAGACGCACCCACTCCTCCCAGCCGGGGCTTCCCTACAGCCCACGGCAGGCAGGACGGCACCCTCTGTCCTCTCACCAAGGAGCTAGAGCCCGTGTGCGGCTCCGTCGTAACCGGGACAATGCCGGCAGGAGCAGGCAGGTGGGGACAGGCAGGCAGGAGGCAGCGCGAGCCGACAGTAACTACGGGCAGGAGGAGTACCTTTCTAACAGGGAGAGATTTAGCTGGACTAAAGGTCTGCTCTGTGAGCCCGAGCCCTTCGATTGTCTCCGTGCAGTCAGACAGGGGTGCATCCTGCAACAGTAAACTGAGTCAGCAGAGCCCCAGGCCCAGCCTGAAGTACCGAGCGCACAGGATGGTGCCGCTGAGAGCATGCAGCAGGGACGGCGGCGGCGCCAGGAAGGTGGTGGGGGTGGCGCTGCCACGTGCAAGCCCAGTCCCCAGGACCAGGGCCACACCTGACCAGTCAGAAGAGGCGGTGACAGTCACCTACCCTGCAGTTACGTGCGCGGTTTCAGAGGCAACTACGGACACAATTACCTTCAAGGGGCCCGGCACTGTCCCTTTACAGAAACGCGGGTCACCATGGCCACAGACAGGCACCAGGCAGCGCCCTGCGCAGGCAGCAACGTGGATGGGAATAAGCCCGCCGAACCCCGGAGCCCAGCACTTTACACGGTGTGCAGCACTCAGACCGGGCGGGCGGGTCCCCGGGCACCGTGCCACCCTCACAGGCATGCACTGCACCGAGCGCTGGAGGGGACACGCCCCGGGCATGCTCGTGCTTGGCCTACGACTCAGGGAAAAGTGCCTGTGATTGCTCATCATGAAGGTTTTTTACAGACTGCGGAAGAATAACAAGACTAATTCCCAGTTCTCACCTGGACGAGGCTTCTGTCCATCACTACACCACACAACACCTGTGACTGGGGGCCAGCCGTCTTAATGTCCTGCAGGTTCTGCTCTCGGATCTGAGGGCGGCAACAGGAGGAACACATCAGCAGCATGCCCACACCTCGCCCACTCGGTACTGCCTGGGTCTGAAGGGAGGAAGGGCCCATTCCTACGTCCTTCCCCTTCTGGTGACGTGGGCAAGTGCTCACTCACTCGAGGGCACACTCCCTACATGTCCCTCTTACCGGGGCACTGAACAGTCCAGGGTGAAGGCTGCTCACGGGCCACAAGTGCACAGCACAGGCGCACAGAGGGGCCGCAGCTGCAGTCATGGGGCAGCAGAAGTCCTCAACGCGCGCACGCGCTCTCTGCCCTGCAGCAGCCAGCACCCCGTCCACCCACTGCAGCCTCCGCCTCCCGCACACGAGTACGCACCTTGTTCCTCATCTCCTGGACCTCTTTCGGGTTTGTGTTCAATGGAACAAACAGGTTAGGGACAGCAGAGGTGGAAGTTCTATGTCCATCCTCTTTAGTCCACTGTAATATCAAGAAGAGTTAAAATGTCAGAATTGGGACGGCAACAGGTGGCACCAAGCACCCAATCTGTCCAACTGATCTCACATCTGGTCATGCACTGAGCATCACAGAGGATGAACCAATGACCATACCCTGTGCCACCGCAGCGGCTGGAGGGGGCAGGAGCATGTCCAGACCGAAACCAGGAATGGCGGAGGCCAGAGTCGTGACGACCGGCCAGAGCCACTGAGAAAGCCCCGCTGAAACGTGGGGTCTCACATGGACTGACGAGAGCTGAGCCCCTAACTCCCGCAGACTAGCCAGTGGGGCCCTTCAGAGCACATTGGTTCACCGCTCTGAGCATCGTCAACACCAAAGCCAGCGGGAAGCATGAGATGACAGGGTCATGGAAAGCAATGTGATGTGCTACCCAGAGGGAGGGAAGACTCGCATTGGAAGGCAAGAGTGGGCATCACCAAAGTGTTGCATTAAAATAAACTATAGCGTCAGAATGCACTGTTTGCATAGCTATTCCAACCCAAGAAAATCGTGGAATGAACGCTTAGGCACCTGGGGAAGATTTGGTGATGTCGAATATTTTATATAACTTCATACTCTGAGTGTTACAAAAATATCCCACAGGAGCTCGGAGCGCTGGGATCCTTACTAGAAGGCCGTCTTAGGCAGCGGGCACACTGCCAGCACCCTGCGCCTTTCACTTTTTTTTTAAATTTCCAATCAGATATGACCATTTTCATCACATTGTAATTGGGAGGATGAGGAGGCGCTGAGTGTTAAAACAAGCCCACCTCCGAGAGCAAATGTTATTCTTTTCGGGGTGTTTTCAAGAGGCACTAAGAGAGCCATAACCGTAAGACGTGGAGAAGCCACGGAGCGATGCTCAGCCACTGCGGGGGCGCGATGGGCGTGCGCTGGGAGGTACTCACTGACGGCATCTTCAGATTAAACAACGCCAGCCTTTCATTAAAGATAATTTCCATCAAAACGGGAAAACGGCAACCTCAGGAGCGTGACACTATCACTGTAAGTGAACATACCCACCTGGGCGCAGGCACGGGCGTGTCAATCCAGAACAAGAAACACATCGCAATGCTGCCCAGGGCCTCCCTCCACGCACACTGACTAACACGCCCGACTCGCTTCACACTTTTTCACGCTAAGAGTACACGTAGCTCAAAGCTGCTGCCACACACACACTTCGGGAAAACTCGGCACAGCCTCCGGCACATGTACTGACAGCAGCAGAGTCGTTCGGGCCCACTCCCCTGAACAAGCAACATCAGTAAAAACGAAACAAAGGCCACGAGAAAAGAAAAAAAGGGAGAGAGGGGCAGAGGGGAAGGAGGGGGGACCGGGGGAGAGAAGGAGAGGAGGCCGGGCTCAGCACTGGGCCTCTGCCCGTGTGGGCGGCATGTCGGCTCAGGGGCACAGAGGCTCTCACCAACTGTGCGCCAGGAAAACGTCAGCCACCTGGAGACAGGCCTCTCTTTCGACACGTCTACGAAGTAAGAGCGTTATGAGGGGAGCCGTTTGCTGCCTGGGGGCCACCGAGTCTGGGCCCGTCTCGCCTGCGCTACACACCACCGTGCAGCGGTGAGTCTGTGCCCGCTTCCGTGTGCGCGCAGGACTCCACCGCAGGAGCACGGCTGTCCCGGGCTCGGTGAGGGGCCGTGAAGACCGTCTTCACAGAGGCGGCTGAGGGCCGGGACCTGAGGGCGGCTCAGGGCTGGTGAACACGGGCGTGAAGCACGTTGGCAGCAACCCTCTGTCGCTGGTGCCCGCGGTGGCCTGCGCTGCACTGGGGTCATGCCGCCCCCGGCAGGAGTCAGAAGACTCCGCGATGGCGGTCTACTCACATGCACAGTCCATGCAGGAGGCAGCTGCTGAGAGCGTTCGGAGGCTTTGGGACAGAGCAGGGGAGGCTAACGAGGAGGACCTGGCCGGCCGAGAGCAGGCCGGGACCCAGAGGAGAAACTGCTTAAGAAAACACTCGAGACGTTAAAGAACAGTTAGTGACTTACTGAAACCACCGGCATTCACAACACTGAACAACAGGCTGTGACTGAACTGCCTTTTGGTGCGTGAAGTAGTAAGATTCCTTGAGGACAGTGTGAGCTCGCCGGCAGCTCCTGGGTTTAGGTTAATACACACGTTAGTCGGACCTTTGGCTACGGACGCACTAGGTAAAGAGGCAGTCGCTGGGGGGGTCAGTATCTTAAGCAGTTTCGAGCAGATAGTAGCACTGGTTCAGATACAGAAGGTGAAAGGGAAGGCTCGCCTTCAGTCAGGGTCGCAGGGCTGGTTCCCAAAGCCTCCGAAGCCCCAGCTGCCCCACTTGCTCTACATCATCTAACTAGGAACAGTAAGGTAGGCACAGACCAAGCAGTTGGTAATACAGCTTGGCACGCAGACACCGGACGAGAGAGACTGCAGCAAGGGTTTCACGTGATCGTGTGTAATGTTCGTCCACACCTTAGTCTTCGACTTGGGGCTGCTTCCATTCTGCCCTTCCTCAGAGGCATCGTCACCCCGGCCAGAGTTCAGCCATCTTGTCTTCTCTCGTTGCTGCTTCTGAAAACTGTGTCTGAGAGGAGAGCAAGTGCCCGAATCACCGTCACTAGCAAAGGAGTAGCCTGTGACGCTAGCGGGAGCCTCCACGTCGCTGTATTTCTTAGACTTCTCTCTCAGAGCCGGGTATCGGTAAGGGTAGCCAGTTCTGTAACCCTAGAGACCAAGAGAGTGAAAGACAGTCACTAGTCCACGTCTCAACACAGAGCTCCTCAGGGAACGCTGTGTGGGATCCCCCAGAGGCTGCACGCAGGCAACCTCCAACTCAACGACTGCACCCCAAGTACAAGCCCAACCTAAAGGTGAAGACGTTCACCAAAACAAAGGCCCTGCAAGCCAGCAGCAGCCCCACTGCTAACAGCCCCCACTGGAACCAACCAGAAGTCCGTCGGCAGGGGCGTGAGGCATGCCACCATGGACTGGGAAGCGGCACGAGAAGAACTCTGCCCCAGTGAACCTGAGGATGGTGCCGAGTGAGACACCAACGGGAAAGGGGGTGCTGCCTAATCCCATTATGAGGCTGGATGGTGTCACCCTTGGGCGGAGTAAGTGGCTCTCAGAGGGGACGGGCCTTCTGAGGTGCTGGTGCTGGTTTCTGATTGGGTGTTGATTCCACCCAGTTTTTTAAACTAATAAACTGAATACTTAAATAGGTATACTCTCCTGTTTACTGTATTTCAATAAGTTTAAAATTTTTAAAAACCTGGCTTACTTGCTGTTGGCGACAATACAGACTTTACTCATCAACCTACCGAATGCTGAGGTCACAGTTTAGACGCCATGATAAACTCCAGGGAGGACCAAACAAGCAAGCCTCGTGGCAACTGGTTCTGACAAGATGACTGTCCCACTGACACTAACTTCACATTCAGTTCAACCCTGACTCTGCCTCGTAGCCATTCAATCTGCTCTGCCGCCCGCCCCGCCCCCCCACCCCCCCCCCACCCCCCCGCCCCCGTGCAGGACCAGCCTATTTGCTGGTCCCACAGGCAGCATCCCCAAGGCAAGGGTGGGTATCAGCCCTCCTGTCTGTGCGTAGCTTGGTGATGCGCATGGCCCGCCTCCTGAAGTGCCCTCCCTGCTGCACTGTGGACGGGCCCTGTGCCTGGCTCCTCACCAGTGGAACTGGCAGTGACAGGATGCGGTAGATGAGTGTGGTGCCCATCCTGAGTCTCTGTGCACTACGGTCTGAGGAAGCAGGCTGCCATGGCCACTACAGATGGAAGAAAATGGACTCTGACCACCACCTGAGAGCCTGGTAGTGAGGCCTCCCCACTCTGAGCCTGCCAAGAACCCGGCCCAGCTGACCCCGACTGCTGGCAGCCTGTGAGCTCAGCTGCCCCTGCACTGTGGACCCACAGCCTCGCATCTGGACCAAGTCCTTCCCGGCCGCTTCACGGGGAGCCAGAGGTTGGGGCTGCAAGGAGTGCAGGGCGGTCACGAGGCGGGCCGGCGCCACTGGCCGATACGCCAGAAACATGCACTTCCTCAGTCCGGGGATTCCCCTCCCTGTGGGTGCTGCTTCCCTGTGCGGGGCCACCTTCATGACCAACCATCCTTTAACACGTTAAGGAAAGGACGGCAGTAGTCCCTGCGCTGCTGCTGCCTCCTCCTCAGTCCTTGGGAAGAGGCGATGCTGCCATTTCCCGCTCGGAGATGCTCACACTCGGCCGAGGCTAACACGATGACTCAGCCAGGAAGACTGTCCTCGGAAAACACCGGCTTACTCATCACACGTCCTCTTGCTCGGACGGCCAGGACGGAGGCATCTCCAGGCCTCAGGATAGACCACCGGGCCTCCACACAATTCTACCCTCCCAGCGTGTGGGTTTGGTCTGTATTCTTCCCTTTAAATGCCGTGAAACCAAAATTAGAGGCAATACACAGACCTCAGACCTATTATATGGCTAAGTTAAAAATATGGATTCCTGCCTGGCTGGTGTGGCTCAGTGACTGAGTATTGACCCACGCACCAGGAGGTCACCAGTTCGATTCCCAGTCAGGACACATGCCTGGGTTGTGGGCTCCATCCCTAGTCGGGGGCGTGCAGAAGCAGCTGATCGATGTTGATGCTTCTCCCTCATCGATGTTTCTACCTCTCTCCCTAAAGTCAATAAAAACATTTAAGAAGAAAAAAATGGATTCCTTTCTTCCTTGAGAAACTGGCACTGTATCTTGCTTTTGTGGGATTTAGCATTTCTTCTGTGTGTGCTGAAATGGACTCTCACAGTGTGAGGCTCTCTAACCTATTCAATGACTAGCAAACATATGACTGATGAGGACGCTAACTGAATCCTGGACTGTGATCAGTGGTCACTGTCCAGTTTATTTCTTATAAAGCACGGGGCCTGCTACTATCAGAAACAGTCACAGATCCGCCCATAAGAAGGCACTGAAAGCCTTGCGGTGCTGAATGGTCCACAGCTCAGCCTCTCATCCTCTAGCTTCCTCCCCTATCAAATCAGAGTTACTGCCCAATTTAGATTTTCTTCTCCATTTTCCAGAATGTACTGAGTGCACAAGATGGGTGGCTGCTGTTCTTCATTCTTGTCCTCTCTCCTGTTCTCTACTTACTTTTAGGCACAAACGAGTGAAACGTCCAAGTGTTTGCCAGGAGGAGAGAAGGGCTATAGGACTGGGCCACCGCTGCCCCGCGCTCAAGCCCTCTCCAGCTGCCTTTCCTGAGGCTGCACACCCCTGGTCTGCCGCCTGACTCCAACGTCCTTCCATCTCCTCGGTGAGCGGTTCCCTGTCCTGCTTCCCTGACCAACCCTGGCCCATGAGTCTCTGCCTGCAGCTCTCGGCGTGCTGCCAGGACGCAGAGCGCAGTGCTGGGCTGCATCTCCCTGACTAGGCCAAGAGCCATGTCCTGTTCATGGCTACAGGCTCAAGAGCAGATGGTCAGTTAGTGCAAACCATCTTCACCGAGCACTGAATTCAGAAGTTAAGGAAGACTCTGCCCACTGCTCCCTCACTGACCAAACCCACTCTTGTGGACACAGCCCCTGGGCACACCCTGAATCAGATCCATGAATTCTTTGTTTTCCACAATCTTCAGGAAAGGTAACCCTCTTGCAGCCACCCGTCCCATGTGCGGCCTCTTCCAAAGGTCAGACCGTCTTAAGTGAGGCTGGACGGTGTCCCAGTGGGGCTGGGACACACCCACACAAGGACTGCAGCCCTTCCCAGCATCCCTTGTCCCACACGGCAGGACAGGTCCTCACGCCTACCAGTAGGAAGGGCATCTGAGAGGTGACAGCGCAGCATGAAAGGGCCCCTCACAGAGCCATCTGCCTTACAATGTGGCGGCTCCGACCCTACAGACTTGTTCTGAGTAATTAAAGACCATGTCAAAGGCAGAGGCGGACCTGGAGGCACGTTCCCATCCCCACCGCTCTCTTCAGTGCTGCTGCAGCCTCTGCTGTGATGCCCACCTTCGCCCAGCTCAGCCTGTCGCGTTTCTACCTGTCCTATGAGGTCATTTCCAAGTGCCATCTTCTACCTAAAGTGTTCTCCCTGATCTGTGAAAAAGGATGAAGGCCTTCACTGAAACCCCACATACTAGTGGACCACATCCTGCCATGTCCACGCAGAACCCCTATCACACCAGAGCACCCCCCATCCCCGCCCCATTGTGTCTGGGCTCAGGCCCCTGCAGTCAGGGCGAGGCACACAGGGAATCAGCAGCAAATGTCTGTGGAACAGTAATTGGCCTCCAAACACCTAGAACTTCCTGTTAACACCAACAACAAAAATCCTTGCCGGCTGCTTTCAAAGCCCCCTGCAGCGCGTGAGTGTGGGAGGAAGGCGCTGAGCCACCCTCCGCCCAGAGCTGGTTACCCAGCGGCCTGCAGTAGAGCAGGGCGAGTCCGTGCTTCTGTCCCCACAGGGCCCCAACAAGATTATCTTTAAAAAACAAAGAAGTTCTCACTCTACTTTATGGTGATTTAGCTTAGAAGTGCTGCTGGGTGATTCTTCAGGAGCAAGTGCTCAGATGCTGCATGAGGACAGCAACTCCACAACACTACCTCACTGGTGCCCAATCACCCACACACCTGAGCTTTAGAAGGACACCATTATCACGCAGTGGTAGCCACGTCCTTACCAGGTTATCAAGCATCCGCATGAGGGCTTCAAACTCCTGCTCACCGATCAGCCACTTGGGAGGCGAGGCGGTGCTCTCCCCTGACGGGGCCCCCAGGGAACGGGATTTGGCTTTGTACTTCCCCGGATCCAGGAGGACTAAGTTGTCTGGCCCTCCTGCACTGGCCAGAGTTCGAACCTTTTCAAAACAAGCAAACATTACAGTCTGAGCTCCTTACTGAGAGCACAGGTGACTGTGGGAAATCACGTACACAGAGATGTCAAACCCCTAAGTGTAAGCATGAGAAATGTAGAATGGACAGTGATAGACTAATCACAAGGTTATGTTCAGCCCTGGCCAGGTAGCTCAGTAGGTTAGAGCATCACCTCGATACACCAAGGTGGTGGGTTCTATTCCCAGTCAGGGCACATACAAGAATCAGCCAACATGCCGAAACCGGTTTGGCTCAGTGGATAGAGCGTCGGCCTGCGGACTGAAAGGTCCCAGGTTCGATTCCGGTCAAGGGCATGTGCCTGGGTTGCGGGCACATCCCCAGTGGGAGATGTGCAGGAGGCAACTGATCGATGTTTCTCTCTCATCGATGTTTCTAACTCTCTATCTCTCTCCCTTCCTCTCTGTGAAAAATCAATAAAATATATTTAAAAAAATAAAAAAAGAATCAGCCAACGAATACATAGGTAGAACAACAAGTCCATCTCTCTCTCTCTCTATCAATCAATCAATAAATATTTTAAATGAATACATAAACCCATAATAAATTTTTAAAAACAAGGTTATTTTCAGAAGTTTTTCTTTAGCCTGACAAAAACACTGGGCCCACCTACTTGGGGGAGAAATGTAAACTACTTCTCAAGAGCGTAAGAAGCAGAACGGGGAGGAAGGCATGGCTGCACAGGCGCAGGTCAGGAGAACAAACCCGGGGCTGGGCAGCACTTGCCACCAAGTGGCTTAAGTGGCACTTACGGCCGTGAGACTATGGCAAGTTTCTAGCTCTCTGCACCTGTTTTTTCAGAAGGAATGCCACGAAGGTCAAATGAACCCCATGTAATGACATATGTAACGCACCTGATACAGGGGTTGGCACACACTGTATCCACAGTACTCCATAAATAAAAACTACCATTTGCCAAACTAAATCAGTGAAATGGCATCTGCCCTGTTCGATTTCCAAATCCATGAGCTCAGAGTTGGCAGAGACTGCTCCAAGACTCCCCCTGCCAACCAGCATCAGAGGTTCTGGGAACCTGCAAACCCGAGACCCCCGCAGACGGCACGCAGCACCGACCTGGATCTCACATGCAACCACGAGGTTGTGGATGTAGTAGAAGGCCTCCTCGACGCTCTCTCCGACGGACACCAGCCCGTGGTTCCGGAGAATGAGGACCTGAGGGGAACACGAGAGCTCCATGGAGCTAAAGACACTGATGCTTTCTCTCTCTCCTCTTCCCTCCATAATTTAAAGGCCAGGTTACATGCCTACTGACCTTGCTTTTAGGACCCAAATTTTTCTGGATTAAAACCTTTTCCTCTTCATCAACCAAAATCCCATGGTAATCATGATAAGCCACCTCTCCAAGGGAAAGTGCCTCCGGGGAGATGGGCAAGAGCCCACATTTCATCGCAGAGACCTGGAGAACAAGCAGTCACACTGAGCGAAAGCCTCGCTGACTGATGACAGGGTAAGTCTTTCCTCGAAGAAATACAAAAGTGGAACAGAGTTAACTTTGTTCTCTTCTCAGAAATAAATGAACCCATGAGCTTAAAAAAATTACTCTGGGGCTTAGTGCAATGCACAGTTAGAAATGCAGACTCTCACTCAGCTGGGAGAGCCCAAGAGGAAGCCCACATCTTTCTGGATTTCTCCACACTGATGCTAATGCTCTGTGAGCTCAGACTGGATGACAAGGGAGCCCAGGATCTGTGAGGACAGGCAACGGCCTCCTCTGAATGCACCAGAGAGCATGGCAAGTGCTCTACGGCTGTGTGCACAGGTTAGACTGCAGGTGGGACCAAAACACCTGAAAATCAGATCAAAGCAAATTTGTAAAAGTTGAGGATAATTATACTGTACAATTTCTTTTACATTTATTCAGGTAAAAAACAACAACATCTAAACCCTGCAGGTGTTGCCCTGCAGGTGTTGCTCAGTGATTGAGCATCAACCTATGAATCAGGAGGTGGTTGTTCAATTCCTGGTTAGCACATGGCTGGGTTGTGGGCTCAATGCCCAGCAGGGGGCGTGCAGGAGGCAGCTGATCAATGATTCTCTCTCATCATTGATGTTTCTATCTCTCCCTCTCCCTTCCTCTCTAAAATCAATAAAAATATATAAAAAGACAATACCACAAAAAAGGCAATATAATATTTAATTCCTTTCACAGTATCAGCTTTAAGAAATTTCCTTACCTACAAGAAGAAATTTCCTTACAAAGTAAACTTTTGATAGTTTTTGAAACAAATTACATGCTAGCTGCTTATAGCCATATTCTCAAAGATACCTCTCCGATGGTTCTTAGGTTTTAAGAAAAAATCACATCCTTCAGAGAATGCGATACTTAATAAAACTGATGTTGACATCAAGAACCACATATTCGAAGTAAAATAAACCAGGTCACTCACTCACCTAAACAAACCAACATGCATGACATTAAAACATCAAGAGATTAAAAATCAAGCCCTAGCCAGTCTGGCTCAGCATCAGCCCTCGGACTGAAGGGTCCCAGGTTCGGTTCTGGTCAAGGGCATGGACCTCAGTTGCAGGCTGGATCCTCCTGCGCCAAGGGGGAGGAGGGGGGAGGAAGGGGCGTGCAGGAGGCAACTAATCGATATTTCTCTCTCTGCGTCTCTCCCCCTCCCTTCCACTCTCTCTAAAAATCAATGGAAAAATATCCTCAGGTGAGGATGAACAAAAATAAAAAATAAATTTAAAAAAGATATTAAAATTCAGCATTATTGAATCAATCAGATCATCTATTGTACAAACAGGCCCATGAAGTCACTAAAGTATGAGACTGGTGATAAAAAGCCAATTCTAGACAGTGTTTCGTTTTCACATGACTGTCCCTGCAACTGGAATGCTCATTTTCAATCCGAGAGGCCTGGGCTTTGTCAGGGTAACCCGTGCACACAGCAGGATGCAGCTGGGTGATGGGCTGGGCAGGCCTCTGGGGGGCTGTGGGCTTGGAGGCCTACTCTCCACAGCCGGCACTACTGTGCCCTCCTGCCCCAAATGCCTGCCTTCTTCTGACTTCCCCAGTCATGATGCAGCCTGGGTTCCGGGGGCTCCTCCCCAACAGCCCATCAGCACCCTCCAGGCCCTCGAGTCCCACTAACCCTTTCCTGAGCCCACAGCACCCTTACTTACCACCCATCCTGCCTTCCCTCTTCTCAAAGGCTCTGTAAGTTCACTGCTGTCCTGCACTTCCCAGCAGTGTTCAGCACACTGACACCTGACCTCCACTGCCAACACGCTCTAACTCTCTAATATGGAAGTCTAATGGGCATTTCAGACCCCTTAAAAGAAAAAAGTATTTTAAGAAAGTCAAACTTAGTGAGTAAAAAAATATTTTAATCCAACTAAGTTAGGTCTAAGGACTTATTTGCAACAAGAGGCACTTCCAGGGAAATGTGCAGAGCCTCTCACTGAACAACTACAAGCTGCAGGGGGAGTGCGAGGCCACTCACCGCGGCCCCTGCCGGCGTGTGAATATGGACCACACACTTCACGTCCGGCCGCGCAGCGTAGATCGCCGAGTGCAGCGTGAAGCCAGCCTGATTGACTCCTAGGTTAGTGCTTCCACGGTCTACAACATCTCCTTGCAGATTGATTTTCACCTGAAGATGAGGAAACAAAAATTATCAATGTCAAAAGGACTTCCAATTACCCTAACTAAAAATTATTTAAACCAAATGTTAGTGTTTATAACTACTTTTAAAGGTTTTTCTTTGAGTTAATCACGCAAAACACTAGTTTCTCTTCTTCCTTAGGTTTTCTGTGTCTAACAGGATTAGAAGGGGTTTATAATTCAGTAACATGACCTACACAGTCAGGACGCCCGAGAGAGAAAGGACATTCTTACCAAACTGGATGCAGTCACTTCACTGTAGAGAAGCCCAAAAGGTACAATGAGGAAGTGTTCCTGCTCGGAGCTCACTCTGGTCTGTGGGGACATGACAGGGTTAGAGCAAAAGTCAACTGAAATGACTTGTATCTCTTCGAGGCCACAAACTCACAGGCTTAGCGAACATCTACACAATGTAGAGCTGTTACTGCAGTCATGTGCCACGTACATGAAGTGCCGCTTGGTCACATTCGTGGTAACTGACCAATGGCATGCACAAAGACGGTCACTCCTCAGGTAATGATAATGAAAACCAAAGCTCACTTTCTAAAAGTCAAACAGATTTGTCTTTAGAACGCAAAACCTGCAGGACAACAATCACAAAACCGCACGTAGGAGAGCGCTGCACTGCTGCCTGAGCATGCTCAGAGCCCCTGTTGGTGTACAACATTCCCTCAGATCGGTGTTGGATGACTGAGCCATTTCCCACCTACTGTTTGACTCTAAAAATGTTTCATTATTGTCCTACCTGGCTTGGCTCAGTGGATAGAGCATCGGCCTGTTAACTGAAAGGTACCAGGTTTGATTCTGGTCAAGAGCACGTACCTCGGTTGCAGGCTCCTCGCCGGCCTAGGCCCTGACTGGGACACGTGCAGGAGGCAACAAATCAATGTGTTTCTCTCACATCGATATTTCTCTCTGTCTTTCCCTCTCTCTTCTACTCTCTCTAAAAGTCAATGGAAAAATATCCTCGAATGAGGATTAAAATAAAAAAGAGAGAGAAAAACAAATTAAAATTAAAAAAATATATATATATTATTATAGACAAGGCTATAGTAAATATATTTGTGTATCGTGTTTTCTTCTTTCACTTAGCTCCTTAACATTATTTCTAAGAGTGTGCTTAACAGATCTACATATTTTAGTGGGAAAATCTTATAATATACAATTTTCTGAGTCTGAAGCAAAGAGAAAGTGCTAAATACAGATGCAGAGTAACAATGGGAAAAGAACATTTCAGTCACTTTTCTGGTCCCCGGTGGACAAGGGCCGGCTTTCCTGCATGTCCTCCCACACGACGAATGCCCCTTCTGTGTACAAGGAACAAGCTCTAAGGTCACACATCTTCAGGTCACTCACTGGAAATCAGTATCTCTGGCAAAGACAGGCATTCCGCCCCAGAAGCACAGTGCCCTGGTCACAAAGTGGGCTCCACACCATCTTGGAGCTGAGCCAAGATGAATTAAGGGATGGAAAAACCCTGCATCAGCCAACTGCCACCAAGAGAGGAAACCCAGCCCATATGCCAATTGGGCCACCCTGTCTCTTGACACCAACGCTTCTTTAAATCCAATTCGATCTTAAAACAGATCTAACCCTCTAACACCTGTTAGCATTTCTCAGTCTCTTTAGCAGAAAATCCCATGGTACTTGTTCAAAGAAAGGGCACAATGACCTGTTAGCACCTTTGATTACACTGATAAATACTGCTAATAGTTCTTTTCTGTTAAGTGTCTATATGAAAAAACCTAGATTGTAACAAAAAAGGATGCCATAAATAATTTAAAAACACAAACTTTCCTCCTCAAAGATTCTCTAGTTGACAAGATAAAGGAAATGTTCTGGTAACTTCAATTTAATTTTTACTCAGTATTTAGTCCCAAAGTCCCAAATAATTAAGGGGGGAGGGGAGACACAAGCAATTGAAACAATTCAACCTTCTTTACATAGCATTCATAACAAGACTAGTGATAAACATTTTTAAACTTCCAAAGAATGAGACGATGTTATTTTTTTTTTTAAATATATTTTATTGATTTTTTACAGAGAGGAAGGGAGAGGGATAGAGAGTTAGAAACATCGATGAGAGAGAAACATCGATCAGCTGCCTCCTGCACACCCCCTACTGGAGATGTGCCCGCAACCAAGGTACATGCCCTTGACCGGAATCGAACCCGGGACCCTTGAATCTGCAGGCCGACGCTCTATCCACTGAGCCAAACCGGTTAGGGCAAGACGATGTTATTAAAGCTAAGGATTACATTTCCTCTTATAGCTGTACCATTTCACATTACATCTCTACACGATGCCAGCCACTGTCACGCAGACACAGGAACAGAGCTGGCAGCTGTGGAGGGCTAACTGGACACACTGACCAACCATCAAAAGGCCCATGGAGTTCTGTGGGACAGTCTAACTGGGATAGACTTTCAGCTCAGCTGGGGGTTTCACGCAGTCATTCATCAGAGAGTTCGTGTGCGTCTACTCGGTGCCCAGCACAATTCCTGCCCCAGGGCACACACAGCACAAGACACACAGGGACTCCCTTCAAGAGGCTCATACAGACCGAGGGCAGGTGTGGACGACGGACACAAATGTAAAGTATGGCTGAGGTCACTGCTACGGGGAGAAACGAAGAGGACGAGTTGGGAGGGGTGACATTCTACAAACATGACAGTGTGGACACGACAGGGTCAGGTTTGCATTTGGAAAGTTCACTTTAGGGCCACATGGAGAACAGGCGGGAGGGTAATTGGTATCTCTGGCAAAGACCCATATCCCATCCCCGAAGCGCAGTGCACTGGTGACAAAGGTGGGCTCCAGGCCACCACCTCCAAGATTCAGCGTTCCTTAAGTCCAGATTGGAGCTGAACTAAACACCACAGGTCCAGTCCACATGTAAAAAACATCTCCGTGTGTGTGTGTGTGTGTGTGTGTGTGTGTGCGCGCGCGCGTGTTGAGTAGGAAAAAAGGGCAAAACAATCTAAATGGCTGCTAACACTGTTGTCTCAGGGGAGAGGAGAGTAGTGGCAGTTACAACTCTTCTTTAGACATCTGTGTAAGGAACACTTGTTAGTATAAGCAGGAACTGTATTAGTAATTTAAAATATCCAATAAAAAAATAAATGAAAAAACGAAGATTGGAACAAGTTTAAAAATCAAAGGAAGGAAACAATTAAAGAGGCTACCTCCACAGAAGAGAAAAACAACAAACCAACCCCCGACAGTGCACTGGGAAGCGAACGCGGCAAGAAGGGAATGCAATTCCAAGGCAGGCGGTTGTGTCTGGGCAGAGACAGAGACTCTGAAGCAGGGGTGAGGAGTAGAGAGTGGGTTCAGCAAGGAGTTCCCATCTTCTCTGTGACACCACAGGGTCACCTGCTGGGTGAAGGAGGTCAGGAATTTCAGAGAGGAAAGCACAGGAAACGTAAGTGAGCTTATGAGAGATGGCCGCCTACAGCTGCCAGGCAGTGGGGGGTCCCCTGGAGACGCGGTTGCAAATGTATGGAGATGGCCAGGGGCTCTGCTGTGAAGCTCTCTGCAGGCAGACCTGGCTGCTCAGGTCCAGGGAGGGAGAGGACGGTGTTGACAAAGGGCTCCTGAAACGATGGACCCTGAACCCCTGCTTGACAGCACGGGGAGCAAATATGGGCAGACGGACTGGCTGTAGAAGGGAAGACCCACAGAGGCAGGGCTTGTTTCATTCAGTGATGGAACCCAAAGTGAGAACAACGCTTCGGACAGAACAGTAAATGCTTACAGCAGACGCCCAGTAAATAATGATTGTCAGAATGAAGTGAAGAAAATAAAGGTCCTGATAATGTCGAAAAATGGCTAAAACTAGAGTAGCTAAATTAGTAAAATAAGAGATGGGAAGAAAATAGCTCCAGTCTTAGGTTTTTAAGCATAAAAAGATTTTTAAAACTGCCTGCATTTGGCAAACACTCATTTATGAAGTCAGCACGCCAAGAGAGGAGTTCTAAAGAATCACTGTTCTCATCATTTTCATTCAAACTGGCGAGTCCTCAGATTACTGGCTCTGCCATCAGGACCAGAGGAAGCTCTTCCAAGCTTTACTTGAGCTCAGTGGCTCCCCCTCCTCCCAAACAGAAGAGGTGGGAGCAGACCCACGCCAGTCATTCACCAGCCAGTGACTATCTCCCCCAGTACTCACGGTGATATGATTGTAGATCAGCTGAGACCACCCGAAGAGATCGGCCAGTCTGTAAAATGCCGCCAGCTTACATCGCAGTAACTTCTCCCCTTTGTCATAGGCAATAGAATCAGATCCTCTAAGGTCGTTCACAGGAGTTACCATACCAAGACCTGAAATAAAGAAATACGAAGTGCAAAGATTTAATATGTCTTACCAAAAGGAAATCAAATAATAACAGTTCCGAGATGTTAATCTTCCATACTACACCATGAGGTCAGTCTCAAAAACTCAAAGACAATTTCATAAAGACCGTATTCCCCAACATTAATACAATCAAGTTGAAATCAATTAACAAAAAGGTAGCAAAATAGGTAGGATGCAATAAAGCAAAGCTCAGAAGGAAAGTTATAGTATTAAACATTTATTTTTAAAAACGGGTTTTTTTAATAATCTAGGTTTCTACCTTATGAAACTAGAAAGAGTAAATTAAATCCAAGATGAAAAGAAAATAGGAATAATAAAAGTAAAAGCAGATCTCAAACAGAAAAATAATAGAGTAAATCATTGTCTTGAGATTAAAAATGAAATAAAATAATGAAAACAAAATAAAATACGCCTCCAGGCTCATCAACAAAACACAGCCACGATATCAATTACCAGTGTAAGGAAGTGGAGAGGGGCCATCACTACACATCTTTCAGACACTGAAAGAATAAAGGCCCTGGTTGGTGTGGTTCCGTTGGATGGGTGTCGTTCGGTGAACCAAAGGGTTACCGGTTGATTTCCAATCGAGGCGCATGCCTGGGTTTCAGGCTCAATCTCCAGCAGGGGCGTGTAGGAGGCAGCCGATTGATGTTTCTCCCTCATCAATGTTTCTATCTCTATTTCCCTCTCCCTTCCTTTTTCTAAAATCAAAAACATTTTTAAAAAATAAAAGTAAAAAAGGATAAAGGGGTAATATGAACAACTATGCTTGCAAATTTTTTAACTTAGATAAAATAGACAAATTGCTTACGAGACACAAGCTACCAAAGCTCACTCAGTAAGAAACAGATATTCTGAGTAGCCCTATTTCCAGGCCAAATGACTTCACTGTGAATTCTATCACACGTTTAAGAAATAATAATACTAGTTCTACACAAACTCTTCCAGAGCACTTTCCAACTGATTCTGCCTGGCCCAGCATTACCTTGACACCAAACACATCCCTACAGACAACGAAAGCACACAAGAAGACACGTCCACAAAACAGGTGTAAATGATAACCTATTATTTCATAACAAGGTAGAGAAAGGCATTAATAACGAAAGTGAAAAAAACAACATTTAATACAATTAGGAAAATAAATAAAATAATAATTTTTAAAATAATTTGCTAAACAAAAAGTTGGAGAAAAATTAAAAATAATTTTTTTTAAATCAAGGAAATGAAAGGGATAAAAAGGATTTGAGGAAAAGGACAATTATAAAAGACAAACCAAGAAAATCCACTATGCACATAACAAAAGCAAAGCAACAAAATACATACTAAACACCAATTCAAGAAAATATAGCTAAAATAGTGCTGGCCAGTATAGCTCAGAGATTAGAGCATCAGCCCTTGCACTGAAGGGTCATGGATTCGATTCCTGGTCAAGGGCAAGTACCTGGGTTCAGGTCTGACCCCTGTTTCAGCCAGGGCTTGTGCAGGAGGTAACCAATCCTGTGGGTTGTGGGCTCGATCCCCAGCAGGGGGCATGCAGGAGGCAGCTGATCGCTGTGGATGAATTGATGTTTCTCTTTCCCTCTCCCACCCCCTCTCTCTAAAAATCAATAAAAACAGCCCTACCCAGTTTGGCTCGGTGGACAGAGCATCGGCCTGCGGACTGAGAGGTCCCAGGTTCGATTCCGGTCAAGGGCACATGCCCGAGTTGCGACTCGATCTCCAGTGGGGGGGTATTTGGGGGGGCAGCCAATTAATGATGCTCTCTCATCGTTTATGTTTCTATCTCTTTCTCCCTCTTCCTTCCTCTCTTAAATCAATAAAAATATTTTTTAAATAAATAAATAAAAATCAATAAAAACATATTTTTTTAAAAAGAGGTTAATAGTGAAGAGGGTGGCTGACTGGTAAATCTCTGTTTATACCTATGTTGTGGTTATAAAGGTGTTCATCTTAAAGTCATGTGTGAGTTATACATCATTTGTTCTATGCCATCTATATATGTTATACTTTACAAAAACGGTTAAAATTTGTTTCTAAGTTTAGATTTTTTTCTCCCTTTCTTTTTGTGGTATGACATTCTCAAAATAAAATTTCCTTTACCTCTGATTAGAAGACAATATGCAAGTAACTATGTAACATTATTCTTTTCTTATTGAATTCATATGAAATGTCACTGGACTCCATTAAGAATCCCTATGAAAACCTTACTTAATACTATTTGACCTCAAGAGGGAGGTTTGAGTTAGTAAATTAAATGTCTCTAGAAATTAGTGAGCTATGACTCTGGTGAATGTCAGTCCACCTCTAAGAACACCATGGAACAGACAGGTAACAGCAAATGCCAGGCGACCTAACGGAAACCAAGCCCTGGTGCTGGTCACTCAGAAGCAGACCATCCACGGACCCACCAGAGCCTGGCCCAGGCCCAGTACACAGGGGTCACATCAGCTGATGCTCCAGTGACCCTGGGCTCCACCTTTGACAACTAATCATTCTTTGCTCACATTCTCACATGTACCCAATAAATCCAACATTTTCCCTCTGGCTTTCTGTTGGAATTCTTCTGTTTCTCACTTATTTGCAAGCAGCAGTGAGGAATGGTGGGTAAGAAACGTTGGCCTGACTGAAATGAGTTCAGGCAAAATCAATGTGCTACCTACAACCATTATTTCTGCTCAGTTTAATTCACACAGGGTCTGAAAAGCCACATAAAAAATCATGTGGCCCAGCTGGTGTGGGTCACTGGTTAAGTGTTGATCTATGAACCAGGAGGTTACTGTTCGATTCCCGGTCAGGGCACATGCCCAGGTTGCAGGCTCGATCCCCAGTAGGGGGCGTACAAGAGACAGTCAGTCAATGATTCTCTCTCATCATTGATGTTTCCATCTCTCTCCCTCTCCCTTCCTCTCTGAAATCTATCTATCAATCTATGTATATATAAAAGTCACCTGCCTGAAAAATAAGTCTCACTGGCTCATAAAAGAGGGAGCCCTCTACATTCAAGACATTTTCAGGCTTATAGCCTATTTTTTACTAAAACACATTAATTTTCAAAAAACTCGATTCTATATATTACATGTATTTCAGGAAATTTTTCCTGGGAAATGACAGCACGTACAGTCAGGAGGTACTCACTCATGTTCAAGGCAGCCATTCCTCCTTGGGGGGCCGCCGGGTAGACACTCGGAGCGTTTGTGGTCATAAAGTCTGCAATCTGCTGTAACGCCAGCAGGCCGGTGGGGTTTTTCCCCTTCTTAAACTGTTCCTGTATCATTGACTCCAACTCTTCACAGAAAGCCTAGGAAACGGTAAATTCCAACAGTGAGACACCATTTCCTTTGTGTTTCTGGACAAGGCAAGGGTAACTTTCACGCAGACTGAGTTGCTGTTTGTTTTCATCCAGTCCTAGGGAGGTGGGTGGACACTCTCATATATAACTACTTGAAGCACAAATTGGTACATTCTTTCTGGAAGGAATTTAACAATATAAAAGCTTAAACATTCGGGCAGGCATCCTATTCCCAGGAGTCCTTTCTAAGGAAAACCTAGGGATGTGCTCAAGGTTTATCTGTAAGGATGTTCACCGCAGCAGGACTGACAGAAGGCAAAACAGGTGCGTCCACAGGTGAAAGTGCAGAAGAATAATGAGATGCACGGCCCCACCTCACCAGCAGCCGCCAGCCTTTCGGACCTCACGGACCACAGCTGGCAACTGCTGCACCTGACAATGGAATGCTATGCACTTTCAACATGAAAGACCAAGTAAATGGCATAAATGTACTCTTGACATATATTTGAGTTAAAAGGTTATAAAGCAACACAACCAGTTCGTTTAAGAGCAGATGCATATGGAAACGGAGAAAGACTAAAATACATCAAAATGCTCACTGTAATTCTGTGACAGAATCACTAATACATCAAAATGCTCACTGTAATTCTGTGACAGAATCACTACTAATTTTCATGTTCTACTTTACGCTTCGCAGTATTTTCTTCATAATACAGTTTTTAAATTACTTTAAAGTTAAAAAAGAAACCCTAATATATTCACCCTTCATAAATAATCCTAAATTAGGCAGAAAGGTTAATAAGTTGGGTTGATGGAAATTTTAACATGAAGTCACTACTGAAATACACATAATTTATAATTTCCTCAAAAATTATTAAAATAATTTTCACATATCCTATAAAGAAATAAATATTGTCAAATAATTATAAATAATATTTAATGTGAAAGTGTGAGTTCACTGATTATCCAGACCAGAGTATAAGCACTCCAAGGGCTGCTGTATGGCTGGTTCTATGTTAACCTTACTTCTAGTCTCTCACTGCTTGAGCTGAAAAGATAGATTGCAAAGGGACAGACTAAGTACACCTGTCACTTGAGGGAAGCAAACAAAAGCAAATGCAGTGGCATTAATTCAATGGCATAAAAGAATGCCAAGAGTCAGGAGCCCCTGCCTACCACACCATGCTACCTAATGCCATCCATCATACTCTGTGGTAGTCGAGGGAGGGAAAAGCTGGTAGGGCCTTGGACTGCAAGGAAAAATGTATCACTGACACATGGTTCTGGGGCCACCTTTGATGGCAATGCAGACTGCAAGGATACAGATAGACATGCACAGCTGTAGGTAAAGAGAGACACAGACAGATGCCCTACTAAACCTCACCGAGTGTGCTGGGCACAGGGCATACAAAAGCTCAGTTCAACAGCTCCCTGCCCTCATGGGCCCTCAATCTGAAAAACCAATCTATTTCCATGGTTTTCGAATCCATATACAGCTCTAAGGGAAGCTCAATTCAACATACACTACAACACGTGCCCCACACACTACACTCTGCACTAGTCCTCTCTCTGCTCCAGGATCCCATGCTGCCCTTAAGACGGGACTGTAAAGGGACTTGGCTGTCTGCACAGTGCCTGACATACGAGGTGCTGGAAGTCTATTTTCTCCACCCTATCCATAGTGATTTGTTGCTTTTATGTAGGAAAACTGTTCAAGCCAAAAGTCTAGATGTTAAACTGATTCTTTTTTTCTTCTCATATCTTCCTCTTATTTATCCCACATTCAAAATAAGACTCAGATGAGCCTACCCTCTCCACCTCTACAGCAGCGCCCTGACCCAAGCCACCGTCACCTCTTGCCTGGAAGACGGCTTTCTCCCTTGCCCCAAAGGATGCTTCCTTCTCTACCCCGAAAGCAGACTGAGTTTTGTAGAACTGAATCGTGTTCTTTCCTGTCTGCAGCCCTCCAGTAGCGGCTGTGCTCTGAGTGCAAAACGAACCCCTGACCTGAGCTTCCCCAGCCTTCCAGGACCTGCTCCCTCCTCCCTCTCCCATCCTATCCCTCCTAAGCTCACACACACTGGAGCCCATCAAGCTCGCCCAGGTCCTGGGAATGCACGTTTGCCCCTCCCTCAACCTGGAATGGTCCTCCCCATGCCCCCGCACAGCAGCCAGCTCCTTCTCCTCTCCGAGTCAGATTCACCTTCCTCCCTCAGACAGGCCTGAAGAGGAAGAGGAAGAGGAGGGGGAAGAGGAAGGAAAAAGATAAAAAGTATGAACAATAAAATGGCAATAAATATGTCAACAACTGAACCTAAATATCAAAATAAATGAACAAGGAATCCAATGAACAAAATAAACTGAATAAAATAGAATCAGCCAGAGGCATGGCAACATGGAACAGACTGACGGATCTCAGAGGGAAGCGGGGAGGGGACGAGGAGGGATTACATGCATTACCTACGGACACAGACAATAGGGTGGTAAAGGCCTGGGGCAGGACGGAACCAGGTGGAGGGGGACCATGGGGAGAGTGGGTAAAAGGGGGGACATCTGTAATACTCTCAACAATAATGATTTTAAAAAAGAAAAAAAAAGGCCCATCCTAACCAAGTCATACACAACCTAGTCATCCAACTGTTCTGTTGGTTCCTTACTGCATATCTCCAACTAGAATGCAAAGTTTGAGACTTCATCCAGGTGCTTACACAGGTGTTACATGTATGTCAAAACTCATCAAGCCGGACTTAAGACCTGTGTACTTTACATTACACCTCAGTAATATGTGAATAACAACAACCAAACAAATAAATCAAGTTAGGGGCTAATTCCTTGAACAGCACATAAGAAATAATAAACATTAATAAAAAAGTCAGTGACTATCTGCCAATGGCATCCCACAACATGAAGATAGTAAAGTAAGAATAGATGAGCAGAATGCGGTCCACAGAGCAGCAGCGTCCCCATGAGGGAAGATAAAGACAGCTCCTCTACCTAGAGATGCAAACAGAAGACACTTTGTTGGGGTGACTGTCGTTCAAAAGCTGATCAATCAGTAAATCAGGCACTGCCGAGGCCTACCATGGGCCCGGCCCCCAGCTAGGTATTGTGGAGGAAACAGTAATTTTTAAAAGGTGCCATAAATAAAGACTGAGAAGCAGTGAGAGTAAAAAGGAGAAATAAACACCTGCTACCCTTTATGACACTGAAGATTTTCCCCTGTTGTCTGATAACTTGAACTAAACGGAGTTCTCTTAACAACAACACATACACGGAGGCGCCGATTTCCTGTGTTAAGACAACCTGACTATGACACACACAACCGCGCGCCAGAGGGGCAGCACTGGAGAAGCAGCGGCTCTTACCGGACTCTGCAGAATCATGGACACTCTCTTCTTCTGCTCCATCATGTTGAAGTCCTGGCGAAGGTCAGGTGCCATGTTCCTCTCTCGCAGGTATTCTGGATTATTCTCATCCACCCTGTCGAAGTACCTCTCTTTGTGAGGGGCTGTGGTCGGGGGTGGTGAGGTCACCACTGCAGCCTGAGTATCACCATTCATTGCACAATCTTTCTAGGTTCCTACAGAATAAAAATGAAAGAAAGTATTGTTTCTGAATCAATGTGCAACAGCATTTCACAGTGAGCACACCAGCCTGATAAACACATCTGCAGCGTGAGGACCTCTGACAGCCTGACCATCAGAGCCATGATGTGGGAGGCTTCTTTGTGGCCCTGGCCGAGCAGCCATCTCCACCCTTGCACCAGCCAATGGCATTTCTTGTCCTTGCCATTGTTCTTCAGCAGACAACAGAACAATCTAACAAAGCTACTATGTCTTCTCACAACCTGAAGGACCAGATAGCAAAAATTTGACAAGACAGTTTAAAGTCAGGACATTATCCCACAAGTTCATTTCTGGAGAAATTTGATTTACGTTATTTTTCTAAAAAAGTTTCAGTAGTGATTTTTCAAAAGATTCCCTAAATAGATCAATAAGGGAGAAGGCTGCTCACACATCTATGCACACAAGTAAGAAATGACCCTCTTCAGCATCACCTTTTTGGTTCAATAGCAGGTACCGAAAATGTCAACATGCCCTACTTTGTGAATAAAACCTAAAAAATGCCCCAAAGGCACAAATTTAAGTCTGCTAATATGTGCCCAGCACCAAGAAGGTACTTACTTTACATTCTTTTTAACCCCAATCTTTTATTTGCAACTAGAGGCGCAGTGCATGAAATTCATGCATGTACAGGGTCCCTAGCAGCTGCCAGCTGTCCGCCGGGGCCTTCCTTCATTCTGCGCCGCCCCCTGGTGGTCAGCACCCATCATTGTGAGCGATTGAACTCCCAATGGGTTGAACTCCCGAGGGGACACTTTGCATATTAGGCTTTTATATACAGATAATGTTCAAAGGTACTAAATTATGTTCATCTTTAATAACTACTAAACCTCTAAACCAAGCATGTCAAACTAAAAGGTTAACAAGGGCCAAATAAACAAGGTTTAAGTTTATGTGGGCCACAAAAACACAAAAGCTTCAATTTTCATAGAAATGTAGGTTTATTTTGATAGAGACATACTGAATTCAAAGAGCTGAAATAAATGAGTCATCGTTAAAATATAGAACAATTTAATAAATATTAATATTTTTCTTGAATATTAACTTACCAGACACTAAAAAACTGCACAAATTAATAAGCATAACACAAATAAAGAAAAAAAATAGTTTGTGGTACCAACAGCCAAAGAATCAATTTAAGAAAACTTTTTTTTTTTAAGAAAAAAAATCAATTTGGACATTGCCCTTCTAAACCTAAAGATATGATAGAAATAACAGCAAGCTTAACCTGGCAGTATTTCAAGGACTGAAAGACAAAGCATGAAAATAACAGGGGACTAAAAGTCAACACAAAATAAAAGAACCGATGACCTAAAATGTAGTCTTTAAAAGTACTGTTCTCTAAATGCTTCCTTTAAAATTTTACTGTTGCCCTGACTGGTTTGGCTCAGTGGATAGAGCGTCGGCCTGCAGACTGAAGGGTCCCAGGTTCAATTCCAGTCAAGGGCATGTACCCTGGTTGCGGGCACATCCCCAGTAGGAGTTGTGCAGGAGGCAGCTGATCGATGTTTTTCTCTCTCATCGATGTTTCTAACTCTATCCCTTTCCCTTCCTCTCTGTAAAAAAAGATCAATAAAACATATATTTAAAAAATAATAATAAAATTTTACTGTTTACTTTAACCTAGTTTGCTCTAAAACAATAACCAAAGAACAAAACAATAATGGCTGTCTGACATTTCTCTAGAGGTAAGTGAAGCTGAACATTCTGAGCCAATGATAAAATGTTCTATTTCAGTTTTTTTTAAAGACAAAAGGATATACAGTATTTTAACTTCTCCATTACTAAATGAGTCCTGCACACCGCCCACTGGGGACTGAGCTTTCGAAGCCCAGGCATTGCTGTGACCAGGACATTTTAAGACATTTCATCAGTAAACAGGAGGAACACGGAAACACTTAAGAAGCAACCAGAGCCGGTTCCTGGTTCCCAGAGCTGACCGTAAGAAAAGGAACTTTGTAAAACCAACATGCTACAGATAAGGCAGACTGCTCCGTTTTTATTACAAATTGCTGTGTGAATGGGATAAGATAGACTGCAAACCAGATATACATGTATTTCAATCCTTTAATAAGGAAGTCTATAAACTTAAAATACACTAATTCTGAGCCCAATAATTAAAAATAAACATTCCCTGGCCAGGTGGCTCGGTTGATTGGAGCATCTTCCCGTACACCAGAAGGTGTTGGGTTTGAGTCCCAGTCAGAGCACATACCCAGGTTGTAGGTTCCATCCCCGGTCGGGAGGCAACTGATCAATGTTTCTCTTTCGCTCTTTCTCCCTCTCCCTCTCCCTCTCTCTCTCAAATCAATTTTTTTTAGTTTTTAAAAAAAATCCTCGGGCCCCAGCTGGTGTGGCTCAGTGGATAGAGCATCAGCCTGTGGACTGACAGGTCCCGGGTTCAATTCCGGTCAAGGGCACATGCCCAGTTTGCAGACTCGATCCCAGGAGGAAGCCTGCAGGAGGCGGCCAATCAATGGTTCTCTCTCATCATGGATGTTCCTACCTCTTCCTCTCCCTTCCTCTCTGACATCAATAAAAAAATATGTATTTTTTAAATCCTCAGGTGAGGATTTTAAAAAAGAGGTTATCTCTGATAATCTCCTTTAGAAAAGTAAATGAATAAATAAGTAAACAAAGAATTCCAGTTTTAAAGTACAAAATCTATAGTACTTGGTTTTCTGTCAGTTATGGCTTCAGGTTTCACTAACTTAATTTTAAGAGTGTGTTAAGACAGCAAATTTTTCCTAGGAAGAACTCTACAAAAAATTATTACTTAATCCAATATTTTTTTATGGAAAAATACAGATAAAAAAAAATTCTCTACATATGGGGCCAGGTGGGTACTTGAAATATGGGGGGACTTACTCTGTATAGTACATGATAGTCTAACCACTGTGTTGTACACCTCAAGCTAATACAGAATAATTGCAAACTGTAACTAAAAAAAAAAGAAAGAAACCCAGATTCAGGCTTTCAAAATAGGGTGAGGCAAAAGTAGACTTACAGTTGTTTGTATGGAAAATAATACAATTAATAAATAAAACAAAAATAAACTGTTTTGAGTAATCACAACTCTAAACCTACATTTGCCCCACCCTGTATTTTCCCCACTTTGGGGTTATTTTAATATCTGAGTAGGTTTATTTTTTAACTGAAAAAACAATGGATTCCATATCTGTCTTAGGAACACTCTAATTAATAAATCTCAAAGAGCAACAGTTTTACTTTGTGCCATGCCAAATAACAAGATGAAATCCATCTGGAAATAAATGTTAAAAGTAGCTTTTTGTTTTGTTAAGAAAAAAAATAATTCTGGAAACTTAATTTTTAAAATAGAAACAATCAATGTCTAATACACATATGACTTAACATAAATATTAAAATCTCAATACCATATTATAAAACTAAAGATTCTTCATTACAATACATATGAGATTATATAACATGTTTAAGTGAAAAGTATAAGATTCCCTATTCTGTAATCTTATCGACATTATAATTATCACACAGACAAGATTATATCATGGAAAGTAAGCTGTATTAAAGTTAAATAAATTGACTCAAGAAGCATATAAATTGCTA
The DNA here is from genome assembly GCF_014108235.1 of Myotis myotis. NCBI lineage: Eukaryota > Metazoa > Chordata > Mammalia > Chiroptera > Vespertilionidae > Myotis > Myotis myotis. The sequence goes on along the minus strand of NW_023416313.1, from coordinate 1,311,229 downwards.
TGATTTTACCTGTGTAAAATTTTAAGATGTCACAAATCTTAACGTGTTGATACCTAAATCAATGAAATCTCTGGGAACAACACTTTCAGACATACACATCCAACATAACCCTAAAGTCTGGGTGAACCACGTCAACCAAGCCTGGCCTGGCCTGCACATGTAACGCCTCACGTTCAGCCACCTGTCTCATCCTGCCCACCCCATTCTGACTAGCTACTTACCACCCACCTCCTGGAGGCGCAGCAGCCTCCGCACCAGTTTCTCTGCCTCTAGTCTCCTGACAACCCCACACCAATCCACTCTCCACAGCTAGCCAGAGGGAGGTTCAAAATCATGTCATTCACTCCCTGCTTAACCCGACAGCTAATTAAAGGACTTTAGCTGGATCGTGATTCAAACAAACTGTAAAATGAAAGATAAAGAATGACATTTGGGCTCTGGACAGTATGGCTCCGTTGGTTGGAGCGGTGTTACCAACCAACCGAGGATATACTAACAAATATACCAAAGACTCTTGGGGCCACAACAGAAATCGACACACCAGCAGGGAGAACACATCCAGCGGTGGGGGCAGAAAGAGCAGACAGAGGGTGTTATGGGCTGAATTGTGTCTCCAAAAGTTGATGCTGAAGCTCAAACCCCCAGTACCTCAGAATGTGACCTTATCTGGAAATAGTCTTTGCTGATGGATTAGCTGAGATGAGGCGGGACGCACGGGATATTAGGACACAGATACAAACACAGGGAGAAGGCCACATGAAGATCAGCGGAGGTGATGCTCCGCAAGCCAAGGAACCCAAAGATGCCAGCAAATCAGCAGCAGCTGGGGCAAAGCCCTGGAACAGACTAGAGTCTACCAGGGGTGGGCAAACTTTTTGACTCGAGGGCCACAATGGGTTCTTAAACTGGACTGGAGGGCCGGAACAAAAGCGTGGATGGAGTGTTTGTGTGAACTAATATAAATTCAAAGTAAACATCATTACATAAAAGGGTACGGTCTTTTTTTTTTTTTTTTTTTTTTAGTTTTAGTCATTTCAAAAGGGCCGGATTGGGCCCGCGGGCCGTAGTCTGCCCACGGCTGGCTAGACCCATGGTGGGCAAACTGCGGCTCGAGAGCCACATGCGGCTTTTTGGCCCCTTGAGTGTGGCTCTTCCTAAGCCTTAGGGGGACCCTAATTAAGTTAATAACAATGTACCTACCTATATAGTTTAAGTTTAAAAAACTTGGCTCTCAAAGGAAATTTCAATCGTCGTACTGTTGATATTTGGCTCTGCTGACTAATGAGTTTGCCGACCGCTGGCCTAGACCCTCCCTTAGCCTCAGAAGGAACCAACCTGGAGACCTTGATCTTGACTCTGGGCTCCAGAACTGACAGGCACGTTTCTGCTGTTTATGCCCCCCAATTTGTTATGCCCCCCAATTTGTAGCACAGTAAACCCTTGATTTTTCAAACCTCGACTTAATGGATTTAGGATTTAACAGACATTTCTGATTCATATGCCATATGTGAAAATTAACACCATGTTAATTTTAAAATGCTTTTAACCAAGATTTGCTTATAATTAAATTAACAAGTTATATTTTGTTATTAATTCACTGGTTTGTTTTTTTTGGGGGGGGGTGTTTGTTTTTTTGTTAATCCTCACCCAAGGATATTTTTTCCACTGATTTTTAGAGAGAGCGGGGTGGGGGGAGAGAACATTAATAAGAGAGAGACACTTAACTTGGTTGCCTCCTGCACACGCCCCGAAAGGGGGCCAGGGACAAACCTGCAACCAGGTATGTGCCCTTGACCTAAATCAAACCTGCAACACTTTGGTGCATGGGGCCCATGCTCTAACCACTGAGCACACCAGACAGGGCAATTTGTCTATTTTTTTAACATACCCAATTCAGACATTCAGCTTTATATAACAGACTTTCAGCTTTAGCGTTTAGAAACCCTCTCACCCGAATTCATCTATTATATTGAGGTTTTACTGTACAATGTCACAGCAGCCCCAGAAAACTAATAGAGGACTATCCAGAAAGCTTCACAGAAGAGATGCTGTTACTCATTTTAAAATATGTTTTTATTGATTTTAGAGAAAGGGAGAGGGAGAGGGAGAGAGAAACATCGATGTGAGAAACTGATAGGTTGCCTCCCATACATGTCCTGACTGAGGATCAAACCACTATCTAGTTATGTGCCCTGACCAGAAATCGAACCAGGGACCTCTCAGAACATGGGATAATGCTCAACCAACTGAGTCACACCAGGCAGGGCAAGAAATAACTTTTAGAGTCTGGCCAGTGTGGCTCAGTGGTTGAGTATCGACCTATGAACCAGGAAATCATGGTTTAATTCCCAGATTGCGGGCTTAATCCCCAGCAGGGGGCATGCAGGAGTCAGCTGATCAATGATTCTCATTGATGTTTCTATCTCTCTCTCCCCCCTCTGAAATCAATTAATAGATAGATAGATAGAGATATTAAAAAGAGAGAGATGCTTTTAGAGCTAAGCAGATGCTTCCAGGTGGCTGGGGACAGATGGCAGTCACCTGGTGAATGAACACCTACTGAGCTTCAAAGACAGCAGCACAAAAGAGGCAGCACAGTGAGGGAACGGTCAATGGCCCCTTCTTTCACACATGGTGCCTGGCACCAACTCAAGGAGCTTTAACGACCTGACTGAACTAGTCTCTCCAAACCTTTCAGCCTCACTCCTTCTCAAGCCCCAACTCAAATAGCTCCTGTTCTGTGAAGCTTTCCCAAGGCCCTGAGCTTGGCACTTGGCCTCTTGTCTTCCAAGACACTTTTTTTTTTTTTAATATATTTTATTGATTTTTTACAGAGAGGAAGGGAGAAAGAGACTCAGAAACATCGATCAGCTGCCTCCTGCACATCTCCTACTGGGGATGTGCCCACAACCCAGGTACATGCCCTTGACTGGAATCGAACCCGGGACCTTTCAGTCCGCAGGCCGACGCTCTATCCACTGAGCCAAACCGGTTTCGGCCCAAGACACCTTATTCTTACCTCCTTTCAGCCATTTTCAAACAAGACCAAACCACCTGTGTAGATGCTTGTTCCATCACCAGTTTGTGGGCCCGTGAAGAACAGGGACACAATTTCTAATTCATTTTTTGTAAGCAAGCCCTGGGAGAAAGTTTCACAAATAGTAGTGACTCGACTGTTTGTTCTTGAAGTAGGGTACCCGCTACAAGGGACACCCTAACTTCTCTGTAAGAGCTCCGTGAGGCTCACATCCCTCACCAAAAACCAGTAAATAACCAAGTGAGGTGATGACTGTGTTCACCAACCTGATTGTGGGAATCGTTTCACAATGTACACACATATGAAATCGTCATGAGGACCCTTTAAATATATTACAGTTTTGTCAATTATACCTCAACTAGAGGCCTGGTGCACGAATTCGTGCACGGGTGGGGTCCCTCGGCATGGCCAGCGATCGGGGCCAATTGAGACCAGCCAGCCAGGGAGAGGGGCCACAGGAGGTTCTGATCGGGGCAATCGGGACCAGCTGGCCTGGGGGAGGGGCTGCGGGAGGCTGGCCATGGGAGCGCACTGACCACCAGAGGGCAGCTCCTGTGTTGAGTGTCTGCCCCCTGGTGGTCAGTGCGCATCATAGCAACTGGTCAACCGGTTGTTCAGTCGTAAAGGTCGCTGAGGCTTTTATATCTATCTATATGTATAAAAAGCCCTTGGCCCTAATGCTGTAATGACCAAAGACCGGCGTGGGTGGGCAGGGCTGTGCGATTTCTCACACTAGGCTTCTAGTATATAAAAGCCTAAGCAACTGGAATGACCAAAATGACCGGTTGCTATGACACACACTGACCACCAGGGGGCAGACACTTAATGCAGGAGCTACCCCCTGGTGGTCAGTGCACTCCCATGGCCAACCTCCCCCGGCTGGCCAACCTCCTGCAGTATTTCCCCACCAGCCGGCAGCACCCGGGGCTGGGACGGGGAACTGGGGGTGGGTGGTGGTGATTGCAGCCCCTTTCCCAGAAGGGCCAAGGGCCAGCTCCCTCCTTTGGGCCGGCAGTCAACCTCCCATGCCCTGTCCCTCCCCCAACCCAGCAGACCCTGATTGGCTCGCCGCCTGGCCACCATGGTGGTAGCACGGCAGTGAGGGAAGGAGAAAAGGGGGAGGCAGGGAACTGCACGGTGGCAGGGTGCGGACAATGGGGCGTCAACGTCCGGCGTCCATTCCTTCTGCACCTGGCCCAGCAACTGTTGCCTCCTCTCCGGCCCGGCCCTGATCAGCCTGACCCCGATCAGCTCCGATCACTGACCAGGCCAAGGGATCCCATCGTGCACAAATTTCATGCACTGGGCCTCTAGTATATAGATAAAGCTAGGAAAAAAAGCTTTTAAAAAAAGTCAAAGTGAAGCCTTTGCTGAAAAAAATGACAAGATTTTTTTTTTTCAAGTACAGTTGACATACATTAATTCCAGGTGTAAAATAGTGATCAGACATTTATAGACCTTAAGTGATCACCTGTAAGTCCAGTACCCACTAGGCACCATAGTTATTACAATATTGACTATATTCCCTAGGCTGTACTTTATATCCCAGTGACTGTTTTGTACCTCTTAACCCTTCACCTTTTTCACCCCACTGCACCCCTCCCCCCTGGCAATCATCAGTTCTCTGTATCTTTGAGTTTTTGTTTTGTTTGTTCATTTATTTTGTTTTTAGATTTCACATGTAAGTGAAACCATATGGTATTAGTGTTTCCCTGAAGAGTGGCAAGACTTTAAACAGGCGTAGAGGAGCCGACACTTCGGGCTAAGCCTGGCAAAGGGCTCGGAACAGCGCTGCAGAGACAGTCCACACCCTGCCGGCGCCTCGGGTGGGAAAGCAGAAGAGACTTGGATGCCCAGGCCAGAAATCCATCACAAACTCTCAGAAACCTAACATTCTAGAAAGGGTGCAGTGCCAGTCAATGAAAAGGAAATCAAACCCCTTTTCTACCGGCAGGAGGGAGCCCAACATTGGATCCACCCCCTACATAAAGGAGAACCCACTACCACGAGTCAGAACCCTCACTGCGCACGTTCCGAGCCAGCTCCCTACTTTCGCAGGACAGACGCCCTCCTATGTTTAAGGTTCCTCTGCACAGCCTCAGGCTGACGAAACACGTCCTGCTTGGGACAGTGAGCTCAAAGCCTTTAATTCCTCTGATCAGATTATTTCTATTCCCGTCTCTCCAGATGTTCTTTAACAGATAAAATGGCTCAAAAATCCCCTTTAAAACAATCACTGTTTACTATGTGGTAAGTACTGATTAGAAACTCATTTTTACGTGTATGAACTCACTTTTTCCTGCTGATAAGAAAACTGAGGCCCAAAGCAGTAATGGGGTTGCTAGGTCTGACCTCAGGCTGCCTGGCTCCATAAAATCTGCCCGTAAATTCCATTACCTACCATCTGTGGCCATCACATGTCCCAGCAAATTCAACTTAGAAAAGAGAGCAAGCTCTGGCAGGGCATCTCAGTGGTTAGAGCGTCATCCCAATACGCCAAGGTTACAGGCTCAATCACCAGGAGGGCACATACAAGAACTGCATAAGTAAGTGGAACAACAAATCGATGTCTGTCTGTCTGTCTGTCTGTCTCTCTCTCTCTCTCTCTCTCTCTCTCTCTCCCCCCACCCTCCCTCCCACTCTCCCTCCCTTCCCCTTCATCTCACTAAAAATCAATAAATTTTTCAAAAAGAAAAGATACCTGGGCCAGTGTCGCTCAGTTAGTTGGCCGTCATCCCGTGAAATAAAAGACAGCTGGTTCGATTCCCAGTCAGGGCACATGCCCGGGTTGTGGGCTTGATCCCCAGTGCAGGGCGTGCAGGAGGCAGCCGATCAACAATTCTCTCTCATCACTGATGTTTCTATCTCTCTCTCCCTTTGATAAAAATATGTTTAAAAATAACATAAATAAAATAATAAGCATCACTGAGGTATCAAATGAACAGAGTACACAGTATTTTGCATTTCCAGTAGCATGTTGATACCAAACATTTGTTTAGTTGAATTAGAGTTGAATACATATTTTTTAAATTAAATCTTTACTGTTGAAAGTATTACATATGTACATATCTTAAGTGTTTCCGTAGGGTGACCCTCTCCTGACTTTACAGGTGATAAAACGTAGGTTCTAAGAGGCTGTCTTAGCCTGAGGTAGAAATAGCAAGGTAACAAGTTCTCAAGTTGCGTTGGGAATGTACAGGGTTAAAAGAACCCCCCATCGTCTCTCCTCCAAAATGACTGCGCTCCCACCAGAAGCACTAGGAGGAGCATGTCTTTAAACCCATGCTGGCTCCACTGCACAGCCCCCACCCCCCGCCCCAAAGCACTAGGTGCCTGCCTCTGCCCACCAAGCAGGCCTGATGCCCCTTCCTCTGGTGTCGGGAATGACGGGCAAGGTTTACTGCTGACCAACAGGGCACTGGCCACACCGGCCCTGGAGCCGACAGCTACTGGGGGAGCACAGCCCCTCGCCCACCGGGACAGACAGACCGGGCCTCATCCTTTTGCGCAGTCTGACAGCATCTCACACTGCGGTCTCAGAGGAGCAGCTCCACAAAAGTGGGTTCAACTGAGGGGTTAGTGGGCTGTGGAGAACCTCAGAGCCTTTCTCACTCAATGTGATGAAGTTCTCTGTCATAGTTTAAATGTTACCCCTTCGTTCTATTTATTTCTTTTATTTTTGTTAATCCTCACCTGAGGATATTTTCCCCACTAATTTTTAGAGAAAGTTGGAGGGAGGGAGGGAGGGAGGGAGGAAGGGAGGGAAGAAGGGAGGGAGGGACACACATATCAATTGGTTGCCTCCCTAACCCAGGATAGAAGCTGCAACCCAGATACGTGCCCTTGATGGGGAATTGAACCTGTGACCCTTTGGAGTGTGGGCTGGTGCTCTAACCACTGACCCCTTCATTTTAAAAGTAGGAAAACTGGAGCTCAGAGAAGAGAGAAGATGGCAGAGAGCAGCAGCCTGGTGTATGTCTAGTCACCATGTTGCTCACTACTTGTGTGATCCTGGACAAGTTGCTTAACTCCCCCCTGGACTCAGTTTCCTCACTGATAAACTGGGTGTTGTAGTGACAGCCTTAAGGGATATGGTCAGAAATGCTATTTGGAGCATTTAACAGAGCGTCCGGCAGGCAGACAGTGGACACACAATAAAGGGTGGCTATGATCACTGGACAAAGCTAGGACTAAGTGTCCTGGCCAGCCCTGTGCGCATGCCACAGCACTGAATTCCTTCTTGCTCACATTTTTGTTGTTGAGCCAAATAAGTAAAAAAATTTTTTTTAATATATTTTATTGATTTTTTACAGAGAGGAAGGGAGAGAGATAGAGAGTTAGAAACATCGATGAGAGAGAAACATCAATCAGCCGCCTCCTGCACATCTCCCACTGGGGATGTGCCCGCAACCAAGGTACATGCCCTTGACCAGAATCGAACCCGGGACCTTTCAGTCCGCAGGCTGACGCTCTATCCACTGAGCCAAACCGGTTTTGGCGTAAAAATTTCTGATATCTGTCATAACTACAACTGATAAAATTAGTTTCTCATAATTTATTTCTCATTATCACTACCACCTTCCTGCATTAATATCCAAATAACTTCTAAAGTCTTTAAAAATTCCAACTGATAATTAAAGGGGAAAATTATAAAAGTCTAAAAACCAGAAATGAAAAAAAGGCCAAAAGCAAATTTAAACAAAGAAAAATTATGCCTCAAATAACATCTATTTATTAGTTTTACTTAATCAAAACGGTGCCATTTCAAAAGACCTGACAGCACTGAGGAAGAGGAAGAATGCAAGTCTAGAAGACTCTGCACTCAGGATGGAGAGCAGCTGCAGATCCCATGTGACTTCAAATGCAGCTGCCTTGGAGCTAAAGGATAAACCACCTTATTTTCCACTGACTCTGTATTCACTTACCCATCAAACATGTACTGAGCACCTACAGTGAGGCTAGCAGGGCCAGGCATTGCTCTTCCATCTGGAAGCCTGGGAGATACCAGGGCACGAAACAGATTTCTGCCTTCAGGGAATTTACATTCCAGCAGAGGGGGCCTGGCAGGAAACCAGAGAGTAAGTCAATCACACAGAATGTTAGAAGGTGACATCACAGTGGCTAGGGTGTTAGGCACGCCAGGCAGAGAACAGTAGAGCTAAGGCTGGAGAGAGGACTGGCATTTGTTGTTGGGGAGCGGGAAAGGGGGATGGAATTAGTCTGTTTGCCATCATTTTCTTTAAGCACTGAGATATTTATATTTCATCTACATTTTGGTAAATAAGCAAACAAAGATACAAAGAGGTTCACGCAAACCTAACGAGTTGGAAACAACTCTAAATTCTCCCCACGTCTTGTATCCCTGTTTCTACTCTTAAACTCTTTCTCCACAATAATGTCATCATCCCGTGCCCCGCCCCTGCTTGATGCCCATCATTGGCTTCCCACAGGCCCTAGAATAAATTTGAAATCTTGACCACAGCCAGCCGGGGCCTCCCCAGTGTGGCCGGCAGCTGCCATTCTGAGTCCCAGATCTCCTAGCCTCCCTTCTGTCTGCACACTCCCAGCTTTCCCGCCGCAGAGCTTTCAGAACTGCTCTTCTCTGCCCAGAACAAACTGAATCCAGCTACTGGGAGTGCCTCACTCCTGTCAGCCAGGTGTCAGGTCAAATTTCACCTCCAAATGTTGAGACTGGTTTCTCTGGCAACCCAATCCGAGTACCCCAACTCTCAGGTCTCTGAAATCACCCAGGGTGTTCTGCATTTTCTTTCTCTTCAGGGCACTTATCACCACAGTCAGAAAACTAACCATGGAGCCAGACTCCTGCTCTGTAAGCTTGGGGGATGAGTGGTCTTAACTTCTCTGGTCTCAGCACCCACAACTGAAATAACAAGGTTAACACAGAACCACCTCAGAGTGAATCATGTAACATGCGTGGCACAGTGTGTGACCCACAGGAAGCACTCCAGTGTTATTACTAGGGTTACTATCAGAAACTCATTGCTTGTCCCCTCTATTAGAATGTAATCTCCAAGAAGGCAGACTTGTCTGCCTCGTTCACTCCTGCATTCACAGGGCTCACACTGAATAGGTCCTCAGTCAATAGATATTAAGGAACAAAGCCAGTTCAGGTCTACCATTCTGGACTGGCAACGCAAAACTGGACGCATCTATTAAGTCAGAGGCATCTATCTGACTTAAGAAAAGCTGTCACTGCTTCATTCAATCACAACTGACGTATGACTGCAGAGGCTCTGGGGATCGAGCAGCTCACTAAACAGATCCAAATCTGAAGTTCCAAACTGCAAATGGACAGTCTGTGTATCAAACTGGGTTTTGTGTTTTGAGTTACCTGGGTTTTATGTTTCTCAGAATTACGTCAATTCCCAAAGTTTGTATACAGAGCAAAAGTAGCTTTATCTGCCTCTAATGGGCTAGACTTGAGACTCAAGCAAGTACAATTCCCAGAGGTAGGGAAATAAGAAAAGCAAGAAAGGAGACTTCTAGACCTCACCACTAAGTGTACTGGTGCTTACAGGGAAGCCCATAAAGACTGCAGGAAGACAAGAAGCACAGGTTGACCAGACACGTGAGTACAGAAAATTCTAAGTAAATTTAATAAGAAAAAAAACCTACCCTGCGCTCCAGTGACACACATTAGGGGCACTGTGTGCCAACACCAGCCTAAGGGGAGATATTTCCCTGAAAAATGTGTGGCTCCGTACTGGGGGCACATTTTAATAGTTATGAAGCAGTGGGATGAAGTATTTAATCATATAAATGACCTACTGAGTAAATGTAGCCCATACTTCAAGTTGTTCAAATAGCACAGACACAACTGGATTGCAGCCATGTAACAAGGCGAATACACAACAAAGACAGACGTCAACATGGCTAGACAAGGGCTTCTGTGAACCTCTCCTGCACTCTGCAGCCCCAAGTACCTGAAGGCTGAATGGGAACAGGCTGTTTGCTTGGCTATTTCCGAGTGGTTGCAATAGCTCTATTCTCCACCTACCATCTGCCTGAAATCAGTGAGGCCAGTAGGTGGTAAGTACATGCGTGGGTGACTTTCAGGTACTACAACTGCCGGAAAGTGGTGGTAATAAATGGGAAGAAGGAAGGTTTTGTGGTCATCAGAGTTCAAACTCCAGCCCAGATTCTTACTAGAACTGTGCCCTGGGCAAGTTCACTGTTTTTTTTTTTGTTTTTTGTTTTTTTAAATAGGTATGATTTTAATTTATTCACAATAGACAGATATTGTCTTGTCATTTTTTTTATATATTTTATTGATTTTTTACAGAGAGGAAGGGAGAGAGATAGAGAGTTAGAGACATCGATGATGAGAGAAACATCGATCAGCTGCCTCCTGCACATCTCCTACTGGGGATGTGCCCGCAACCCAGGTACATGCCCTTGACCGGAATCGAACCTGGGACCTTTCAGTCCGCAGGCCGACGCTCTATCCACTGAGCCAAGCCGGTTTCGGCCAAGTTCACTGTTTGTGCGCCAGTATTTTCACTGGTAGAAGGGGGACGATAACACCTATCTCACAAGACTGCTGAGGAGTGGGCATGATACGCTCAACATGAAGTCCTGTTCACTGGTTAGCATAAGCTTGACAGCCAGGACTTGAAACTCCTCTCCTTGGCTTTCAAAAACCTGGAATACAGCACGGGCTGGTGTGCTCAGTGGTTAGAGTGTCAGCCCACCCACTGAAGGGTCGAGAGTTCGATTCCCAGTCAAGGGCATGAACCTGGATTGCAGGTTTCCCTGGGCCCCGGTCATGGTGCAAGTGGGCGGCAACCAATCGATATGTCTTCTCTCACATCCGTTTCTCTCTCTCTCTCTCTCTCTCTCTCTCTCTCTCTCTCTCTCTCTCTCTCTCTCTCTCCCTTCCTCCCTTCCTCTCTTCCACTCTCTTTAAAAAATCAATGGAGCCTGGCTCAGTGGTTGAGTGTCGATCTATGAACCAAGAGGTCACGGTTCAATTCCCGGTTGGGGCACATGCCCAGGTTGCAGGTTCAATCCCCAGTGTGGGGCATGCAGGAGGCAGCCAATCAATGATTTTCTCTCATCACTGATGCTTCTATCTCTCTCCCTCTTCCTTCTCTGAAATCAATAAAAATACATTTTAAAAAACACACCTATAATATAATAAAACACACTTAACACTAACGAGTAAATTAATCTTTGGTAGTTACAATTCCCTAGAGTTACTTTACTTATCTAAATGAATATCAATAGCTCCCATATATAAACCCCATTTTTTAAGAAGTACTTAACTTGGGGATTGAGGAAAACCCTATAATTTTTGCATATCCCTGTTGTTTAAAAATAAAAAACAAAATGACTAAAAACTAGAAGTCTAACATTTGTATATGCATAGATGCTTTAAAAACCTCAAAATTATGAGGCTGTAGATTAGATTTTTAGAAATAAAATCTTTTCAACTGGGGGGAAAAAACTTGGACAGTAGAAAAGATTCCCATTCTGTGAACAGCTGACTTTACCCAGACACACTAAGGGGCGACTGGTCACTGGAACAGCGGGAGAAATCCCTCCAGACACAGGCCGGAGCATTAAGCAGTGTGCCCGGAAAGGAGAACCTCTAAAGCCCAGAGGAGCAAAGAGGACGCCTATCCCTCCCATCTGTCATTTAATACTTAGCTAAGTAACACCAGCACTTTTAACCTGAACTTAGCCCGGCTTTGAAATGAGTGAATAGGTCATTCTTTCCCAACTATGCTATACTGTGTGTTGAGAAAAATCTCGGAGCCCTGACCTTGCAGCCTGACTTCTCAGGGTTCTACAGGATAGAAATGACCCATCTAGTCAAGTGTTTCACCCCAAGCCTTAAATGAATATTGACACCTCATTTACTTAGGGGACGCAATTCTAACCAGATCCCAAGAGTATGACATACTTCAAATGATTTCCACACAACAGTTCAGAGCACTTCTCAAAAACTACAGCATATTTCAAAGAAGCCAATAAAAATGTGACTCAGATAACTGTAACACCACAAATAAACATCCCAGAAAATGTGACTCCTTTAAAAAGTTGTAGTTGTAGGGCCTTGCCTACAGTGGGAGCTCAAAGAGCAGTTGCTGAATAAAATAGCAGAAGAAGACATCTTTAAATAACCATTTAAAGAGTGAACCTGACAAAAATGTACAATAAAGGGAACCCCAAAAAGGGTTATAGAATTAATATAAAATTTCACTTCCTCTTTGACTCACATACTCTGAAAAGGAAGTAGAGATATCACTAAACTTTCCCCACTTTGGTGGATCAGAAGTGGCTACTTTATCTGGCATTTCTCTGATTAGTAGACAAAGATGAATGCTTTTCATGTATATTTACATCTGAAATTTTCCATAGGGTCTATTAATTTCTTTGTCCGCCTACCTCTTTATTGAAATCTTGATGTATTTATTCCAACAAATTTGAAAGAAAAGTATGTGTATTGACCTTTTGTTATATTTGGCATTCCATAATTTTATTTTATTTTATTTTATTTTTTAATATATTTTATTGATCTTCCACAGAGAGGAAGGGAGAGAGATAGTTAGAAACATCAATGAGAGAGAAACATCGATCAGCTGCCTCCTGCACATCTCCCACTGGGGATGTGCCCACAACCCAGGTACATGCCCTTGACCGGAATCAAACCTGGGACCCTTCAGTCCACAGGCCGATGCTCCATCCACCGAGCCAAACCGGTTTCGGCCCATAATTTTATTTTTAATGAGTAAATAGTTTAACATTTTGCATATTTAGTTCTGTAAACCTTTTCCTTTGAGTTTTGCTTCTAAAGAAAATGTTATCATTCCTTCACAAGCACATGGCTAATAAAATGCAGCAAGAAAGTTTTAAGACCCTATCTCTGACAAACATTTTACTTTGCTATTTCTCCACAATCTCTAGAATTGTAAACATTTCTCCTTAACCCATCTGGAACTCATTTTGGTGAATGATATTTTCCAGTTATCTCATCACCAATTCTCTCAGAGACACAGAGGCATGTTTCTTCACTTCCCACCAGGACGTTTCAACTTTGCACCAGCAGCACCCACTACTGCCTCATAATCTACTGCCTGATGAGGAGACGGTTGATCATCTTTTGTACCTCAGTTTCCTCCTTCATTTGTAATAAAATACATTCAAATTATGTGTTCCAAGACTGTAGAGGCAATCCATACACACACACACACACACACACACACACAATTTTAGTAGATGAAGATATATATATACACACACACACACACAATTTTAGTAGATGAAGATATATACATATATGTATATATCTACTTATATAAAACCCATGGGTGGTGTTCATCACATATAGATGAACAGCCGAGACCCAGCGGAAGGAAGTCAGTCCTACAGGGGTTGTTTTGGCAATGGCTGCGCCCTCCCCCAAGCTGTTTCCGGGAGCTGTTTCCCGTAAGGGCGGAGTTTGAGGCAGGAACCCGACCTGGGAGTATGGAGGCAGATCTTTCTAAAGTGTGCCGCGCCAGCACGGGGTGAACCTGAGTGGGGCGGCTGAAAGGCTTAGAAAAGACAGACAAGAGAATGAAAGCCGGGTCTCGGTGGGACGCTTGCTTCTCTGAGAGACAGCGAGCACGCCCACAGGCATGCCTTTATTTTATAGCAGATTCTACCAGGCAAAGTAAGGGCGTGACCAAGATGTTTACAAATATTCTCCTGGGTTTCAATGCTACTCAACTACATGCACCTGAACTCTATCAAGCCCACATCACTCAGGCACGTGGGGCCACGTGTTCGGACCATAGGTTCAAGCTCACAACTACAGCTGTTGGCTATAATTGTGCTGGGAGGGCCCTGCCCTCCAAGCTGGGACTTGCACGTGGCAATGAGAGGACTGTGTCCTCTCATCAGTCCAAGGCTTGAACCTGTCCAAAACACTGTAGCGGCTCCCCACAATAAAATTTTAATTCTGTTTCTTTGTTACTAATGTTGTGGCCCCACCCCATAACAAAGAAACAAAGGAAAATTTCCCCATCGAATTTCTGAATAGTATTACTCCTTCGGGAATGCCGTGTCATAAATTAAAATTGAAAGTGGGTGCAATCATCATGCTATTGAGAAATCTCAATAGTAAATGGGGTCTTTGTAATGGTACCAGATTTATTATCAAAAGATTACGACCTAACATTATCAAAGCTGAAGTATTAACAGGATCTGCAGAGGGAGAGGCTGTTCTAATTCCAAGAATTTGTCCCCATCTGACACTGGCCTCCCATTTAAACTGATTCGACGACGGTTTCCCGTGATGCCAGCATTTGTGATGGCTATTAATAAATCACAAGGACAAACTCTAGACAAAGTAGGCATATTCCTACCTGAACCCGTTTTTGCACATGGTCAGTTATATGTTGCTTTCTCTCGAGTTTGAAGAGCATGTGATGTTACAGTTAAAGTTCTAAGTACTTCATCACAAGGGAAATTAGTCAAGCACTCTGAAAGAGTTTTCACTCTTAATGTGGTGTACAGGGAGATATTAGAATAAGTTTAATCACTTTATCAGTCATTGTTTGCATCACTGTTGTTTTTATATCATGTTTTTGTTGTTTTCATATCATGTTTTTGTCATTTTTATATCATGCCTCTGTTGTTATATCCTTTTGTTACTGTTTATTAATAAATTTATATGTTATTTTCATATACATTTTACTAATTTCCTTTCATCTCTCAGATTTCTATTATAGAGACAGGGCACATAGCAATGTTAAAATATCTCTGCTAATTAATTCCCTTTTTAAAAAAATATATTTTATTGATTTTTTACAGAGAGGAAGGGAGAGGGATAGAGAGTTAGAAACATCGATGAGAGAGAAACATCGATCAGCTGCCTCCTGCACACTCCCCACTAGGGATGTGCCTGCAACCAAGGTACATGCCCCGGACCGGAATCGAACCCAGGACCCTTGAGTCCGCAGGCCAATGCACTATCCACTGAGCCAAACCGGTTAGGGAAATTAATTCCCTTTTAATGTGCCGTGCACCAGGCTACTAGTATATATTTAAAAGCCTAAATGACCATTACACCCGAACAACCGGTCAACCAGTAGCTATGACACGCACTGACCACCAGGAAGCAGATGCTCAATGCAGGAGCTGCCCCCTGGTGGTCCATGCACTCCCACAGCCAACCTCCTGTGGCCAGCCAACCTCCTGTGGTCCCTCCCCCTGGCCGGCAGCCAGCCAACTTCCAGTGGTCCCTCTCCCCAGCCAGGCGGCCCTGATCGGCCCCAACTGGGACTGGGTAAGACGGCCACGATCACCGGCCAGGCCAAGGGACCCCACCCATGCGCGAATTCGTGCACCCGGCCTCTAGCTAGAAATAATAAGTGTAAAATATCTAGCACAGTATCTGGCACATAATGAATACTCTATAAATAAATATTTTAATTTTCTGATATCTGAGAACATAAAAGTAACATGCTATGAAATTCATTCCAAAAACTTAAAAACATTGTTTAACAAATTAAAAGTTAAAATACATTATTTTAGTTAAAAATAACATTCAATTATAAACTCATCTTATTTTACCTTTTCATATTTTAAGTAAAACTCCAGTGTTCTAACTGTATCAATACATGCAACACTAATTATGAGATTTCTCATTTTAATTCAATTCCTAAACCAGTATTCTAGTGAAACTTACTGTAACAGACTTGGGTGTGGTTTTGAAAACAACTGGGTGAGGCAAGTAAAGATAAGTCAACTAACCATGTGTTTAGTAGAAATGAACTTTAACACACCCTTATCCTGTTTTTAGTTCCAAAATCTGTCTGATAACAATGGTTCAGAAAGAATCTGGCTTGGGTCTTCATCAAAATGTCATTAGCCTCTCAACGCTAACTGGTTAATAAATGTGCTGGTTTAGCCCTAGCTGGTTTGGCTCAGTGGATAGCGTGTCAATCTGCGGACTGAAAGGTCCAGGGTTCAACTCCAGTCAAAGGCACATGCCCGGGTTGCAGGCTTTATCCCCAGTGTGGGGTGTGCAGGAGGCAGCCAATCAATGATTCTCTCTCATCACTAATGTTTCTATTTCTCTCACTCTCTCCCTTCCTCTCTGAAATCAATAAAAATATATTTTTTAAAAATGTGCTGGTTTAGACCTTAGGGCAGTGGTTCTCAACCTGTGGGTCGCGACCCCTTTAGGGGTCAAATGACCCTTTCACAGGGTCGCCTAAGACCATCGGAAAACACATATATAATTACATATTGTTTTTGTAATTAATCACTATGCTTTAATTATGTTCAATTTGTAACACTGAAATTGGGGGTCACCATAACATGAGGAACTGTATTAAAGGGTCGCGGCATTAGGAAGGTTGAGAACCACTGCCTTAGGGCCACCTGAATTCTCATCCCAGTTCACCACTTACAGCCTATACCTTAGAAACACTTTCATCTCTCAAGAAATCTTCAATTTCTTCACTTGTAAAATGGGAATATCATTATCTACTTCCTTGGTTTAAGATTAAACGAGTTAATTTATGTCAACTTATTAGGGTAAGTAACCAGTTAGTGTTAATAAAGGAAGGGGCCCGGCTGGCGTGGCTCAGTGGTTGACCGGTTCAATTCCCGGTCTGTGGGCTCAATCTCCAGTGTGGGGCCTGCAGGAAGCAGCCGATCAATGCTTCCCTCTCACCATTCATGTTTCTTTCTCTCTCTCCCTCTTCCTTCCTCTCTGAAATCAATAAAAATATTTTTTTTTTAAAAAGAAATTGCTAAATGGGAAGTAAATCTAAAAAATGTTTTTAGATAATAGTGATAACTAGAGGCCCAATGCACGAAATTCATTCAAGGCTAGGCCCTCACAGCCCCAGCTGCCTTGTGGCCCCACCCCCCTGCCCACTGGTCGTTCTGCCATCTGGTCTAATTAGCATATTAGCTCTTTATTATATAGGATGACATCCAATTTATGTGGTTAAAAACAGGCTAGATGAAAATACTAACAACACAGCATGTAACTTGATCGCTGAGTTTAATTGGAATTAAAGTATTTTAATGCCCTTTTTTTGTCTGCTCCAGGAATCCTATATAATAAAAGGCTAATATGCAAATCAACCAAACAGCTGAATAATTGGTTGCTATGATGTGCACTGATCACCAGGGAGCAGACACTCAACACAAGAGCTGCCCCCTGGTGGTCAGTGCGCTCCCACAGGCTCATGGCTGGCGAGCGCAGAGGTGGTGGCAGGAACCTCTCCCGCCTCTGTGGCAGCGCTAAGGATGTCCAACTGATGGCTTAGGCCCGCTCCCCTAAGCCGTCAGTTGGACATCCCCTGAGAGCTCCCAGATTGCAAGAGGGCTCAGGCCAGGCTAAGGGAACAACTCCCCCCCCCCCCCGCCACCCCCAGTGCACCAATTTCGTGCACAGGGCCTCTAGTGTAATATATAAATATTAATTTCAGGCTTTGCTAAATATGCATGGTAAAATATCAAGGGTAACCATGAAAAGAACATAATAGAGCATATACTTCCCAAACCAAAAGAGAGGAATACATAAAGAAAAACAAACTAACCTGGTTATTTAAAAAGGCAAGGATGGAAGGGGAAATGACAAATAGAAAACAAAATATAAGGTATTAGAAAAAGTACACATTTATCAAAATCACAATAAATGTAACTGTACTAAACTGCCAATTAGCAGACAGACATTACACCCACTGTAGTAGGCGGAATAATGATCACCAAGGTATCAGTCCTAACCCCCGGGGCCTGTGAATGTTACTTTTCATGGCAAAGGCTTTGAGGACAGTGTGATCATCCTGGATTAGTGAGTTGACCCCAAATGCAATCACCAGTGCCCTTACAGAAAAAAGGCAGAGGGTCTTGCCCTCTCCTATCTACACAGATGCAATTTGACAAGGAATAGAAATTGGAGTGTTGCAGCCACAGCCTCAGAACGCTGGCAGCCATAAGAAGCTAGAGAGGCAAGAAACAGACTCTCCCCTAGAACCTGCAGAGGAAGGACATTCCTGCCAACACCTTGATTTTGACTCACTGATACTGATTTTGGACTTCTGGCCTCCAGACTGTGGGAGAATAATTTCTGTTGTTTAAAGCACCACATTTGTAGTAATTTGTTGCAGCAGCCTCTATACACATAGCATAAGAACAGAACACATTAAGTTTGAAAATAGGTAATCAAGTAAACGCCAACCAAATAAAGCTGGAGTTCTATATGAACATGAAATTAAAAAGACCATGAGAAATAAAAGCATTTCTTTAGGATGAAAAAGCAACTACATAACGACAAAAAGTTAACAAGATGAAAAATATATATGCCTAATAAAATGGTATCAACACATATAAAGCGAAAACTGCTAGAACACAAAGAGAAACTGACAAATCTACCATCATACTGGGAGATTAAAATATTGCTTATTAACAGGCAAAGCAGTTCAACAAATTAGTAAGGAGAAAATTACAACAATATAATTAATAAGTTAGATCATTAACAGAAACATGCACCTCCCTGCTTTTCAAAACAATTAACTTAAAGAATACATATTTTCCTCTAGACTACAAGGAACTTTCATAAACATGCACCTCATATCTGAATGGAAATAAAGAAAATCTCAACCAAATCCAGAGAATCAGTAGCATACAAACTATTTCTCTGGTCACAACACAATTAAATCAATAACAAATATATTCTTTTTTAAACCATACATTCAGAGCCCTGGTCGGGTGGCTTAGTTGGAGCATCCTCCTGTACACCAAAAGGTGGGGCAGGTTCAATTGCCATCAGGGTAGGGTCAAGGGCGAGTATGGGTCTCTCACATCACGCTCTCTCTCTCTCTCTCTAATCAATAAAAACATATCCTCAGGATTAAAAGGAAACATACTAGTAAAAACCGTTGAGTTCAGTAAGTAGCTACTTTCAGAGAATGTACAGCCTTAAACACATATTTTTATTTTTTTAAAATATATTTTATTGATTTTTTACAGAGAAGAAGGGAGAGGGATAGAGAGTTAGAAACATTGATCTGCAGCCTCCTGCACATTCCCCACTGGGGATGTGCCTGCAACCAAGGCACATACCCCTGACTGGAATCGAACCTGGGACCCTTGAGTCCGCAGGCTGACGCTCTATCCACTGAGCCAAACCGGTTAGGGCTAAACACATATTTTTAAAAAATAAGCAACCTTCTTCTAGAAGTTAGAAAAAGAACTCCAAACCATTTAGCAATCACACTCACTATGTCTTAATATATATAAATTCTAATCATAAGCAGTGATGAAGGTCATATTACTAGTATAGCTTAGATTATAGCTACAAACGTTCTGATCCCCTGAGTTTAAGAGCACAAACCATATGCCTGTTCAGAGAGGAAAAATGCAGCCTTAATTTTACTGAGAATAAAAATGTTGTTAGTTTTTTTCACAGCACAGTGAAATCTAGGGTCAATGGCCTCAAGAGCTGAAATAACATACAGATACCTCAATCTATGAAAAAGTACTGGCAACTTTCCATAGTTGTAGTCAGCAAAATCTGCACTATTTTCCTGAGATTCCTAATTCTCCCTAGTGCATTATGAAGCAATCAAAATGGAAATGATCCACCAAGAAAAATTAAAATATACTTTAAAGGAGAACTGTTAGCTTGATTTTTATAAAACAGAAGAAAAATAACTGTGGTGAATGGTATGAAATAGCTTAATGACCTGAACAGCTCTATCTGTCCCTACAGAGAAGGCCCTACCAGGAGCTCCTGCACAGTCATCCTCAGGATGGTCCTCTCTGTCTGATCTGAAGAGCCAGGAGCCCTTGAGGGGACACTTCTGTTCTTCATCTTTGATTTTCCAATGCTTAGTTCAACACCTGACTCATTGAAAGCCTCTGAATAAGTTCAATGAATTAGTCTCTTAAAATGCTATTATTGTCACACATAAACTAGAGACAAAGAAAATCCATACCCTCATCACTTGGCTAAAAACAGAAAAGAAACACTACCCTGAAGGAATCCCCAGCTTTCCTAAACAATCCATCAAACACCCAATGTAGAAAAAAGAGTCCATTATTTAATACTAGAGGCCCAGTGCATGAATTCGTGCATGGGTGGGGTCCCTCTGGGTGGCCTGCGGGCATCAGGATGAAACCTGCAGTCCCATGCCGCCTGCAGCTCCTACCCTGTCCCTCCTGCTCAACCCAGCCCCACTGTACCTGTCCTGGGCTAGCACCCAATCAGTCCCCATCGGGAGAGGCTCACACACGCCGCAGCAGCACTTGCCAGCTGTGACCCCTGCATCCAGCGCCCTCCCAAGGGGAGTGGCATGCGGGATCAGGCCGAAACCGGCTCTCCAACATCCCCCAAGGGGTCCCGATTGTGAGACGGTGCAGGCCAGGCCAAGGGACCCCACCAGTGCTCGATTAGGGTTGGACCGCAGGAGGGCTCCAGGGCGTGTCCAGCCCGTCTCGCTCAATCCTGATCGACTGGACCCCATCAGCAAGCTAACCTATCAGTCCGAGTGTCTGCCACCTGGTGGTCATTGCACATCATAGCGACTGGTTGACCGGTCGACTGTCTGCCCCCTGGTGGTCAGTGCATGTCATAGTGAGTGGCTGAGGAGCCTTAGCATATCACTCGCATATTTCGCTTTGATTGGTTTAACAGTCGACTGATCACCAGACGACCGGACACTTAGCATATTAGGCTTTTATAATATAGGATTCTGATTGAATGGGTCAGTGACATTCCTAATGGTTATGCTGTCAGAGTACCATGGCTTCAGTCACTTGGAGGATACTCAGAGCATTTGAGATAATAAGTATCTGGATGGTGGGGTCACCCAGTTCCCCTAAATAAGGTCAGATTAACATCACATCCCTTCCTATTGAAGGAGACACTCAGTCCTACAGGTACTCGTGCACCATGCCTAACCCTCCCTCCTGCCTGAAGCTAGATTAGTGGTATCACTGGGAACAAGGTTGGCCTGTTAACTAACATATTCTTGAATCCTGGAAAGCATGGCTTAACCACAAAGTTCTTGCTAAGCGGCAAACGCGTACAGCTGTAGCAGACAAAAATACCTCTGCACAGAGCTCTGATTTCCTTAAAAAAAACAAGACCATGGGAGTAGCTAGTGAACATGAACAGGGCTCTCTGTGGCCTTTCTGTGCCCTTCCCTTAACGCCTGCTTCTCACTTGTCTATACCCTGAAGGGAGGAAAGGAAAATGCACATTGAGAACTAACCTGGGTACCATACATGTTCAAAAGTTCCCTCACTGAGGCCCACCACCATGAGCAGTTAGACAAGATTATCATCATCACTACTGCTGTTTCAAGAGATGAGAAAAATGAGTTCAGAGAACTTCACCAACTTAATCCATGACCACATATTTTCAGCAGCAAATTGGACTTGCAGCCTGAGACTATATCCCTAATACCCAGCAATATACCAACAACTGACGACTGACTCAGTTTAGTGAGACAAAAACTCCTAATGCATTTGCATTTTTATAGCTTTACTGATACATATTCACATATCATAAAATTAACCCATTTTAAAGTATACAATTCAGTAGTCTTTAGTATATTCAGAGATATGCAACCATCATCACAATCCAATTTTATAACATTTTCAATGCCAAAAAGAAACCCCAAACATTTCCCATTCTTCCCCCGCTCCTCCAGCTCCAGCCTCTTTTTCTGGCTTCTTTTCACTCAGCATAACATTTTCCAAGTTCATCCATGTGTAGATGTATCAGTACTTCATTCTTTTTTTAAAATATATTTTTATTGATTTCAGAGAGGAAGGGAGAGGGAGATATAGAAGCATCAATGATGAAAGAGAATCATTGATCGGCTGCCTCCTGCACGCCCCTTTCTGGGGATGAGAGCCCCAACCCGGGCATGTGCCCTTGACCAGAATCAAACCCGGGACCCTTCAGTCCACAGGCCGCCCCTCTATCCATTGAACCAAACCAGCTAGGGCAGTAGTTCATTCTTTATAGTAATAATGTTTCAGTGTATGGACACACTACATGTTGTTGATCCATTCGTCAGTTGATGGACAGCGATAGGCTGTTTCCACTTTTCAGCAATATAAAGCATTTGTGTGCATGTTTGGGGGTGGACATATGTTTTCCTTCAGCATTTAATTTTCAAAGTATCCGCATACCATTCTCTCTTTGCATCTTACAGCTGCTTTCCTCTGGGATGGAGAACACTGGAGCTGGGAGCAGTGAGGTGACTTTATCACCGATTGCTGGGTAGCCTGCTCATTCCCTACCACTACACTGCTCTGTCTCTGGGAGGACTTTCAGCAATAGCGTGCAGATGAGAAAAACCACTTTTTAGGTAACAAGCTTCCTAAGTCATTCTCAAGAAGTAATCCCTAAGGCAAATCTAAGTGAAGCCTTTCAGAGTAAGAGAAGGGAGAATGCCATGTTCAGGTTGGATTCCTCTCAAGGTCCCTCCCAGGTGCTGGCCTTCTTCCTGTGGAGCACTGAAAGCTGCTGTTCCAGGTGCTGCGGAAACACACATGGAGCCAACACCTACTGCCTCCGATCCCTGAGAGCAGCCCAGTCCTAGCAGAAGTCTTCAGGGGCCTGTGGGCTCCATCCCCTAACATCAGCCCCCCGCTCCCAGGCCTCGGGAGCTCCAAGGCCTCATTGCAGAGCTCACGTTATGATATACAGGGTGCCCCCCAAAAAATGTATACATTTTAACAGCTCATAGCTCAATTTTGAAAATGAAATATATTTTAGTAAATACTACCTTTATAATTATTCAAAGTGTGTGTATACATTTCTGGGGACAGTATTTGGGGGGTATATATTGCTATGGTCAACTGCATAATTTCCCAACCTCCTGAAACAGTTCCTAGGCTTATAATATTTCTGGTAATAAAATTCAGGAATATGGTTAATGATTATATTAGAGATATATAACAGCCATTTACTGACAGCTTACTAGGTACCTTTTATATGCTTAATTTGTTTAATTCTCACCATAACCATGAAGATAAGTACTATTATTACCCCTGTGTTTCATGTAAACACTTTAACATACAGTTGGTGGGAATATAAATTGGCCTAACATCTTAGGAGAGTAATGGACATAACTATGAAAACTGGAAGTACAAATATCCTTGGAGCAGGCAACTGCACTTGGGAGTATATCTACAGATATACTTCACCGATTCCAAACCTAGAGATGCAAGAATATTAACCAAAACACTTGTAACAGTGAAAACCTGTAAGCAAATATTCCTCAATACAGCAGTGGATACATTATAGTGTATCTGTAAAAGGAAAACACCTGGGACTGGTAGAGAGCCTAAGCAGACTTACGTGTGCAGACAGTGAGCATCTCCAAGATGCTCCAGGGGGAGAAATGAGCATCCTCTCTACGGGAGGTGTATGTACACACCATCCTGGCTGCGCTCTAACCTGCCTCACAGCTCCCTCACCTGCAAAATGGGATGACACATCGCTGGCCACATGGTGCTCAATGACCACCACCTGCGGCTATTACTGTACCTTAACGTTTATTTCATTATGACACTAGTACTAATAACAATAATTTTGTCATTAGATGGACTGCACACACACACACAAATCAATTTTATGCCTGTACTACCCCATGTCAGGCATCAGGCAGGTACAGGGAACCTGAGTCTGCTCTCCTTCCCCAACCAGCTCCCAGCCCACGAGGGTTTCTTTTCCAGACACCGAGCCTCCAAGACCTGCCCCACAGCAAGCACCTCCACCAGCGGGCAGCCAGAAACCATGTGCAGCGAGATGTGTCTCCACTGGCCAAAGGTCTTCCCACAGACCGCGCAGATGTGATCTCTGGCCAAATGTCCCCTCCTTAGGGAAGCTGACCTCACTACATCTAAACAGATCCTGCCGCCATCATTCCCAAGTCCAGCGGTTCTCAACCTTCCTCACGCCGCGACCCTTTAACACAGCTCCTCATGTTGTGGTGACCCCCAGCCATAAAATTATTTTCGTTGCTACTTCATAACTGTAATTTTGCTACTGTAAACAATATGTAATTATATATGTGTTTTCCGATGGTCTTAGGCAACCCCTGTGAAAGGGTCATTCGACCCCCAAAGGGGTCGCGACCCACAGGTTGAGAACCGCTGCTCTAGTCCCTTATCCTGCCTCCATGGACTTCACAACAGTTACTACTACCTGACAACATAGTAGTATTTCTTTCTTTTTTTTTTTTTTTTTAATTGCTTTTTCAGACAGAGAGGCAGGGAGAGGGATAGAGAGATAGAAACATTTATGAGAGAGAAACATCATCAACTGGCTGTTTCCTGCACTCCTGCATGCTCCCGGGAGACAGGCGATCCAGCCCACAACCCTGGCATGTGCCCTGAACAGGAATCGAACCCGTGGCCTCTCGGTTCCTGGCTCAACACTCAATCACTGAGCTACACTGGCCAGGCAACAGTAGTATTTCTTTATTATTTATCTCCCATTCTAGAACATAAGTTCCTGGGGGGGGGGGGGGGAATGTGTCTCATTCTTTGCTCTGTCCATTGTGCCTACAACAGTACCCAGCAGATTCTAGATGCTCAGTAAATACTTACAAAAAGATGGAATTGAGATGCAAGTTTAAAAAAAAAAAATCTGTATAACAGAAAATATGCTTGGGAAATAACATTTTAAAAAATTACTGTTGTCATTTTCTCCTGGAAGAGTTGAGTCTCAAGATTCTGTTCAGCCAAAGTTAAAATAACTGTCCTATGGACTCTAGTCCTACTGCATTTAAATGCCATTTTTTCCAATGTAGAATAAACTCATGTGTATATGTAGCCTTGTCAAAATAGCCTCAACACTTTTAAATTAACAGGAATAAAAAACAATTTTAAATACTGGTCACAACAATTGTTTAAAAAGGTGCTTCGGGAATAAATAAAGCTCAAAGGCAAACAGACTTAAACTTGTTCCCCTTCATTCCTTCCAACTCAAGTTTCCTGCATGTAAAGGTCAGAAAAAGCATTAACTATTAAACAGTTTTGTTAAAGTTTAATATTGTGCTATGTGATAGCTAGTAGGTACTGATAAACTAAAGAGGTGTTAGTATGTTTAATTTGCTACGAACCACATCTTAGATTCAGTTTTTAAAACCTGAGAAGATAGGAAATTCAAAAAGGACATCCCTTCTACATGCCCAGAT
This sequence comes from Myotis myotis, assembly GCF_014108235.1. Taxonomy (NCBI): domain Eukaryota; kingdom Metazoa; phylum Chordata; class Mammalia; order Chiroptera; family Vespertilionidae; genus Myotis; species Myotis myotis. The sequence continues at coordinate 1,286,002 of NW_023416313.1, read as the reverse complement.
AACCTGCCAAAGCATGGGGGGAAATGAAAACAAACAACACACAGGGCTCACAGGGAAGGGGTGTTTGTTTTTTAAGTGACTAGATTCTCAAGGAGGCTAGGAATTTATGTTAAAAAAATGTTGTTAACGTGGCCATTCACCATCTCCAACACAGTGAAAAATTTTAAAGTCCTATTGCTAATGTAACAGAATAAAGCTCAAAAATATTTATAGGAATAAATAATTCATAATCCAACAATGTAAAATTTACAGTGTTGCTCTGGCTGGGTGACTTAACTGGTTGAAGGGTCGTCCAGTGCACCAAAGCGTTGTGGGTTCTATCCCCGGTCAGGGTACACATGGGAGACAACCAATTGATGTTTCTCTCTTTTTCTCTCTCTCCCTCTCCCTCCCTCTCCCCCTGCCTCTCTCTCTCAAAAAAAAAAAAAAAAAAAGAAAAAAAAAAAAAAAAAAAGGAAATCTATAAAGATATCCTAGGATGAGAATAAAAAACATTAAAATTTACAGTGCCTTCCAACCAATAAAATACTACCCAAGAAGCAAAGAAGCAAGAAAATATGACCCATGTTGAGGAGATATATCAATCAAGACCAATTCAGAACTGAAAGAGAACTTAAAATTAGTGGACAAGGTCATTAAAACAGTTGGTACAACTGTCTTCCATATGTTCAAATCTCAAGCAGAGAGATGGAAAATATAAAAAAGAAATTGAACATCTAAAGAACGCTACAATGTGTAAAATGAAAAATTACACTGGACAAGATTAATGGCAGATTAAACACTGCAGAAGATTAGTAAATTAGTACAGCAATAAGACCTTCCAAAACAAAACATACCGAGAAAGCACAGCATCCGTGTGCTGTGGGACAACTCTACACGATCTAACATGCGTGGAATAGGAGTCCTCAAAAGAGAGGACATGGAGAACAGAAACAAATATGTAAAAGATAATGGCCAAAATGTCCCCAAATTTGATGAACACTATAAACCCATAGATCCAAAAGGGAAGCTCAATGAACCCCAAGCACAAGAAACATGAAGAAAACTACTGTACACAAAGGCACATCAAAATAAAATTGTTCAAAATCGGTGAGAAGAAACCTTAAAAGCAGCCTGAAAATGTTGACATTTTATACAGAGAAACAAAGATAAGGAAGACAGATTTTTTTTGTAGGAAATGATGCAAGCAGGAAGACAGTAAAGCAACATCTTTAAGTAAAACCTAAGGACTTGAGCAGCAAGGTTTTGAATTCCAGGCTTTTGGCACAAATGTTTAATTTTGTGTCGTCGCCTCTGTGGCAACGGCACCTCTGAACTGCGAGCATTACATTGTCTGAAACACTATCATCTCATTTAATCTTCACACAGACTCTCTGGGGCAGATGAGGACGGTGTCACCATACCCACTGTACAACTGGGACGATGAAGCTCACAGAAAGAGAAGTGATTTGCCCAAGGACCTGTGGTGGAGGAAGTGGTGGGGCTGAAAGCAGGAACAGGTACACTGCTAAACAAGGTTAATTTGGCAAAGAAACTCACACAGCTAGTGTACCTGATCTAACTCCAAGTAGCTCTTTCTATTAAACTACAACTGAAAAATATTAAACTAAAGAAAAACATAAAATATAAAAATTCATTCTATTCAAAGAAAAGTGAATTTCTTTTTTTTTTTTTTTTTTTTAAATATATTTTATTGATTTTTTACAGAGAGGAAGGGAGAGAGATAGAGAGCTAGAAACATCGATGAGAGAGAAACATCGATCAGCCGCCTCCTGCACATCTCCCACTGGGGATGTGCCCGCAACCCAGGTACATGCCCTTGACCGGAATCGAACCTGGGACCCTTCAGTCCGCAGGCTGACGCTCTATCCACTGAGCCAAACCGGTTTCGGCTGAAGAAAAGTGAATTTCTTAATGAAAAGAAAGAACAGGCTTTATTTCATTTTTTATAATGAATAAGGGCCCCAACAATCACCCTACAACCAATGCAATGGAATGTTTCAAAACAGTATTTCTCTACACATTCCTTCATGTAGACCAAGACATGATGTAACCAAAGAAAGTCCACAGGCAGACAAAACAATTCAGTCCAGGAGGCAGGTGGCTCATTTGATCTAATGATAAGATTTAGACTCTGGGCAGAAATCAGCAAATGATGGCCTCCCCAAACCAAATCCACTGCCTGTTTTTACAAGGGCCACAAGCTAAGATTGGTTTTTAAAAGTTAAAAAATATATATGAACCATTAATAATTACATATGGGCCAAAACCGGTTTGGCTCAGTGGATAGAGCGTCGGCCTGTGGACTGAAGGGTCCCAGGTTCGATTCTGGTCAAGGGCATGTACCTGGGTTGCGGGCACATCCCAGTGGGAGATGTGCAGGAGGCAGCTGATCGATGTTTCTCTCTCATCGATGTTTCTAACTCTCTATCTCTCTCTCTTCCTCTCTGTAAAAAATCAATAAAATATATTAAAAAAAAAATAATAATAATAATTACATATGGTAGACATGAAACCATCAAACTTCAGCGCATAAGTAACACTGTATTGGATCAGTCGCACTCGATTCTCTGCAGCTGCTTCCGGGCAACCACAGCAGAACAGAGCAGTTGCAGCACAGATCACAGAGCCTCAGAGCCTCAAATGCTTATCACTGGGCCATTACAAAAGTTTGCCAACTCCTGCTTTAAGGAAGTAGAAGGGCCACACCATCCTAATATATAAAAAGTCAGGGCCTGTCATGACCTAAAGACCAGACGGATGACTGAACAGCAGGCTGCAGGTGGGAGGGAGCTCTGGCCTGGTCGTGGCGGTGGCAGGCGGGAGCTCCCCCCCAGCCCCAACCTGGGCACAGTGGCGCCGGGAGGGACTAGAGCAGCCGTGGGCAAACTACAGCCCGCGGGCCGGATCTGCCCATTTGAAATGAATAAAACTATTGGGGAAAAAAAAAGACCGTACCCTTTTATGTAATGATGTTTACTTTGAATTTATTTAGTTCACACAAACACTCCATCCATGCTTTTGTTCTGGCCCTCCTGTCCAGGTTAAGAACCCATTGTGTTGCCAAAACCGGTTTGGCTCAGTGGATAGAGCATCGGCCTGCGGACTGAGGGGTCCCGGGTTCGGTTCCGGTCAGGGGCATGTGCCTGGGTTGCGGGCACATCCCCAGTGGGAGATGTGCCGGAGGCGGCTGATCGATGTTTCTCTCTCATCGATGTTTCTAACTCTCTATCTCTCTCCCTTCCTCTCTGTAAAAAAATCAATAAAATATATTAAAAAAAAAAAAAAGAACCCATTGTGGCCCTCGAGTCAAAAAGTTTGCCCACCCCTGGACTAGAGGGTCATGTTATTTGCACAAAGCTCTGAAAGCTGTGCAAGAGTGATGATTCCATTGATTCAACAGATAATGCCGAAAGGGAAAATTTTCCCATCAAATTTCTTAATAAGTGTTACTCCTTCAGGAATGCCCTGTCATAAATTAAAATTGAAAGTGGGTGCAATCATCAAGCTACTGAGAAACCTTAACAGTAAATTGGGTCTTTGTAATGGTACTAGATTTATTTGTTCAGATTCCAAGCATTGATTTATCCCCATCTGACACTGGCCTCTCATTTAAATTAATTTGAAGACAGTTTCCCGTGATGCCACTATTTGCGATGACTATTAATAAATCACAAGGACAAAATCTAGACAGAGCAGGAATATTCCTACCTGAACCCATTTTTGCATATGCTTTTTCTTGAGTTCGAAGAGCATGTGATGTTAAAGTTAAAGTTGCAAATACTTCATGACAAGGGAAATTAGTCAAGCACTCTGAAAGTGTTTTCACTCTTAATGTGGTATACAGAGAGATATTAGAGTAAGTTTAATCACTTTATCAGTCATTGTTTATATCAGTGTTATTTTTACATCATGTTTTTGTTGTTTTTATATCGTCTTTGTTGTTGTTATATCATGTTGTGATTATTTATTAATAAATTTATATATTATTTTCATATACATTTTACTAATTTTCTTTCCTCTCTGACACTTCTATTATAAAGGGCAAATAGCAATATTAAAATATTTCCTCTAATTAGTTCCCTTTTAATGTGCATGAATTTCGTGCACCAGGCCACTACGCTTTAATAATTTAAATGAAAAAAAAAAAAGAAAAAAAAAGAATTTGCCATGAACACTAACTCTCATACCTAAGCTTTTAAAAAATTAACTCAAGATCACTAATGAAATAAATATTTTAGGGGCCTGCTCTGTGCCAGGCATGGTGCCAGACTTGGGAAATACAGGTGTATACAAGGCACAGTCCCTGCCCACACGGGAAGACGAGGACTGCCGGGGTCCAACCCCAGCAGGTCCAGGGGTCCCCAAAGGTGTGGACGGAGTCGGCGAAGAAGGAATGACACGGAGACAGCGTTCAGTTGATCAGCAGCCTAGCCAGGATCTCCAGCCAGGATCTCCAGCCAAGTTCTGGTCTGGATCTCCAGCAAAGTTCTGCTGTTTATTGTCTTGTTACATCCGTATTTATCCCAGTTGATTTTAATCCTGTCAATTTCTATTACAAAGGTTAGGGCGTTTCTTATCTCCATTCCAGGGAGTAAAGATTATGTAGCTTAAGCATGATTGTTTGTAGTGATTAACTACCCGCCTGGCACTTAGTTAAGGAGTTTCATCCCCTCCCTGACTTCAGGGAAAAATTCCTACCTGGGGAAACAACCTTTCTTGGAGAGGTGACCTTGGTTAAAACACACAGCGCTAAGGGGAGCAAACATATTAAGAACAGTATGCTATATACGCCAGGTCCCCTGAAACATATGCTGTGCAGATGTTTCTTTCCTGCAGCGACTGTGTCAAGCAGCAAGGATGGACCGGCTTCCGGCAGAGGACCAGCAATTATAACCAAGTGCCTAAAGTGTTAGGACTACAAAAGCATAGAGAAGAAAGGCAGCACAGCCTGGTGGTTAGGGTCATTGCTCTGGAGTCAGACACCCTTGGTTTCAATCCCAGATGTACCACCTCCTAACGGTGTGACCTTGGCAATCACTTAAACTCTCTTCTGTTTTTTACCTGGAAAAAAAAGATGATACTTAAAAAAAGAAAAATGATACTACTATCTACTTAATAGTATTGTTACAAGGATTAAATGAGAGAATACATAAAAGCACAATGTCTAGCACATAGCAAATATTTAAAAAGATGAAAATTCAAATTTATACACTGAAGTTGGGAAATTCTATATTGCCAATTAAAAGCATATCCCTATTTTTCAACAATCACTTAAAGAGAGAGAGGGACAAATCTTAAAGGAAAGCCCCAAGGCACTTAACCAAGACACATCGCCTCAATGTGGACAGCAACCCCACCTTCACAGAATGGTGGTCCTGGGTCCACTGCAAACCTGGTTAAATGGTGGACCATTGTTCTAAAAGCAAAGCCATAAAAGTGCTCCTTAATCACCTGGCCCAAGGCTGCGGTTCAGCAGGTCTAGGTAGGATCCCTACATGTGTGTGTCTAAGCCACTGCCATAAAACATGACTGCAAAAAAACTGTTTAAAAAAAACTTCCATTTCTCCTTCACAAAATGACTTTTTCTTTACCCTCTCTACCCAGATAAATTTAAGTTCTACCTTCTTTATGTAGCCTTCCCTGAATTGTCCCAAGAGAGTGACAATTTCACAAAGACAAAAAGATTGCTTTTAAGTCATTTATTCATTCATTCATCCCACAAATATTTATTGGGCACGTACTGTGTGCCCGGTTACCTGCTCAGAACACAGTGGGGTGCAAAACCAAGATGTTATAAGAGATAAAACTGGAGCCTAGCCAGGGTGGCTCAGTAGGTTAAGCATAGTCCCATGCACCAGAAGGTAACCGATTCAATTCCTGGTCAAGGAACATGCCCAGGTTTCAAGCTCGATCCCCAATAGGGGGCATGAGGAGGCAACAGATTGATGTTATTTTCCCTTTCTCTCTCTCTCTCCCTCTCTCAAGTCAATAAAAACATTTTAAAACAACAACAAACTGATCTTTTCTAATCCCTGTCAAAAAAATTTTTTTTGAAAAGAGAGATAAAACTAGAGCTATGGCAGGAGGCCAAAGCTTGAAAGCCTGGTCCAGGAACTCAGGACCAATCACTGAAAAGCTCTCAACAGGGAAGTGACAGTCTAGTCATGTCACTCATTCCAGCAAGAACATAGAGGGGCCACCTTAAACAATGGCTAAACACAGTGTCAGCCTTTGTAGAGTATTATTCGTATGGGAGAGAAAACCTGAGTAAACAGATAAGTAAGTCATTAAAATTAACAAGTATCTGAGTTGGGGAACAATAGGGAAAGCCTACTTACTGTAAGAGGGCAGTTAGAAAGGCCTCTTTAAGGGACATTTGAGTGGAAACCTAAAGATAAGAAGGAGCTGGCATGCAGAGCAGAGTAAAAGAGTTCATTCTACGCAGTGAGATCAATGTGCAAGTCCCTAAACTGGAAAAGGGCTAGCGGTTTCCAGGAAGACAACTGTAAATGCTGCACAAACAAGCAAGTCGAAGAATGATATAAAATGAGCTTGGAAAGCAAGGTAAGAAGTTTGGATTTTGTTCTAAGTATAATGGGAAGTCACTGGAGATTTTTGGTTTGCAAAATTACTTACTTTATTTTGAGTACATAATCCAGTTACATGTATCAAAATTTTATAAGTATAAAGGTTATAATACAGTGAAAAGTAAGTCTCCCTCCTACCCTTGTCCAACAGCCACACAGTTCCCTAGAGGCAACCACTTTATCAGTCTTAGAAGGGTTTTAGCAAAGCAGAACATGACCTAATTTATATTTTATGTAAATCGCCCAGGCTGACAGGTAGAGAGTAGGTAGAAAGAAATGACTGGGGGGAGGGGGGGGGGGGGGGGGGGGGGGGGGAGACCAGCAGGAGGCTGCTATGATAACCCAAGAGAGATATGATGGCTGCTGGGAACCTTCAGTAAAAGACAAGATGGACTATTAGGACTGAGTCAGGAGGTTTTCTGAAGGCAGAATTCACAAAACGAATGTTAGCAAGACAGCATTAATGATAATAGCAACAGGCACTGTTTTTCACACACTTATAATATACAGATCTAATATTTTAGATTTTAAACCTTAAATAGAGTTTAGAGAGAACAATGAGTAATAACAGAAAAAAAGATTACTAAAATGTGATGTTTAACAATTTGATTAATAATAACGAACTTACTGCCTTGGCCGGGTAGCTCAGTTGGTTAGAGCATCGTCCCGATATGCCAAGGTTATGACAATCCCCAGTCAAGGCACTCACAGGAAGCAACCAATGAATGCATAAATAAGTGGAACAAATCGATGTTTCTCTTCTTTCTCCCTTCCTCTCTCTCTTTCAAATCAATAAATAAAAATTCAAAATAATTATAATAATGAACTTACTGTGTCATTATGAATTAGGTGAATTTATCTCAGAAATGGCATTTCTGAAACCAACCCAAAACTGTATACTGCAGCTGAAAGGCTGAAATGCAGCTGTTTAAAAAAAAGAAAATTGTAATACCGAAGTCTTTAACACCTGGAGCTGTTAACCGCCACATAATAGAGAAGGCTCAAGTCTTCTCCATAGAATAAAATTTTGAAGTATGACATCACACTATGTGAAGTTTTCCTTCCATTCTGATAACTTAAAATGCACCAGAAAACTCTCACCAAATCACAGATTAAGAAAAAAGTGCCATTAATGGACAAGTTTTTCATGTTGAGTGTTCATTAAAAAGAAGTCCTATCTTCTTGAATAAAATACAATACAATGGAAAGAAGGAAGGAGACATATGCCTATACAAGAGGCCTGATGCACAAAATTCGTGCAAGAGTAGGCCTTCCTTCCCCCAGCTGCCTGCACCGGCTTCCCTCTGGCACCTGGGACCCGGGCTTCCCTCCGGCCACCGGCAGGCACTGGAGACCCAGGCTTCCCTCACAGCCCCGGCTTCATCCAGAAGGATGTCCAGTCTAATTAGCATATTATACTTTTATTATTATAGATTATACATGGAATGCCAAATGTTAATGAAAAAGGCATGGCGGGGTTAGTGAAATGCAAATCAAAACCACAATGAGATACTACCTCACACCTATTATTAGGATGGCTACTGTGCCTACTCTCAAAAAAATAGAAAACAAGTGCTAGTGAGGATAAGAAGAAATTGGAACCCTTGTGCTCTCTTGGTGGAAATGTGTGGAAATGTAAAATGGCACAGTCACTGTGGAAAACAGTATGGCAGTTACTCTGAAATTTAAACATAAAATTCCCACATGATCCAGCAATTCCTCATTTGAGTATAGACTCAAAAGAATTTAAAGTAGGTTCTCAAAGAGATGTATGCATCCCCCTGTTCACAGCATCATTATTCACAATAGCTGAAACATGGAAGTGTCAATCAGCAGAATAGTGGATAAGCAAGCATGGTCCGTCCATACAATGGAGCATCATTCAGCCTTAGAGAGGAAGAAAATTCTGACACATGCTACAGCATGGATGAACTGAGGACATTATGCAAAGTGAAATAAGCCAGACACAAAAGAACATATCCTATCCTATATAATAAAGAGCTAATATGCTAATTAGATCGAACAGCCGAACGACCCTCCGGACAACATTTCGACAACCATCTGGATGACCTTCCGGACGAGGCCAGGGCTGTGAGGGCCGGCTGAGGATATCAGGTGCTGCGAGGACCAAGCCCCTTGCACGAATTTCGTGCATTGGGCCTCTAGTATAATAATAAAAGCCTAATATGCAAATTGTCCCCTCAACCAGGAGTTCGACCGCCCGCTATGATGTGCGCTGACCACAAGGGGGCAGCACGGACCATGGTGGGTGTCGGCAACATGGCGCTGGCAGTGGGCAGCAGTGGAGGCGCTGCCGGCCCCGATGGGCCCTGACAAGAGCGGGACTGTGGCAAGATGGTAGTGCAGGTGAATAGGCAGCACCAGGCCAAGGTGGGTGCAAGCGGGGCCCGATCATCCTGCCGACTGTCCCACAGACAGCGACCAGCAGCAGGGGACGGGGGCACTGCCCGGCTCCCAGGCGCTGAGGGAGCTAGGCGGGGGCCCAATGACTCAGGCAAAAGGGGGCATGCAGAGGCCCAGGTGCTGCCCAGGGCTCAGAGGTCAACTGGGACCTGCCCTTCCATACCAGACGCTTGCGCTTCAATCGCCGGCCAGGCCTAGGGACCGCACCCATGCACAAATTTCATGCACCGGGTCTCTAGTATTACATAATTCTACTCATATGAGGTACTTAGAATCACAGACACAGAAAGTAGAATTGTGGTTATCAGGGGCTGGGAGAAGGAGAGAATGGGGAATTACTGCTTAAAGCTAAAAATTTCAGTTTTACAAGAAAGGAGTCATGAGAATGGATGGGTTATGGGGATGATTGGTGGTGATGGCTGCACAACAGTGTGAATATATTTAGTACCACTACTGTATATATACTTAAAAATGGCTAACATGTTAAATTTTATGTGTATTTTACCAAAATAAAAATTTTTAAAAAAAACATGGTGGGAAAACATGTACAGTACACTACTATCTATCTAATAAAGAGGAAGTAGGAACATAACCATAAAATTAAAAGGGTTAGGCATCCTACCAACTGGGAAAAAACTTGTGGACCTGAATAAACATTTTTCCAAAGAAGACATACAGATGGCCAACAGATGGTACATGAAAGGTGCTCAGGGGACTGAAAATCAAAACCACAATGAGATACCACCTCACACCTATAAATACAAAAATTCCTTTGGAAAAAAAAAAGGCAAAAGAAAAAACCACCACCAAAAAACTCTATCATATAACCCCAGCAATTTTACTTCTGGGAAGATATAGAAAGAAAATGAAAACACTATCTCCAAAAGATACATGCACCCCCACGTTCATTGCAGCATTATCTATCTATCTACACTAATAAAATACAAGATGCTAATTGACCATACCTTTGCTATGCCCAAGCCGCGCCCACCAGCCAATCAGAGCAACTATATGCAAATTAACCCAACCAAGATGGCGGCTGGCAGCCACAGAGCTGAAGCAAGCAGGAGGCTTGGTTGCCTCGCAACCAAGCTTCCCGCTGCCGGCTGTAGCCTCCGCAAAAGGCAAGAAAGTTTAAATTATAGAAGCTAAATAAATCCCAGATACCTGCTTCCAGCCAGCCTCCATTGGGAGCTTGGGTGGCTGGAGGCTTGGCCAGCCTGCAAACAGCCATCAGCCCCTCACCCAGGATGGCCACACCCGCATGGGGTGAGGGTCCCCGCTGGGAGGCTTGGCCAGCCTGCAAACAGCCATCAGCCCCTCACCCAGACTGCCCAGGGACCCCAGCACGATCCCCACCCTGATCCGGGACACCCTTCAGGGCAAACCAGCCAGCCCCACCCATGCACCAGGCCTCTATCCTATATAATAAAAGGGTAATATGCAAACTGACCCTAACAGCAGAACAAGCAGGAATCACTGGTCACTATGACACACATTGACCACCAGGGGGCAGACGCTCAATGCAGGAGCTGTCCCCTGGTGGTCAGTGTGCTTCCACAGGGGGAGCTCTGCTCAGCCACAAGCCAGGCTGACGGCTGCCAGTACAGCGGTGGTGATGGGAGCCTCTCCTGCCTCCTCAGCAGCGCTAAGGATGTCCGACTGCAGCTAGGCCTGCTCCCTGTTGGCAAGTGGACAACCCCTGAGGGCTCCCAGAGCCATGTCTAACTGCCAGCTTATACCCAATCCCCCAGGGAGCAGGCCTATGCCAGCAGGTGGTCATCCCCCAAGGGGTCCCAGACTGCGAGAGGGCACAGGCCTGGCTGAGGGACCCTCCCGAGTGCACAAATTTTTGTGCACCGGGCCTCTAGTATATATATATATAAAAGCCCAATGACTGGAATGGCATAACAACCAGAACGACTGGTGGCTATGATGCGCGCTGCAGCAGCCAACCAACCTGATCAGGGCCCTGATCGCCCCCAAGAGAACATTACACAGACACACACACACACACACACACACACACACTGGAATGTTACTCAGCCATAAAAAAGGAAACCCTGACATTTGCAACATGGATAAACCTTAAAGGCATTAGGATAAGTAAAATCAGGCAGAAAGGCAAATACTGTATGATCTCACTGATATATGGAATCTTCAAACAAAAACAACAAAAACCAAACTCATGTATACAAAGAACAGATAAGTGATTGTGTTTTGTTACTTTAAATATACCTTGTTTTATGTTTGCTTTTGAGAGTCTCTTCATATTTTACATAAGTATAAGACAAAATTCAACTTTAAAAAATCAATTCCTAAATATTGAAAGCAAAATAAAAAACAAAAGAACCAAAGTACACATCCAGTACTAGCAAAATCATAGAGCAATGAATCTGAGTAACTTTAATCACAGTAATTAGCCTACGTATCCCTAATAAGTATGCAAAAAAAACTCTTAAACTGTTTTTATTAGCTGGTGGTATAGTGTTCATATTGTCCTGAGACTGAGATGTATACAGTGTGGGATAAAACAATGAGTAATCAGAATCAAGATGTTTCTCTTAGAAGAAAAAGATACAGGTGTAAGATCAAGGAGGTTAAGTTGCACTGGCCCTGTGTTTCAGTTGGTTGGAGCATTATCCCTTATACCAGTGGTCGGCAAACTCATTAGTCAACAGAGCCAAATATCAACAGTACAACGATTGAAATTTCTTTTGAGAGCCAAATTTTTTAAACTTAAACTATATAGGTAGGTACATTGTTATTAACTTCATTAGGGTACTCCTCAATCTGATTGAGATACGTTCGCTGAGGTCGACCCCTTCCAACTCTCCCATCCACACTCGTCTTGTATACTTGTTTCGTCTATCTCCTTTCGTATATCCTCTCTATATGTCCAAACCATCTCAACATACCTAAAAAAATGTTTCATTTTATAATAATAAAGCCACCAACACAAAATAATTACAATTCTTAAATTGATGACAAAAATACCTGTAGGATTTGCAGCTGGTTGGAAAAATACAGGTAACTTTATGCTTCGAGTAGGTACTTTTGTCATCCGCGCGCGCGCGATTTGCGGACATGACTAGCACTAACCACTGCACAACGAGACTGCTGACTGACTGGCTCACTCAACTCGTGCATGAATCGCGCGCACCTCCCCAGCACTGCGTCCCCGACGGACCAACACACCCCACTTCTTCTAACGCCACTTCTTCAAAAGACTCGCCCAGGCCGAAAACCAACTTCTGCGCATGGGCCACGAAGTTTCAATCGCACTGTAAGTGCGCGTCCGCATGTGGTATTTTGTGGAAGAGCCACACTCAAGGGGCCTAGAGCTGCATGTGGCTCACAAGCCGCGGTTTGCAGACCACTGCCATATACCAAAAGGTTGCTGATTCAATACCTGGTCAGGGCATATACCTAGGTTGTGGGTTCCATCCCCCACATCAGAGCTCGTACACGGGGCAGCCAACAGATGTGTTTCTCTCACATCAATGTTTCCCCCTCTCTTTCTCCCTTTCCTTCCCTCCCTTCCACTCTCTCTAAAAATCAATGGAGAAACAACCTCACTCCTTGGGTGAGGATTTAAAAAAAAGGTTAAATAGAACTCTGTCTTCTTGCTTTACAACTGGAAGTATCAGAAACCCATGATCTGAAAAGACCATGAAACAATCAACCTAGTAGCAATGAACAAGTGAGCCCAGGGCCCAGATTGTGTTTAATAAATATGATTTTTCATTTGGAGAAATGGATGATTTCAGAGCTGGGATAGAAAATGTACAAGATGAGCCCAGTGCAGTCTGTCATACCAAAAAGGAGAGCACTCAGAAACTATTAGAGCTGTGTCTACAGGATTTAGGACCCAATTTGAACAGATTACTATTGGACAAAGATGGGATAATCTGAGTATCAATAAAGATAATACCTACAATGGATTCAATCATATCAAATATGCTTAAATTAATGAGTTCACAATAATACAAACACATACAACTCATTGGCTACTTCTGGAGGATGCCAACTCAGTATTATAAAAAAACTAGTAAATAATTGACAGAAATTAAGTATTTATTATTTATCCTGTCTTTCCTGAAAGAGCTATAATTTAAGGTAATGAAATTATAGAAGGGCAATGTCTCTTTTAGAAGCATTCCAGCTAATAAATGAGGTTAAAGAATTTATCCACATTTTCAATGCCTAATGAAATAATGACTAAGTTTGAGCTTCAAGGGCTGCTAACAAGAAGAAAAACTATTAATCCTCATCTGCCTAACTCACCTATGAAGTCTGTAGGAAGCGATTAAGCTTGACCTTATAGTCCTCCCTTGTTCCTTCCTTGGTAGCTAATGGGCTGGGGGAGATGCACCAAGTGCTGCCAAAACAAGATGAAATTCGCAAGAACACTGTAAACATGTTGACCACTTCCCTTGTTTTGCTTTGTGTGCTCTGACTAAAGCTTGGCTTACAGGCTGTCACTGTGTCCTAATCCAGTGAACCTACCTAGCCCCAACTGTGTTCTCTCTGTCTTCTTTAATCCTTCCCCGCCTCCCCCCCTCCCCCCTTCACCCCTGGCCGTGCTGGACACGGTTCAGAGTCTTCTTGCCAAAAGTATATCAATCATGACTCTGATTACACCTTTACATCTAACTGATTAAATTTACAGTAAATTTTGTGTAAACCACAATGCATAATAAAATCCAGACTATATGTAACTCCACAGGACAAACCATCAAGTTTCAGCAACAAACAAATTACAAGAGATAACAAAAGATGGAGGGGGAATAGATTAAAACAATGTATGGCTCTAACGGTTTGGCTCAGTGGATAGAGGGTTGGCCTGGGATAGAGCAGTGGCCTGTGGTCTGAAGAGTCCCAGGTTCGATTCCGGTCAAGGGTATGTACCTTGGTTGTGGGCACATCCCCAGTAGGGAGTGTGCAGGAGGCAGCTGATCGATGTTCTCATCGATGCTTCTAACTCTCTATCCCTCTCTCTTCCTCTCTGTAAAAAATCAATAAAATATATTTAGGGGAAAAAAAAAGTATGGCCCTAGCTGGTTTGGCTGAGTGGAGAGAGTGTTGGCCTTCGGACTGAAGGGTCCCAAGTTCAATTCCAGTCAAGGGCACATCCCCAGGTTTCCGGCTCCATCCCCAGCAGGGGAGGTGCAGAAGGCAGCTGATCAATGATTCTCATCTTTGATGTTTCTATCTCTCTCTCCCTCTACGAAACATATATATATACATACACACACACACACACACACACAATGTATGAACCGCATGTGGATCGGGATTCAAACTGTTAAAAAGAATTGAGACAATCAAGATTTTAACACTGGTTGGATATATGAAGGTAATAAGGAATTTCGGGATACTGGTATTTGTGTTTATCTTTTTAAGAGGATGTATATAGATACACATACTGAAATATTTAACAGTTAAAACAAATGGCATCTGGGTTTGGGGCTACAGATACAGCAAGATTAGCTATGAGTTAACAGTTGAAGCTAGATGAGGGTAAAGAGAGACTTACACTATTCTCTGTGTATGTGAGAGATGAACTAAACATGTAAAAATAAAGTCCACTTAAGCTCTAGGTTTCACATAATAAAATGTCTTTTTAAAATTAACTGCCAAACCCTGGCTGGTTGCTCAGTGGTTAGAGCGTCCACCAACCACGAAGGGTCCGGGGTTTGATTCCCAGTCAAGGGCACATGCCTGTGTTGCAGGTTCCATGTGGGGAGGCAAACAATCCGTGTGTGTGTGTCTCTCTCTCATCTCTCCCTCTCTCCCTCTCTCCCTCTCTCTCTTTCACCCTCCGTCCCTCCCTTCTTCCCTTTCACTCTCCTTGAAAATCAATGGGGGGGGGGGGGGGGCGGATCCTCAGGTAAGGATTAACAAAAAAATTAAATTAGCCTAGTTAGGTGTTTTCTGCTTCAATACAATGACTACTTGAAATAACTAGAAACTAACCATCATCTGAACAAACAGCCTTGGCGGCACAATCAGTAAAACAAAATACCACCAAACAAAACCCAAGCCGTAGGAGGCAGCGTCAGAGTTACAGGAGAAAAGGGCCGGCCTGTAACTCACATTCTAAAAGGAAACTCGCCTGCGTGTTGGAAACGGGGCGAATGCAGACGCACGTCGTTCAGGAGCCTCTGAACCCAAAACCTCCACAAACCCCACCACCACCCGCCGCAGCCACACCGACTCCGAGGCGCCTTCCCCCGGCCCGAGCCCGCCGCTTCCGCACCGACAACCTGACTGCTCTCGTCCTTCCCGTCGCCAGAACCAGCGGGGGGATTCAGATTTGGGATTTTAAAAAATAAAGCAGAGAAACAACAATACTGGGCACATCGCTGGCGTTTGCGGGACCTGCAGCAATTCCCCGCGGGCCCGGCGCGTCCCGCTCTGGAGCGGGCTGAGCCCCCTCGAGGCTCCGTCCACCCGCCCGTCACCGGGGCCCGCGGACCTGCGCCGAGGAGACGCCGGGGCCTCCCGGCAGCCGGCTTCCCGCCTCCACTGAGATCTCAGTCCTTTCCACACGCGGAACCCCCTTTCTGCACAGGCCCGCGGCTCGGGGGGGCCCCAGCCAGGCTCGCGGCCGCGGGGACCGGATCATCGCGGTCCGTGTTGGGCCTCGCCGCCCGCCGCGCCAGGTTAGCCAGCCGTTACCCCGGTGGGGAGGCGAGAAGGGGACGCACCGCCTACCTCTTGACCGTCAGGCGAGCAGGAGTAAGTGTGGGGAGAGGCCCCTGCGCCGCCCAGACGCGAAGAAGAGCGAGGACGGCCCGCGGCGCAAAGTTGCAGGACGACCTGTTCCCGTCTGCGGGCCGGACGCGCTTTCCCTCCCCGCAGACGCCGCGGCCGCCAGCCTCCGGGCACCGAGGGGCGGGCCCAGCGGGCGGGCCGGAGCCGCCTCCTCTTCACGGACCCCGGCCCCACCGCGCAGCCCGGAAACCGGGACCCGCGCGCCCCCACCGCCGCCCTCGTGCAAAAGGCTTGCAGAGCGTCGGCTCCGCACCGGTCCAGGCCGACGGCCGAAGGGCGGAACCCTTCCGAGGGCGGCCCCGCGGCCCCACCACCGCCCCCGCCCTCTGCGCTGCCCCCGCCCGCTCGGCAGGCTGCAGGCCCCGCCGCCCGGCCTCACCTCAGGGACGAAACACGGGCAGCGCGCGGAACCTCAAGTCCGAGTGCGGCCGCCGCCCGTCGCCTCCGGCTCCAGCTCCGGCTCGGGCTCCGCCCCTTGCCCGCCGCGCGCACCCGGCCCGCCCGGCCTCTCCGCCCCCTCAGCTCAGCGCAGCCCTGGCCACTCGGGCTGGGTGCGGCTAGAGGCGCTGCGGCCCAACAACGCGCCTCCCCATAGGCCCGGCCCGCGACGCACCGCTAATCAACGCGCCCTGCGATTGGCTGTCCGCGTGCGGGAGGACGCGGAAGGGTGGGTCCTTGTTGACATGGGGCGGGGCTTCCTCCGGAGTTCGCGGGGACTGGCCTCGGCTCGGCCCCGCCCTTCCCGCCGACCGCGGTGGTCCGGCGCCACTGTCGCGGTTGCAGCGCGGGGGCGGGGGCGCGGCCCCTCAGGCCTCGTCGCTGGAAGAGGCCGCGCCGGCTGTGCCAGCGGCGCCCGCTCCCCGGAGCCGCTCGTCCCCTCGGTGTCTGTCGCCGGTCAGTCTCCGGTGGATGCCTCCTGCGCCCAGGCTCACGGACGCGCAGCTCGGCCTTCTCCACGCCCGTCAGCCCCGGGCGCTGTCCCAGCGGGGCCAGTGCGGGCCCGGTCGGGCCTCTGCCTGCTCGGCTCGCCCGCTCCTGCAGCAGAGGACCCTGCCCCGTGCGCGGCCCCTGCTGGGCTCCGTCCTCAGCCCAGCGGGCGGGAGTCCGCAGGCAGACGGGGCCGACCCGACCGGCAGCCAGGGTGCGGTCGGCACCTCGGGCCTGCGGACGCTGATAAGGCCCCACCGACGGGGCGGCTGCCTGGCGCCGGGGCCTGGCCCGCGGAAGCTGGAGGAAGGAGCACCTCCTCGACCAGGCCACCGGCCGTGACCTGGAGGCTGGCCCAGCGGGACCAGCACCTCCCCGCCCTGTCCTCCCTGGTCTCCTCTGAGCCCCAAAGGCCCGGGAGACAGACCGGCAGAGCTTCCTGCTCCCTTACTACCCGTGGAAAGCTGAGGCCCAGGGCTGGGCGGCGAGCAGGGAGGAGCCCAGGCCTCCCTCCCAGCAGGGCCCCGGCTGTGGCCACGGGAGGATCGGGGACCATCTCTGGGGATAGTGACGGCCTCCACACCTCTGTCCCGCTCACATCTGCCACTGGCACCCGCAACAAGGCCGGGCCACAGGGCTGTCAGGGGGGCTTGCTGGAGGGAAGGAGGGAGGCGTCCAAGACCATGGAGCACGTTCAGTGGAGACAGAAGGTACAGAAAGGACCAAATCGTCGCCGAGACGTCAAGCACAGCCTAGGAATGCAGTCTAACTGATGTACGGGTCCGATCGGGGTGCGATTTATCAGGACCGTCGCTTCAAAAGTTCCATGAATATCTGCCGGGAGCCAGTCCATCCTTGCTGTTTCGAGGGACCCGGCAAATATCTAATCGCTGTGTTGTACACCTGAAACGAAAAACTGTATGTCCACTGTAATCGGGAAACATTTTCATTTTTTAAGGCCAAATCAAACTTCTAAAGGTGAAAAATATAATGTCAGAACTGAAAAACACACTGGCTGAACAGCGGGTTAGACACAGCAGAAGAAAGTGAAGTAGGAGACGGACAAGGAACTGAGCCCTGACCGGTGTGGCTCAGTGGATAGAGCCCCGGCCTGCGGACTGAAGGGTCCCGGGTTCGATTCCGGTCAGGGGCATGTTCCTTGGTTGCCGGCACATCCCCAGTAAGGGGTGTGCAGGAGGCAGCTGATCGATGTTTCTAACTATTCCTTCTCCCTTCCTCTCTGTAAAAAATCAGTAAGATATATTTTAAAAAAAACAAAACTAAGTGAAACATGGAGAGGAGTCTAGAAAAGAAGGAACAGAGCTCCAGTGAGCAGTAGCACAACTTCAAGAGGCCAAATATGTGTGTAATCAGAGCCCCTGACCAGGGAGGTGGAGCTGGGAGGAGGACAGATACACTATTTGAAGACATAATGGCTGACGGTGTTTTGTTTTCAAATTTGATGGAAACCACAAATCCAAGTAACTGGTTTGCTACTGGGCTCTGGTACAAATGGAATGTTTCTATGGGCCATCGAAAGTGCCTGAGGCCAGAACTGCCATCACTGGGTTCCGTCAGACCACCGCCACATCACGTCGGTAGGTACACCATCTGGAAGTGGTAGATCCAGGACTGAGTTCAGGCAGGTGCCGAGGTAGGTGGTCCAGTCCCACGTCACCTGCCACCATCGCACCAGTATCTGTCGACACCTGTGGTCTCGGGGATTCCCCGTGGCCGTGACTCCATCGGACAGTGTTTTCCGGGCGGAGGGACGGGCCTGCCAGCACCGAGGCAGAGCTGGATACAGAGGAGTCGCCCTCGAGGGGATCACACTGCTGGGTCACGGCCAGAGACAGGGGGTGGCCCTCCCCGTGCTGGTCTTCACACAGCTTTGATTCAAATGCCAGCTGTGCCCCGTACTCCTGTGTGGCCTGTGTCCTCTGGGTCTCCCCTCCACAGGCCAGGCTCAGCGAGCACTGAGCAAGAAGCCCAGGCCCCAGGCCTTTCCCTCCCTGGGCCCTGTCAAAGCCACGCATTCCCGGTAAGGTACCGGAAGCCCTTCCTTGGACCAGCAGGGGGCGCCCACACAACGTGACCCAGAGGAAGGGGGAGACTAGGGGCTACTAAAGACTTGCGTTGTGAGGTCTCTTCTGGTTCTAAAAACATCTTTTTATAATAAAAAGTCTCTAATAACAGAAGATGTAGAAGTTCACTGCACTCTCTCACCAACTGCAGGAAAAGTAAAACCAGGTCAGCCCTGGGCTTGGAGAAGCTTCCCAGCCCAGGAATGCACCCCATCTCTGAGCATACCGGGATCTGGGCACCCCGCAGTAACTATCAGAGGCCATGAGGGGTGGTGGGGAGCTAGCCAGAGCGTAGGGTCTGGGCTGAGAAGTGGAAGGAGATCACGTAGCAGAGTTGGAACTTGAATGCAGACCTTGGCCTCAGTTTCTCACCTGTAAAATGGAACAGCAGCTGCTCTCCAAGCAAACTAGACTGTCAAGGGCCCACTCAGCGCCTCGAGCACAGGAAGTGCTCAGTAGGTGGTACAGAACATTCAGGGCAGGTCTCAGGAGGGAGCAGCGCCGTCTGCCTGGCTTCCTGCTGGAGGACCATGCCTGGGATCCCGTCCGCCACCCCCAGCGCACACACTCTTGCAACTGAGGCCCTGGGCCCAGGAATGGTTCACAAAGAGGCAGACCCAGGGCCTGGGAGGAGCGAGGCCAGGCCAGACTCTGGGCTGGGCCTTAGGCAACCACATGCCTCATCTGTCCTGGCAGCTAGAAGTTCCTATCACGTGGCTCTGGGCCCCAGAACCTCAAAAATCTTCCAGCTCAGGGTCTTCAAATGCTTCACCCACTGAGCTGTCTCTGAAGTGGCTGCATGTTAGCTAAAAGCTATAGCGTCCTGGGTCCTGCCTCACATCACCAGCGTGGAGGACCCTGGGCACCGGCTGGAAGCTGTTCTCTGACCCAAGTCCCCATTTTAAAGTTTTACACATGCCGGGACGGTGTGGCTCAGTGGTTGAACATCAGCCCCTGAACCAGGAAGTCATGGTTCAATTCCCAGTTAGGGCATATGCCCAGTTTGTGGGCTTGATCCCCAGTGGGGAGTGTGCAGGAGGCAGCTGATCAGTGTTTCATCAATGTTTCTATCTCTCTCTCCATTCCTCTCTCTAAAATCAATAAAAACATATTTTAAAAAATTTTACAGGAAGGGAAGTTGCACAGTGGAGAACGATGTGCCTCACTGGGTTCCCCAAACAAGTGCAGGGCAGAGGGCAGAGGGCAGAGAGCTGTGACTGCAGGCACAAGGATTGGTTTTCCAGAGCCGCTGCAGGACATGGGGAGCTCCCTGTCCCAGTGCCCCAGACTCGATGGTAGCTGCACCGAGCCTCACCCAAGGAGGCCTTAGAGGAAACATCTGCAGACAGCGGGGACACTTGGTTCCTGGAAGCAGATGGCCACTGTCGCCCCTGCACCCCCCAGCACCCCGGGGGCGCGGCCTCCCGCATCAGCTGACCAGCTTCATCTCTTCCCCTTCTCCAGCTGACCACCCCACCCCAGAACACGTCCAGGGGGGAGGAGTCCAAAGAGCCTCCTCCAGGGGACAGCAGGCACAGTGCTGTTTGGGGTCTGGGCTTTACACAGCGAATGCCTTTCCCCAGCTTAGAGTGCAGCGAGGATTAGATGATCCCGGGGTCCCTGCCAGCCCTGACCCCCAGCTGAGGCCGCTTCCCACACAAATAGATCCCGCCTGGCTGACCTGCCAGGGAGGCGCCGGCTGGAATTCCACGGCAGGAAGCAAGGGATGGATCAGGACTGGTCCATCCCCGTGTGGCCTGGAGGACTCGGCCATCCGGGTGCCACCACCCCCACCTACCCTTGGCCCACTCAGGGCCCTCTCTGCCTGCCCCTCTGTCTGTAGCGGTCACTTCCCCCTACAGGTCTTCCTGGAGCCCCAGCAGAGCCTGGCACGCGGAGGGTGGGCGGAGGCGGACTGCTGCGCTCGCGTTCCAACCACTGCTGCCTGCGAACTGGGCAGGTCATTTAGCACCTGCGCAGGGAGGTGGGGAGACCCCCTGGATGTCGGTGTGCGTCCTCAATAGGGCCGGCCACCCCTCCTTGCCAATGAAGCCGGCCACCACGGCAAAGGTCACCTGTGCTTTATTGTGCAGCAAAGGCCCCTGCGGGAGCCGAGTCTTAGCGTTCCTGGGGGTCCTGGGGCCAGCCCCTGCCCCCACCCAAATGCCCGAGCCCTGCCCAGTGCAGGGTGCGCGCGCTGGGGGGACCGGAATTCCTGTCCATGAAGCGCAGGCAGGGCTTCGTCCAGGGACCCCGGGTTCCGGGAAGTGCGGCGGGGCTGCCGGGGTGGGATACGAGCCTCCAGCCCGCTAGGGACTCTGCCTGCTGGGTGGGGCCTGGCCTGGCAGATTCCACAAGATGTCTGTTGGGGAGGCCTCCATCCAGAGCTCCTCATCCCAGACCGGCCAGTCTCATCGGCATGAGGAGGTCGCCCATGGTCGCCTCTGCCAGCAGCTCTGGCGCAGACGTCACCTGGGCCCAGCGTAGCCGTAGGGGTGCTGCAGCAGCAGGCTCTGGTGGCTGGGCAGCAGGTGGGTGTGGTAGTGCTCCACCAGGCTGCCCACGCTCACAAACAGGACCTCGCCCTCCAGGTAGAATTTAGAGTCCTGGGGGCAGGAGAGCGAGGTCAGGGGGGGCTGGGCCAGCTCTCCCCCCTTGCAAAACGGGGCGGCCAGCCCTAAGGACAGGCCTGCTCCCGCTGCCTGTTCCCTCCCCTCCATGCCTGCCCCCCTTCCCCACCTCCCCCACTCCCCCCCCCCCGCCCCCCCAGCTTCACCAGGGGATCAGGCCAGGCTGTAGATAAGCCGGGTCAGGAGCTGGTCACCCCACCCCCTCCAGCTCACTGAGGACACAGCTAGGCCAGGGAAGGGGGAGGCTGAGGCAGTGGGGGAGGGATGGTGCCGGCAGGTGCCAGCCTCAGCCTGCCCCCTGCCCACACTCTAGGGCAGGGGTGGGGAACCTGGTTTCTGCCCAGGGCCATGTGGATATTTATAACATCATTCGAGGGCGATACAAAACTATCAACTTACACCTCAGCCTCTCTATTTGGTCAGACATGTAATTAACTCGCCGCTCACCATCCAGTTTGGCAGGGCCTTATACAGCGGGCCGGTGGATGTGGCCCATCCCTGCTCTTTGGGGAGATGTCCGGCCCCCAGCCACACCCCTTCCCGCCCAGGGCCCTCAGCCAGCGCGTACCTTCTCAAAGATGCGGTAGTTCCTCACTTTGCTGGAGGCTTCATCCCACACGACCAAGACCTTGGGGAGAAAAGCAGCAGGCAGGGCTGAGGGCGGCTCTGACCGGGAGAGCCGGCCTCGGGGACCCAGGGTGAGCTGCACCAAGGCCGAGTCCCCTGGCCTCAGGGACGACATGGGGAGGGCACCCTGCCCTCAGATGGCCTCTGATGAGACTCAAGGGTGCCTGGCCCACCAGGGCCATCTCTGATACACATGGGGAAACTGAGGCTCCGTGAGGTCACACAAGTCGCCCCTGGAGGGGCAGAGGCCGAGCTGGCAGACGACCTGCCGTTGGCCCTGCTCCAAGCAGCCTCCCCTTCAGAGTGCAGGACCCCCCATCGGAGTCCAGAGCCCCAGCCCCCCTTCCCGTCTCCGGCTACCCTTCCCCCAATCTGCAGATGGTATCTACTTCCTGAGAATAAATGGGGCGGGGGCTGCCAGGCAGAGACCCCAAGGATGGCACTGGGTGGAGGGGCAGAGGCTCATGGGAACGTGGCCTGTTGCCTGGTGTGCCCGCCTGCAGCCCGACGTGGGGAGGGCCAGCAGACCCAGCACGATGCAGCCAGCCCCAGGGCGTTGGCTTTGGCAGGCTGGCCACCAGACTCCTCCGTGGCACCTACCTTCCCGGACTTGGTGGAGGAGTTGCGGATGCAGTAGAGTCCGTCCTGGGGCTCTCCCCGCGGGCTCGTGGCTTTGAACAGCCTGAAAATTAAGTCAGCAGGTGACCCATCTTCAGACGGCTCCCTGGGGACCCTCCAGCCCCAGGACCATGTGAGTCTGTCCTCTCTCTCCTGCAGCTCAGGCGCCATGAGCAGTGGGTGCAGGGAACAGTGGGTGAAGGGAGCAGTGGGTGCAGGGAACAGTGGGTGAAGGGAGCAGTGGGTGCAGGGAGCAGTGGGTGCAGGAAGCAGTGGGTGCAGGGAGCAGTGGGTGAAGGGAGCAGTGGGTGAAGGGGGCAGTGGGTGCAGGGAACAGTGGGTGAAGGGAGCAGTGGGTGCAGGGAGCAGTGGGTGCAGGGGGCAGTGGGTGAAGGGGCAGTGGGTGCAGGGGGCAGTGGTTGAAGGGGGCAGTGGGTGCAGGGGGCAGTGGGTGAAGGGGGCAGTGGGTGCAGGGAGCAGTGGGTAAAGGGGGCAGTGGGTGCAGGGAGCAGTGGGTAAAGGGGGCAGTGGGTGCAGGGAGCCGTGGGTGCAGGGAGCAGTGGGTGAAGGGGGCAGTGGGTGCAGGGAACAGTGGGTGAAGGGAGCAGTGGGTGCAGGGAGCAGTGGGTGCAGGGAGCAGTGGGTGAAGGGAGCAGTGGGTAAAGGGGGCAGTGGGTGCAGAGGGCAGTGGGTGCAGGGGGCAGTGGGTGAAGGGAGCAGTGGGTAAAGGGGGCAGTGGGTGCAGGGGGCAGTGGGTGCAGGGAGCCGTGGGTGCAGGGAGCAGTGGGTGAAGGGGGCAGTGGGTGCAGGGAACAGTGGGTGAAGGGAGCAGTGGGTGCAGGGAGCAGTGGGTGCAGGGAGCAGTGGGTGAAGGGAGCAGTGGGTAAAGGGGGCAGTGGGTGCAGAGGGCAGTGGGTGCAGGGGGCAGTGGGTGCAGGGAGCAGTGGGTGAAGGGGGCAGTGGGTGCAGGGGGCAGTGGGTAAAGGGAGCAGTGGGTGCAGGGAGCCGTGGGTGCAGGGAGCCGTGGGTGAAGGGAGCAGTGGGTGCAGGGAGCCGTGGGTGAAGGAAGCAGTGGGTGAAGGGAGCCGTGGGTGCAGGGAGCAGTGGGTGCAGGGAGCCGTGGGTGCAGGGAGCCGTGGGTGCAGGGGGCAGTGGGTGCAGGGAGCCGTGGGTGCAGGGAGCCGTGGGTGCAGGGAGCCGTGGGTGAAGGGAGCCGTGGGTGCAGGGAGCAGTGGGTGCAGGGAGCCGTGGGTGAAGGGAGCAGTGGGTGCAGGGAGCCGTGGGTGCAGGGAGCAGTGGGTGCAGGGAGCCGTGGGTGCAGGGAGCAGTGGGTGCAGGGAGCCGTGGGTGCAGGGGGCAGTGGGTGCAGGGAGCAGTGGGTGCAGGGAGCAGTGGGTGCAGGGAGCAGTGGGTGCAGGGAGCAGTGGGTGCAGGGAGCCGTGGGTGCAGGGGGCAGTGGGTGCAGGGAGCAGTGGGTGCAGGGAGCCGTGGGTGCAGGAGCAGTGGGTGCAGGGAGCCGTGGGTGCAGGGAGCCGTGGGTGCAGGGAGCAGTGGGTGCAGGGAGCAGTGGGTGAAGAGAGCAGTGGGTGCAGGGAGCAGTGGGTGCATGGAGCCGTGGGTGCAGAGACGAGTGGGTGCTGTGAACCCCACCCCCATCATAATCTGGGGCCCCAACCCTCCTTCCTGCCTCAAGCCAGTGCTGGGGGGCGGCGCTGAAAGCAGTGGGTGCCCAGAGCAGTGGGTACGAGAGGGCCAGCCCAGGGTGTAGGCAGAACTGAGCTATGGCATCTGCTGCTTCGCCAGGTTTCCGGCGACACTCGGCTGAGCACTTGTGCCAGCCATGACCCAGCACCGCGGTGAGGAGGGGACAGAAAGACGGGGACCCTCGTGTCTATAAAAACAAGGCCTGGAGAGAAGGGCTCCCACTCACCTCTCCACCTCGTAGGACTCAGTGGTGTTGACGAAGACTGAGCTGGGCAGGGGCACCTGGAGGGAGGGCAGCGTGGTCAGCTGCATGGTCTGTATGCGCTTGTGGCCAGCAACCCCGACCCCCACCGGCTGCCAGCCTGTGCCGAGATCCTAGGCTCTGCACCAGGTCTGTCCCCTCAGCGCCAGGGTCTGGGGGCTCCTGGCTGGGATGGCCATGGGGGACTCCGCCCGCAGCCCTCCTGCAGCGCCCCCCTCGCCAGCTCGAGCTCTCCACGCTGCTTGCCTTTTCATAGTCTTCATCCGAGTCCTTCCCAGAGTCCTTCCCACCCGGGTCGTCCTGCGAGGCGTCAGCCTGCGAGGGTAGGCGGGGCTTTTCGAAGGAGAAGCTCCTGAAACTCTGCCCGTCAGGGGGTGACCGCCTGGGAGGGGAGCAAGAAGGTCACGTCCATCACACGGGGCAGCCCCTCAGCTCCCCTCCACACCAGCCTGTGCACCGGGGGACCGCGCCAGCTCGGCCTGGGCACACGGGGTCTGGCTGCCACAGCCGGTGGCGAAGGCCCACGGCCACAGCGTCTGCGAGGCCGTGACGGATCTGAGGCAGCAGGAATCGCGGGACCTGGAGGCCCCAGCCGGGGTCAGGCTGCCGGTGACGCTGCCGGGCTGCTGGGGCCTGAGCTCGGACGCTGTGGAGCCGCCAGGGCGGATGGGTGGCGGGTGTGAAGGGGCTGGGCCACGTGTGGCCCGGTGGCTCGGGGAGAATTAAGGAGCCCGCACAGGACCGGCTGCTGAATTGTGGGTGAGGCTGTGCCGTGAGTCCACCCTGGTCCCAGGCCCAGGTCCCAGGCTCCGCAGTGACAGTCTACACCACTGTGGCCCCTCGTGAAACAAGTGAGGCGGCAAGGGGTCCTCCCAGGCCCCTCCCACAAGAGCAGGCCTAACAAGAGCTCTGGGGCCCTGGCCGGGTGGCCCATTAGTTGGAACATCATCCCAGACACCAACAGGTCTCAGGTTCGATTCCCGGTGGGTGCAGGAGGCAACGATGGATGTTTCTCTCTCCCAATCTCCTTCTCCCTTCCTCTCTCTTAAATCATTAAAAATAATAATAAAAATAAACACCACCTCAGATAAGGATAAAAAAGAGAGAGTCCTGGGGGGAAAGGTGCCGTGGCCGAGGGCTGGGGGCCCGGTTTAGCGCACCCACTCGAGGTGCACCCTGTGGCCCCCAGGGCCTTCACTGCTGGGGGTCCCGGCATCTCTGACCACATGCTGCCGACACTGGAAGTGGGGGCGCCGGGGCTCCTGGCACTGCCCAGCAATAGAGCAGAAAGCACTTCGAGCAGGCCTGGGGGAGTCACTGCAACGCTCCACATTCCGGCAAGTTCCCACTCGGGGAGGGTGCCGAGGCAGCCCCCATGGCTCCAGAGCCAGGGGCACACCCAGGGCCCCAGGAAGGGTCCCAAAGGCTCACAGCCCGAGCTCTGTCCCCCAGGCCTCTCCCAGGGCAGGCGGCCACCCTGCCAGCCCCTCCTGACCCCAAAGGCCCTGGCCAGGCATGGCAGGGGCTCAGAAAGCCTATCCCCACGGCCCCCCTCACCCACTGTGCCCCGAGGCAGTCCTGAGCCCCAGGCCCACCACACCTGGGCTGACATGCCCCACGTCAAGGTGGGACATCCTCGGACCCGGGTCAGGTGCAGAGGCAGAGCCTTCCTCCCCGGGGCAGGGCCGACCCCCCACCGTGGGGAGGAGGCTGGGTGCAGGGAGAGCTGGCAGCACTCACTGGAGGTGAGGCAGGGGCGGCTTCTCTGGCCTGGGCAGGACCGTGGCCCGCGCTGGGGGCTCGGGCACGGGCAGCTTCAGGGCAGGAGGCCTGGGTGCCACGGGGGGCACAAAGAGTCCAGGCCGGGCCGTCTCCCTCAGGGGCTCCTCCTCCACTGCCATCAGGAACTTGGGCTTGTTGGCTGGCACGGGTGGGGGCTCGGGCGTGGGCGGCCCGCGGGGCGACAGGTGGAAGGACTTGAGTTTATCGCAGCTCCTGGAGGTGGCCGCAGCCAAGCCAGCAGAGCCGGCTCCGGGGCTGGGGACGCGGGGCTCCGGGCTGGGGCTCTCAGGGAAGCACGGGGGTCGGCGGAGGGCAGGCAAGCTGGGCACGTTGCCCACCGGGGGGTCACTCATCCTCCGGGAGGCAGCCGGCACCCTGGGGCCAGGCTCGGGCCACCTCGGGCCCAGCAGGTCCCTCTTGAAGTCCTCGGGAGCCGCGCCCACCTCGGGGAGGCGGCGCTTCGGGGGCGGGGGTGGCAGCAGAGGGCCCGGGCCCCTGGAGGTGAAGGAGTGGGCCCGGGGCATGTCGGAGAAGGCGGGCTTCCTGGGCACGGGCACGGGAGGCGGGGGGTAGGCTGGCGGGTGCGTCAGGGCATCTGCGGAGCAAAGAGACCCAGTGGGTGAGCAAGTCTCACTGGTGAGGCGGGACCAGCCGCCCCTGCTGGTACCAGGTGCCGGGTCAAGTGCGTGTGCCCCCTGGAGGCGAGGACTCAGCACTTCGCAGGCAGCCTTCCTCTGGGGTCTGACCCAGCCTGCGGCCCTGGTCACCTCCCCACCCCCCGCGCGCGGCAGCCTGAGCTGGCTCCCTGAGACCCAGATGTCACACCAGGAGCCATGGGGTGCCAGTGGCGAAGGGGGAGAGGCGGCAAGGAGGACGCGGAGGAGCTGGCCTCGCTGAGGCCGGATTCCCACCAGGGAGGGGCGGGGCGGCTCGGAGGAAGACGAGGGCAGTGCAAGGTGCCCGGAACACACAGGCGACACTGACGAGCTGAGGGGCACAGAGTCCAGGCTGGAGGTGTCGACAACCCAGCGAGGACATCGGCTGTGGCCCAGGTGGGACAGGAGGAGTGCACCGGGCCGAGCCCTGGAGGCCCTCGGACTTGGGGACAGCACTGGGGCTGCCGCAGGTGGGAGGGGCTTGGGAGGGCCTGTCTGGCCTTGAGCTCCATGGAGCAGAGCGCTGCCAGCCACAGCGGGTGGACCAGCCTGGCTCCCCCCGCAAGTGGGCCCGCCCCTGAGCGGCAGGCAGCGGCAGCCAGAGCACTCGCCTCCTCTGCTCCCGTCCCTCTGACAGGCCGGCCGTTGTGGAAAGACCGAGGCCCTCTGCCCAAAGCACCCCCAGCCCACCTCTGGCCACCTACCCTCGGACTTCCCGGGCTCGGGGGAGTCGGGCTCCAAGTACGAGTCGTCCTCGTCGTCCTGCTCATAGTCTGTGGGCAGATGGGGGTCAGGGCAGGGCGGCCCAGGCTAGCTGCCCCGGGGCGGAGGGCGAGGCTCAGAGCACTGCTGTCGGGGAGGCCTGGGCAGGGCTGAGGGCAGGACGGGCGGGCTGGGGAGCCACAGGGACAGAGCAGGCAGGACAGCCAGGGCTGCCTCCCCCGGGCAGCAGCCAGGTCCGGGTGTGGAGCAGGATCGGGGAGCACGCCGAGACGCCCTCACCTTCGTTGTCTGTGGGGTATGGAGAGAGGCTGATGTCCACAGGCCGCTCAATGGCTCCGTAGAAACTGTCTGTGTCCGAGCTGGAGTCGCTGGGGTCGGGGGAGGAAGGGTGGCAGTGAGCACAGGGCAGCGTTCCCTGCACTCAGACAGACACACTGCAAACATGTGGACACACAGACACAACAAACACAGGCACGCGCACACACCACACACTGATGTGGGCATATGCACAGATAAACACAGGACACGGACACAGGACACAGACCTAGAACACAGGTGAACACAAATGAGGACAGACAGGCACGCAGACACACAGACACGCTCCATCGAGCGCACAAGGACCAGCATGGAGACGAGGCTGTGGTGCCTCCCCCGCCCCATGGTTTCTGCCACAAGTGTGGCCCCGAATGGCCAGAGGCTGCCCCACCTCAGGGCACCGACCCCCCTGCTCCCGCCCTGGAGGCTGTGGTCTCTAGGCTGGCCTACCGCAGGGCACCTACCGCAGGGCACTGGGCCTACCGCAGGGACCGGGCCTACCACAAGGCACCGGGCCTACCGCAGGGCACCGGGCCTACCACAAGGCACCGGGCCTACCGCAGGGCACCTACCGCAGGGCACCTACCGCAGGGCACCTACCACAGGGCACCTACCACAGGGCACCGGGCCTACCGCAGGGCACCTACCACAGGGCACCTACCACAGGGCACCTACCGCAGGGCACCGGGCCTACCGCAGGGCACCTACCACAGGGCACCAAGCCTACCACAGGCACCTACCACAGGGCACCGTGCCTATTGCAGGGCACCTACCACAGGGCATCAAGCCTACCGCAGGGCACCTACTGCAGGGCACCGGGCCTACCGCAGGACCAGGCTGGAGCTGAGGGCTGGAGCTCCAGGGCAGGCAGGGACCTGCAGGGTGGCCCTGGGGGTGCCGGGCTTCCTCTGGGCCCCAGTGGCCTCATCTATGAAAAGACGGAGGGCTCTCTTCTGCCCAAGAGCTCCTGCTGCTGGCCGCCTCAGTGAGGTCGCCGAGACCCACGTGGGCTGAGTGGTATCCCAGGGACTCCGTCCGGAGCCGGCCGGACGGACACAGAGGGGCAGCACCCAAAGCTCTGGCTGCTGCCAATGCCGGGCCTCCAGTGGGCAGCTGAAAGCATGTGACCCCCAAGGAGGAACTACCAACAGGGCACACACGCATGCGCTCACAGGATTACAGACGTGGGGACGGGGCGTGGGCACGGGGTGGAGCCGAGCGCACCTGGCGTCCAGCGGCAGGTCCTTCTTCTCGTGGAGGTGTCCGATCTCCCGGCGCAGCAAGGCCATCCAGCTCTGTGGGGCAGCGGGGCCCAGTGGGCATGTGCTGCCCAGGGCACGGCCTCCTCCCTCAGGCCCTGCTGTGCCCACCAAGGTCGGGAGGCCCCTCCGCCCATGCAGGGCTCCTCCTGAGGGCAGGTCCTGGGCATGCGGTGCCGGTCGCTGGGTGTGAGGACGGGCACTAAGGGCGGCCCCTGCAGCTGCCCATGGCTAATCCCGCCCCAGGCCTGTCACCTTGCGCTCGTCCTCAGAGGAAGCGGAGAAGAACCAGGTGCGGTGCTTCTTGCTGATGTGGATGATCTTGAAGGGGAAGACGTTGTTGGACGTGGTCTCCTCGGCTGCCCGCATCACCCTGAGGGCACAGCCAGTGGTCACCCCCTGTCCAAGCCCACGGGGTGGCCCTGCCCGGGACGGGTCTGGCACCCACACCGGCTCCAGCGGACAGATGTGCATGGTCGGGCGAAGGCTAGCGGCTCCAGGCAGAAGTGAGTCTGGAGAAGAAAGCGTCCCTACCCAGGCGACCCCAGAGCGGCCACCGGGCCCTGGCGCCCCCGCTGCGGCAGCGCTCCAGCCCACGTGCGGCTGGGCTGGCGCTGGGGCAAGGCTCCCCGTGAGGCTGTGGCTGGGTGTGAGCCGGGGTGAGTCGCTGCCCGAGGTCTCCGTCCCCCCAGTGAAACCATGGGCCTCGCGGTTCCTCAGGCAGGGGCAGGCCCTTCCCCGCTGACACTGCTCCCATCGCCCATGGCCTCTGGGGAGGGTCCCCAGACCGGGGTCTGCCAGGCATGGGCAATGGGCACAGACTGATGCCATGGTGCAGGGCCCTGGTGCCCACTTCACCCTGCCATGCAGGCCCTGAAGCCATGGGGTGGATCCGGATGACACTAATGGGTTGCACACTACAGGATGTCCCGTCCCCCCCACGGGCCCGGGCTGCACACTATACCATGTCCCGTCCCACCCACGGGCCCGGGCTGCACACTATACCATGTCCCGTCCCTCCCACGGGCCCGGGCTGCACACTATACCATGTCCCGTCCCCCCCATGGGCCCGGGCTGCACACTATACCATGTCCCGTCCCACCCACGGGCCCGGGCTGCACACTATACCATGTCCCGTCCCACCCATGTCCCGGGCTGCACACTATACCATGTCCCGTCCCACCCACGGGCCCGGGCTGCACACTACAGCATGTCACCAGCCAGAGTTCTGTTGTGGGGCTGGGGGAGCAGGGTCAGTGGGGAGCAGGTCAGGTGGGAGCAGGGTCAGGAGGAAACCCAGTCAGGGGGAGCAGGGGCACGGGGGAGCAGGTCAGGGGGGAGCAGGTCAGGGGGGAGCAGGTGGGGGAGCAGGGGCAGGGGGAGCTGAGTTGGGGGGAGCAGGGTCGGGGGGAGCAGGTCGGGGGGAGCAGGTAGGAGGGCAGGAGTACGGGGAGCTGAGTTGGGGGAGCAGGTCGGGGGGAGCAGGTGGGGGGGCAGGGGTTGGGGGAAGCCAAGTCAGGGGGAGCAGGGGCACGGGGGAGCAGATCAGGGGGGAGCAGGTCGGGGGGGGCAAAGGCGGGGGAGCTGGGTTGGGGGAGCAGGTGGGGGGCAAGGGCAGGGGAGCGGGTTGGGGGAGCAGGTGGGGGGGCAAGGGCAGGGGAGCTGGGTTGGGGGAGCAGGTGGGGGGCAGGGGTAGGGGGAGCTGAGTTGGGGGGAGCAGGGTCAGTGGGGAGCTGGGTTGGGGGAGCAGGGGGGGCAAGGGCAGGGGAGCGGGTTGGGGAGCAGGTGGAGGGGAAGGGCAGGGGAGCGGGTTGGGGAGCAGGTGGAGGGGAAGGGCAGGGGAGCGGGTTGGGGAGCAGGTGGAGGGGAAGGGCAGGGGAGCTGGGTTGGGGGCAGGTGGGGGGCAGGGGTAGGGGAGCTGGGTTGGGGGTCAGGTGGGGGGCAGGGGCAGGGGAGCTGGGTTGGGGGAGCAGGTGGAGGGGAAGGGCAGGGGAGCTGGGTTGGGGGGCAGGTGGGGGGCAGGGGTAGGGGAGCTGGGTTGGGGGTCAGGTGGGGGGCAGGGGCAGGGGAGCTGGGTTGGGGGAGCAGGTGGGGGGCAGGGGCAGAGGAGCTGGGTTGGGGAGCAGGTGGGGGGCAGGGCCAGGGGAGCTGGGTTGGGGAGCAGGTGGAGGGGAAGGGCAGGGGAGCGGGTTGGGGGTAGGGCCGCAGCAGGCGGGCGCTCACCGGTTGTAGCCGCTGAGGGAGAAGGCGCCCTGCGGGGAGGCGGAGGTGCTGCTCTTGAAGTAGTAGATGCATCGCTTGTGGATGATGACAAAGCGCAGGGGCCCTGTGGGCAGCAGGTGCGGGTGAGCTGGGGGCCACTGGGCAGACCCCACTCTGGGGACCCTCCCCAGGGGCCATGGGCGATTGGACCAGGCTTTGAACCCACGGAATGGAAGGGCAAGGAGCTGGGCTGGCATGCGGGCCCCTCCCCAGGAGTCCAGAATGGGGTCAACCGGGGACACAGTCGTGGGCATGATGGCCGGCCTGGGCAGGGCAGGTGTGGGCACTGGCTGTGCAGACAAGGGCTGTGAGGCTGGCTCCAGGACGGGCAGAGCAGGGCCAGAGGCCTGGGGAGGCCCAGCCGCCTTGCTGGGTGCTGCGGGCTGCCAGAAGGTTCCCTCCAGCCCAGGCTGGCACAGCGGGGGAGGGGCAAAGAGGAGGAGGCACAGAAGCCCTGAGTGTGGCTCCGACCCCAGGCTGAGCAGTCAGTCCCGCTGAAACCCAGCTCTCCGCTGCCCCATCCCAAGCAGCCCCACCGGCCCGGGAGGTCAGTGGCAGCGCGCCCTCGCAGGCACCCTGTCCAAAGACAGCAGGCCAGCGGGTGCCCAGCCTGGGGCACCACAGCCAGGCAGCACTCGGAGGGATGGGCAGGCCCGGGCGCTCTGGGCCCTCAGCGCCTTGACAAGTGGCATCTCTCCTGTCCCAGCTGCGGTCCCAGGGCCCAGCCCCCACTTTCATGCAGCTCGAGAGTCTCGGCTTGGCACGTGCGGTCATTTCAAACCACGGTGACCAACCAACTCCCGGAACACCCACCGGACAGGGGAGGGCTCAGCCTGACCAGCTGGTCGGCACCGTCACCAAGGACCCTAGCTCGGCACCACCTACGCCCCTCCCAGTCCTGCCAGCGGCCACCTCAGGGAGGGAGGGGAACCCTGGCGGCCCCCACAGAAGGAACCGGAGGCTCAGCTCTGTCCCCGCGCCCCCCCACCACGCTCCCCCCACAGGGACTCACATTTGAGCAGCTGCAGCTGGGTGCCGCCCTTCTTGTGCAGGTAGCCGGCCTTGGCCACGCCCCCGGGCATGGTCAGCAGGTTCTGGGCGCCGATGGCCTTCATGGGGACAGGCCAGTGCATCTCCTCGGCCGCCATGAAGCTGCAATGACAGCAGAGATGTCTCAGCCAGGGGTGGGGGCAGCGGGGGCACCAAGGTCCTGAGGCCGCGTGAAGGCTCAGGGCAGGAGGGTGAGAAGGCTGCCTTCTGAAGGCCCAGGCTTCCAGGGGGGACCCCGGAGACAAGGCGCCTGGGCCGCTTGGTCAGCCCCTGGTCCTTCTGGCCACATACCGGGCACCCAGGGACCCTGAGAGCGAAGGGTGCTCTTTCATCGTCACTGGTTCACTCAGCTCTCACCTGCTGAGCTCAAGGCCCCTGGAGGCTGAGGACAGCAGAAGGAATTCAGGAAACCACCAGCCCAGGAAAGTCAGGCCTCAGGCCATAACCACCCAAGGATAAGTCCCAGGTGACAGGAGATTCAGGGAGGGCTCCCAGGAGGAGGTGTTGAGTCATAGCCTGAAGGAGGGAGTTAAAGAGGTTCGGGGCTGGGGCAGGCCCTGGGCACCCTCTACACCAGCTCCGACCTTCAGCAGGGAGGGACATGGCTCAGATGCCCCACCCTCCACTCCTACCTGCCCTTAGCTGGCTTCTGTCTATCCCTTTCTTTTTTTCTTATTATTTTTGTTTTATTATTGATTTTAGAAAGAGAGGAAGGGGGGAGAGAGAGAGAAAGAAATATCCATTTGTTGTTCTACTTACTTATGCATTCATTCATTATTTGATTCTTGTAAATGCCCTGACCAGGGATCTAACCCACAACCTCGGCATATCAGGACCACACTCTAACCAACTGAGCTACCCGGCCAGGGACTGCCCATCCTTTCCTTCGGGCCCTGACCAAGAAGCAGAAAAGCAGGTAGCTACCAGCCCTCCAGCTCCTGGGTCAGGCAACCCAGGTTCCTGCCCTGGCTCGGCCTTCCAGGGGATCCTTAAGCCTCAGTTGCTGGGGCTGTGAAATGGGAGGACAGCGCAGACGCAGCTTGGCACACAGCACACCCTCCCTCCCGCAGGGACCATACAGTACATGGTCCCAGGTGTTATAAAGAGACATGAGCAGAGGAGGACGATGGGCCAGGTACAGACGCGCACCAGGGCGGAAAGCCCAGATGCCTAGCAGGGGGCAGAACTGGGAAAACAGACCCTCGCCCCAGGGTAGCCTTTCCTCCCCTAGCTGACCACTGGTCAGGCTGTGAACCCCTGACCTTTCCCTCCCTCAAGATAACATCTGGGCCTCCGTGTAAGTCAGCTCCAGGCCCAGGAAAGCAGCAAAACCAGACAAGTGACACCGTGGCTGCCTCAGGACCAGTGGCGTTGAGTAATGACCCTGTCCTGGAGCCGACCAATTAGAGGGGACCATGACCTAGAACAGGGGTCCTCAAACTACGGCCCATCCTGCCCGCTGGGTGTTTTGGGGGCTGCTGTGTGCATAGGAATTTGTTCATAGTTTTTTTTTAAACTATAGTCCGGCCCTCCGACGGTCTGAGGGACAGTGAAGTGGCCCCTGTTTAAAAAGTTTGAGGACCCCTGGCCTAGAAAGAGCACCCCTGCAGGGCTGATGGTGTTCCAGCAGCCCCTCCGTGAGACCTCCCCTAAGGTCCCCGCAAGAGGGGACAGCTCAGGGCCACGGAAGTCCCTGAGGACACGCAGGCTGGTTTGTAGTGGTGACTGCACGGCCCACAGGGCTGTTATAACTGTCCCGTGGCCCCGCGGGAACAGGCTTCCCACCCGGCTGGGCGCCCCGGCCCCTGTTCCCGCCCCTGTTCCCGTCGGGGTCAGGCCGGCGCCGCCAGTGTCCAGGCTCCCGGCCGCAGGCTGTCCTCACTCTGGCTCAGCTCCCCTCCCACGCGGCTCCTGCCGCTCCTTCAGGTCCCAGACCCGGTCCTCTGCCGCGGGCACCACGTCCCGCCCCCCACACCCCTCGCCCCCCACCCCGCCCACACCCCCACACCCCCCGCCCCGGGCCCCGTGCGGCTGGAGGAGGCGTGTGCTCAGCAGAGGGGCAGCTGCGGGGCCTTCCCCACCTCAGCCCCGCCCCCCAAAACAAAGCCTCTGCGCCCACGAGGAGCAGCGCCCGGGTGGGGGCTCCCCGCGCCGCCCGGGCTGCCCCGCGGCCTCGATCGCCCACCCCGGCCGGCGGCTGCCTCGCACCCGAAGCCAATCCCTGCGGCCCGGACCCAACAGCCGAGGCTGCGAACAAAGGCGGGCACCGCCCTCCGCGCCCCAGGCCGGGACCAGCCCCGCGGGTGGGAGAGGTGCCCGCGCCCCGCGCCCCGCGCCCCCCGCCCGCCTTTGTTCTCGCAGGAAGCCTGGCCGGGCGGGCTGGGTACTCACGGCGTCCACGCGGCGGGCACGGCCGGCTTCCGGGGGGCGGACCCCCGACCCCGCGCGCACCGACACGGCCCCGGGCTGGGCTTCCCCGCCGCCTCGCCCCAGGCTCTCGGCTCCCGCGGACCCCAGCCCCGCCGCCGGAGACCCGCACCCGCCATGCTGCCACGTCCCGCCCCGCGCCGCCGGCTCCGCCCCGCGGGGAGGGAGAGCTCTCGGGCAGGTGGGGACCCGCCTCCCCCCCCCCCCCCCCGCCCCCCCGCCCCCCCCGCCCCCCCGCCCCCCCCGCACCGCCACCCCGCCCCGCCCCTTCCCCGCCTCCCCCCCGCACCGCCCCCTCGCCCCCCCCGCACCGCCCCCCCGCCTCCCCCCCGCACCGCCCCCCCGCCCCCCCGCACCGCCCCTTCCCCGCCTCCCCTCCGCACCGCCCCCCCCGCCCCCCCCGCACCGCCCCCCCCGCCCCCCCCGCACCGCCCCTTCCCCGCCTCCCCTCCGCACAGCCCCCCCGCCCCCCCCCGCACCGCCCCCCCGCACCGCCCCCCTCGCCCCCCCGCACCGCCCCCCCGCACCGCCCCCTCGCCCCCCCGCACCGCCACCCCGCCCCCCCCGCACCGCCCCTTCCCCGCCTCCCCTCCGCACAGCCCCCCCGCCCCCCCCGCCCCGCCCCTTCCCCGCCTCCCCTGCCCCGCCCCCCCTCGCCCCCCCCCCCCCCCCCCCCGCACCGCTCCCCGCACCGCCCTGCCAGGCACCGCACCACCCGGCGGGCGCACACCCGTCCCTTCGCTGCCCTGTTCGGAACCTCCTGGGCCTCCCCAAGCCCACCTGCCCTCGCGGGTCCCGCCGGGGGGCCTTTCCCACGGCTTCCCCCCCTCACTTCCCCCACCCCAACCCCGCTCCACCCCGCGGTGGCCTGTCCAGCCCGGCCCACGGCTCCTGCTGCCAAGCCCTCCGGCCTCCTCCGGGCCTCCGCCAGTTCCCGCTGCCTGGAGCGCCACCGGCTCAAATAAGCTCCGATCCCCCCCAAACTGGCAAACAGAAGAGGGGGGCTCGTTTTCGGAGCCAGCAGTACCCCGACACCAAGCTGAGATGCACCACCGGGAGCGGAACCTGCAGACCATGCTCCGCGGGCGTGGACACAGAAGTCCCCCAACGCCAGCCGGGGCTCTGCCGCCAAGCGGCCCCCAGGAGGGAGGGCGGAGGCGGTCTCACAGTCAGTGAGGGTGACAGGTCGGATCAATCGGATCGATCGAACAAAGGACGAAAGCCACCTGATCGTCTCAGGAAACAAAGCGTTTGAGGAACTTGGACAACCCTTTCAGGATGAGCACACCACTCCACCAACTCGGACCAGGAGGGAGCTTCCTCCAGGCGGCCAGGCCCGGGAGCACCCGCCACCCCCACTCAGCCGCGCAGGCACCCGCGCAGGCTCTGCCCTAAGGCTCTGCCCTAAGGCTCTGCCCTAAGGCTCTGCCCTAAGGCAGGGACAGGCAGGGACAGGCAGGGACAGGCAGGGACAGGCAGGGACTGCCCTCCTTGCCGCCCGCTAACCTGGCCCTGGAGGCTCTAGCGGCAGCCTAGCCGGCTCCATTAGGCAAGAACAGTGGAGCACATCCCGACGGAGAGGAGGAAGGGAAGCGTCACAGCCCAGCTGTTGGGTGTACAAAACCCCGAGCCGCTGGAAACGAGGAGAACTAAAACGGGCTCAGCGGGGGGCGGGGGGGGGGCTACAAAACCAACACACAAAAATCCGTCGTATTTCTAGACAGTAGCACGCGAACAACCCAAAAAACGAGCTAAGGTCCAGCGCCCTCCTCAGGCAGCCTTCCCTGACCTCTGCGGGGTCCTGTGTCCCTCCACGGGGCTGCACGGCCCCTCCCAACACTGACCACTCGGGCGTCACTGTCCACCCCGTCCTCACCAGCTCAGGCCCGGCACAGGGGCACCCGGGGAGCCCCAGAGGAGGCGGAGGGTGTCCACCTGGCGGGTGTGGGGATGCAGTTGTGTGGGAGGCGCAGGAACCCCAAACAGAGCCCCAGCCGGGTGTGTCGCACCCTCCCGGCCTGTAAGGGGACGGGCAGCTGCTGTGAGGACAGATGGCGCCCTCGCTCCTGCTCCCCATCTGGGAGGAGTTGGGGGGAGTCCTCCATTCTCACTGGCCACCGTCCCTTCCTGGGCATGCTGAGGGCGCCAGGTGGCCACTGACTGGCCTTGGGTGGGCAGGGTGGGTCGTGACAGGGCCAGGCTATGTCCATCTTCACACACACCCAGGGGTGTCCCTGCTTCAGGGCAGATGCCAACATCTGCAGCCCCTCTCCCAAGGACGGACTGTCCAAAGGGAAGCCCATCCTGACACCACACACCCTCTGGCCGCCACCGGCCCTGCCCTGCACCCGCGGGTGAGCTGGGCTGGCGGGCAGCTGACCGGAAAGCCGGTGCCAGGCCAGGCTGGAGTGAACGGGGGAAGTGGTGGCTGAGAGTGAGGGTGACGGCAGGCCATGGTGGCCATAGTGACCATACAGCTTTGGGGGGACTTTCAGCCCAACTCAGACCCCATCGGAGCCCGAGAAAGTGGAGGGGAGGCCCCAGGGTCACCCATCGTCCTGGTGGCCTTGCCCCCCGAGCTGCCTCTCTCATGGCCCGTGGCTTCCCCCCAGCCCCAGTGACCTGACAGTTAAACTCCATTCACCCCCGGGGCCTCCATAGGAAACCTCAGTCCCCTTCTCTAGGGGAGACACCCCACTGGTGCCCCAGGCCACCCCGTGAGCTGGCAGCTGCCCAGCTTGTGGTGCAGGGCGCTGTGTTCCCGCAGCTCGAGCGGCCGCCTGGACAGGGCTCTCGAGAGGCGCAGGTCGGGGTGGGTGGCCAGGTGGTGCCGCTGGGCGTCTGCAGGTGTGCGCCCTGGGAGAGGCACCTGGGCACCGGGCACTCTCGGGCCCTGCTCCTGGGCTCACGCCCCCCTCAAAGCTGAGATTGGTCTCGGGGACCCGAGGTCGAGGTGCAGGGGTGGGGACAGCAGGCGGCGGAGGCCCTCCGTCACAGCCACAGCGAGTTCCAGGAAGTCAGGCTGGTGGGGGCTGTGCGCAGGCCGCCTGGGAGCTGGGCGCTGCGGTCCACATGGCCGCGGGCCATGGACAGTGCGCTCCACGGGAGGTCCTGTGTGTGCGCGTGTGCGTGCGTGGGTGTGCACGGTGTGAGCCGTGCCTGAGAGTGAAGTGGGGTCCCCGGAGGGCTGGGCTCCTGCAGGACCTGCAGACATGCCCCCAACATGGTGAGGGACTGGCGCGCGTGTGACCACAGTGTCAGGGAGTTCCTGTCAGTGGTGACGGGCTGGCCAGTGTGTGGGAGCCATAGGTCCCCAACACACATTCACACACTCACACCCACGCACACTGCCTCATCGCACACGTGCACTTATACATTCACACTCACCCCAGGGCGCACACGCATTCTCAATAACACCCACTCACACATATACATGCACACGTAACACCCACTCACACATGTTCACATACTGGTCCATACACACACATACACAGGTGCACCTCATTCAGACGCACACTCACATGCACTCTTCCACACTCACGCTTGCTCGCTGGCTCGCACGGCTACACCACAGCCGCCCAGGCTGGCAGGAGCCTCCGTGCAAGGCCCTGTGCCCTGGGCAGGCGTGTGGGCCTTGCCAAACCCTCACCACCACCCCAGTCCTGCAACGCGCAGCACCAAGGCCAGCCTGGCAGCTCATTACACCTCAGGCTCGGCGCCTTAATCCCACTTTACAGACTAGGACACTGGGGCCAGGAGAGGCTGGGGACCCACCAGGGGCACGGGCCCTCGCCATGGGCACCTCATGTCACCATCCCCATTTCCTCTGAGGTATGAGCCAGCGTCACCCCACGTCACTGATGAAGACTCCAAGGGTTAGAGAAGACCCACAGCCAGTAAATGGTGGGGCGCTCACGCTGCCTGGAGCAGCCACTCCCCCAGCCTGGCACAGGGCACAGGGGCGGAGGGCTGGCAGCTGCAGGGGGACCTGGCGCCTCACCCGCTCGTTTGTGCTTGCCTTTCGGTTTCTCCTTCCCCTTCCTCTTCCCGGAATCCTTCTCCATAAAAGAATCAAAACAAAAATCTTCGATGGAGGCGTTGAGCAGCCACGCCAGAGGGAGGGTGCCAACCAGGCCACAAGGAAAGCCCCCACCTGGAGGCCCCGAACACAGCGTCCGGCTGGAAGCCAGGGGCCCCCACACCCCGTCCGAACCCTCGGCGCATGGCTCACTCACACACTCACTCAGACACACACTCACACTTACACACTCATACCATCACACTCAACGCTCTCACACACACGCTCACTCTCACACCATCACACACACCCCATCACACTCACAATCTCACTCTCTCACACTCACAATCTCTCTCAACCCACCATACTCATCATGCTCTCACACATGCACACTCTCACACACCATAACACACTCACACACACTCACACCAGCACAACTCACAATGCTCCACACACTCACACTCTCACACTCACGCCACAACACACTCACACACACCATCACACCACACTCACACACTCACACCATCACACTCACAACGCTCTCACACTCACACCCAATGTGTGCACACACAGGTCCTAAAGACCATGGCTGCCCCCGGGAGGGTGTGCTGTGGGCAGGCTCAGCCCCCCCAGGCTTTCTGGCCCGGCCTCCCTGCTGGCTGCCAGCTGTGTGCCCAGAGCCGGGCCCAGTGCCCCCTCCCCTGCTCCCCTCAGGCCCCCTCGGGCCTCCCCAAGTGGCTCCACAGGCGCTGACGGCACCCCCCTCCCGCCGCCCCCCCTCCCCACCCCCCGCCGCCCGGTCGCAGGCCCCCCACTGACCTGAAGGCACTGACCCAGCACATGGCTCTCCTGCCTGGCGACGGGTGGGGGGCAGGCGTCCTGGGGCCCCGGGAGGCCATGGGGCTCAGGGGCCGTGGGCCGGGGCCGGCATCTCCCCGCGGTGAGGCCTGCTGCCCGGCGCTGCCCGGGCCCTGCTGACAGCGCCGCTGCCTCTGGGGCCTGTGGCCTCCAGGCCGCTCCCCCTCTGGGACTTCCTGTTGCCGGTCCCTGGGCAGCCGGTCGCAGCCCGCACTTCCTGCCTTCCGCCCGCGGAGCCCCGAGGCCCCTGAGACCCGCGCTGGCCGGGCGCTGCTCCCCGCGGGGCTGGAGTGGCCCGGCTTCCGGCCCCTGTGGTCAGAGACCGCAGCCCTCCAGCCCCGGGGGGCCAGCTGCGTCCCCTGGGAGGCGCTCCCGCAGGCCCCCGCCTCCCCTCGACGTGGCTTCTCCCAGCACCGCCGAAGCCCGCGGGTCCCAGGGCACCAGGCCAGCCTCCTTGGCCCGAGAACCCCTGCCCGGAGCCAGTGCTCACCCTCACTCCCCGCCCGCCCGCGGGGAGCTCGCTATCTGCCAGCACGCTCCCCCCGCCCCCCGAGCACCAGTGCCCAGCTCTGCCCTCCGAGGCCACACGGGGGTGGTCACTGCTCTGCCCTTTGACACCAAAGGACCAAGACACCGGTTCTCAGCCAGGCCAGGCCCCACCTTCCCAAAGCTCCCACTCCCGGTGCCACCGCAGCCTGTGTGGGAGCCGGTCCACACCTCCAGGGGCCACCACGCTGCTGGCTCTTCGGACGCTGGGACTGAGTGGCCACGGCCCAGAGCAGAGGAACAGGGGTCCCTGAGGGGCCCAGGCTTGGGGGGGCCCTTTCCCCCCAGACCCTTCCTCTCGGGCCTGTTTCTCCATGTGCCCTCCCAGCTCCAAGGCAGCACTCACCCGCTGGACATTCACACCACCCGCCCGCCATGAGGGCAGCTCCCTGGCCTTGACGCAGAGCCGGAAGTCAGGTGGGGCTGGAGCATCGCTGGGGTCTCCCACTCCACCCTCCCTCACCCCAAGGGCCAGAGCTCAAAGTGTCTGGGACCACCCTGCCACGCCACACGCAGGACACTCACCAGGGTGGGTGGGAGCCAGCAGGGCCGGGCAGGGGCCAAGGGTCAGCCTGAAAAAAAGGGGGGGAGCTTCACTCAGGGCT
Organism: Myotis myotis; assembly: GCF_014108235.1. Taxonomy (NCBI): domain Eukaryota; kingdom Metazoa; phylum Chordata; class Mammalia; order Chiroptera; family Vespertilionidae; genus Myotis; species Myotis myotis. The sequence goes on along the minus strand of NW_023416313.1, from coordinate 1,244,855 downwards.
CAGGGTCCCGCCTGCTCCAGAGCCAGGTGAGTGCCGGGCGCTGCTGGTCCTGCCCACACCTGCCGGGTTTGCATGTGGCATGGACTTCAGGACCTCGTCCCGGATCAGCCAGATGGGGCCTAAGCCCAGGGACACGATCCCTGGGGGAAGCAGGGGAAACACTGAGGAGACGCCACGTGAAGACAGAGGCAGCCACTGGAGTGATGCGGCCGCGGGCCCAGGGAGCGGGGCTGCCGGCCTGGCCGGAGGAAGAGGCCGAAGGCGCGATGTGGCCCCGCTTACACTTGACTTTGGCCTCTGGCCTCCAGAGCAGAGGAGAGGTGGGTGGTTGTGCAAGCCCCTGGCTGTGGCACTTCTGGCAGCAGCCGTGGGAAACTCGGCCCCAGGACTCGCCACCCTTTTCCTGACAACGGTGGGCGTCTGGTCCCAGCTGGTGTGCACCCCGGCCTCCCCGTGTGCGCAGCTCTGCCAGGCCTGGCTCACCCGGCACCCTCCGGCACGGGCGAGGCCGTGCAGGCCCGCGCCCACCGCTCTTGCTCACGCACCCTGGCCAGCCCTTCCTTGGCTCCGGCGAGGGTGGGGTCTGGCTCCCGCTCCCCACCCTGGGCCCTGTCTCGAAGACCACAGTGGTCTCCACCTGGAAACCTCATCCTCCCCAACAAACGCTCCCTCATCACCTAGAATCTCACCTCCCCCCGGGAATCTCCAAGTCGATGGCACAGCCCAGCTCACCAGCGTCGCCACGGCCGAGGCAGGCCAACGGGTGGGCAATGGGTTCAGAGTCATGTCCACACACGTGGTCAAACCCCCGACATGGCCATGACCAGCCCGGGCCTGGACCTTGCTCAGAGGCAGGCTGAGGGCCTGTGGCTGGCCCAACCCATGCGGCTCCGTGGTTGAGTTGATGACCTATAAACCAGGTCACAGTTCAATTCCCCGGTTTCGGGCTCCGTCCCCAGTAGGGGGCGTGCAGGAGGCAGCCGATCACTGATTCTCTCATCGTGATGCTTCTCTCTCCCTTCTGCTCTGAAGTCAATAAAAAATAAAAAAAGAACTGTGGCTGGCCGCCCACTTGACCCCCAACAAGAACTGATTGGCAGTGAGGCTGCGCCCAGGCCCACCTGCGCCCGGGGCGGCTGCCTTGGAGCTGCCAGCGCCCTGTGCCCACAGGACAGCGGTGGCCGGGCTCCAGGAGGCACCAGGGGCCGCTCAGGGCCACCAGAATGGGGGCAGGCCCCCCAGCCTCTCCTGCGGCCCAGGGACTCCCGGAGGCCAGGAGGAGGCGTGCACGTGCGGCCACCGCCGAGGGGCTGGGCTTCCGAGGACGAAGGCCGAGCTGCGGGAGGGGTGGGTTTCTCCTCTGGGCTCCGGGGCTCACGCTCTGCGCCCACACATCCCCGAGGCCCCGGCCCCACAGCACCCGGGCCTCCCCCTCCCAGGCCTGGTGCCTCTGCCCCAGCGAACGTTCCCAAGCTGAGCGACTCCTCCTGGAGCCGAGGGCGCGGAGCTTGGGACAGCGCTGGGGCCTCACCAGGAGGACAGCACGTGCGGGGGAGGGGGGCGTCTGGGCAGGGCCTCCAGGCTGAGGTCCCTGTCCTGGGCACCAGGGCCACTCAGGCCATGTCGGGGGGCAGGTTGGGGTGTCGCTTTCCTGCGCCTCTCCCAGCTCAAACCACAGCAGCAGAGGCGGGTCAGGATTCACAGTTCAGTTCATCGTGACACCGATGAGTCTCCACCTCTCAGTCGCTTCAGAAAACTCTCCCGAGGGCAGACGTGTGGGCCCGTCCACCCCGAGTTCCTGCCCGCCCCCACCCCGGCCGGCCCCGCCCCGGCCTAAAGAGGCTCCCTGCCCCACCCCGGGGCCAGCTTAGCACCCAAGGCCCCGGACCCTGCAGGGGCCACGGGGTGCCACCCCAAGAGGCGCTCAGTCCATGTCTGCCCCACCCACAGGAACCTTGGTGAGCAGGATGGGGCAGTGGTTAGAGCACGGACTTCCTTGGGGACGGGCCTGGCTCATTCTCCTCTAACCTTGTGGCCCACCCTGAGCCTCCGTGTCCTAGTCTGACAGCTCCTGCGTGGCACTGTCCTAAACACCACGTGGCAGGGCATTGGGCAGGGTTCCCCTGGGGCCCCTGGCACTGGGTTCCGCCGGCCTCACAGGCTCATTAGGGAGGGAGAGCCTTCTCTCAAGCGTCTGGACCTCAGGGCTCCCGGCCACCCGGCCCCGTTCTGAGCTGTTACCCCAAGTCGGGAAGGCCACCTGGAGGTGAGGGGCCAGGCATTTGCCCCGGCAGCTCGCTCAGTCCTTTCTGCTTCCGTGGCCGCGGTCAGACCACGCTGCTCAGGGCTGGGGCCGACCACCTGCACGGCTGCCCGTGGGCAGGACCCTCCGGCCCCTGGGAGGAGCGGCCCCTCAGGACCCCCAAGCATGTCCGGTCTGTCTGTGGGCTACCTGCCTCTCCCCCGCACCAGCTCCACCCCGTGTCCACCCTCTGGAGTGCACCCAGCATGCCCTGGGCACCCCCTGCAGCATGAACAGATGGGGCCCCCCACTAGCTGGACGCCCCCTACTCTCCATGGGGTCCAGTTCATGAGGCTCATTTGTTTAATCAAACCATTCATCTGACCCAAACACCCCACTTCTCCATCTCAGCGGGGGCCCTGGCTGCATGACAGGCGCCCAGCTCTGCTCCCCAATGGACCTCAGCCAGGCCCCGGGCTCCCGCCTCAGTGTCTGCGCTCACAAAGCAAGGCCGCAGCCTAGACCGCGAGCAGGTGGGGAACCGGGGCCACACTCCCTCCCTGAGCCTGAGGGCCCCGCCCCACACCGGGCAGGGGGGGCTGCCCCTGCTGCTGACCCCAAGGGCCAAGGGCGGAAACCTGGCAAGCACCTGTCGGACGCCCAGAGGGACAGACCATCTTCTCTGAAGTCCGAGTCAAGCTGACCTCGAGCCAGACCAGGCACCAAAGGAGAGAGGACTCCCCAAATCCAGCCTGCCCCACTCCCGCTTCCCGGCCGCTGGGCTCCCGCACACCCACCACGCCGGCCCCTCCACACACTCGCTGCCCACGGGCCCACCCTGGCTCTGGGCTGGATTTCGGCCTGCCTCCCGGCTGCAGAGGGACTGGGATGGGCCCACTCAGGGGCAGAGGCTGCCACCAACCAGCCCCTCCTGGGGACAGAGTGTCTACCTGTTGAGGCCAAGGCAGGGGGAGTGAAGGCGGCACTTCCCCGCCTGCAGTCATCTCGAGATGGAGGGCCAGGCCGATGGGCAGGGGCAGGGCTGCCAGTGCCAACGTGTCAGCTCCGGCCCGCGCAGTCCCCGCTCCCCGAGGCTGAACTCTGCGCTCCTGATGAGGAAGTTGAGGCTGAGCGGCTGCAGCCACGGCCACCCGGCCGCACTGCCCATGTGACCAGGACCCAGGCCACCTCGCCCATTTCCTGCCAGGCCTGGCCCTGAGGGGCAGAAAGGGGCAGAGGGGGCCCCAGGGCCTACTCTCAGGTGCTCCCACCTGGGGGGACACCCACCAGCCCGGGGGCAGCCAGAGGGCACGGGCTCTGGGCAGAGCCACACTGCGTGCCAGGCTGCCCTCCTGGCTCAGAGCCGCCTGTTCAGCTGCATCTCAGAGGAGGCAGCCACGGCACAAGCCCCACCCGGCCCTGCTCACTGCTCACAGCGGCCGCGCCCTCAGGGGCCTCTGGGCTCACCCTGGAACAGGCTCTGGCAGCGAAGCAGAGCGCAGGCCTCAGTTTCCCCAGCAGGAGCACAGGCCGTCCCAGGAGCGGCTGGGAACAGCACTAGGCTGGCGGACAGAGCAAGGCAGAACAACGCCGCACAGACATGGGGGCTCCTACAAAGCCGTGGCCAAACCCTACTGGGCAGCTGAGAAAATCAAGGCCAGAGAACAGCATGCTGTCGCCCACCGCTGGGCTGGGCGGGGCTGCGCTGGAGCCATGGGGCCTGTCTCCTGCACCCGGCATCGCCCCCCTCCCCGCCCCCCGACCCTGAGTCCCCAGTACCGGGGCCGAGGGAGGCATCAGGGCACTGCCTCCTGCCTTCGAGCCCACACCCTTACCCTCAGGATCCCAGCCGGCCTCCCTCCAGCTCGGGCTCCCCGTCTGCTGGGGAGGCAGCCACCTCTGACTCACTCCCTCATGACGCTGTTCCGCCCAGACATGGTGACACACCAGCCAGGGTGCTGGGAGGACTCTTCCATGTGAGGTAGCCAAGCAGGAAGAGCACACGAAAAGCATTGGATCAGAAGCAGCTTGTGCAAAGGGCCTGGGGTCAGGGTGAGAGGAGGCACGGGCCTACAGACACGGGGGACAGAGGCAGGCCCGTTCCAGGCCGCTGCGTGTGGATGGGTCCCGCACCTGCCCTGGCTGAGCACTGTTCAGGACTGGCCTCCAGTCCCGGCCTCTCCTCTTCGCACGGATTCCTGGTGCAAGTCACGGCACCCTGAGCCTCCCCTCCTCGCCCTCCCATACAGGCTTGTTGGTCACAGCACCCTGGGGACAGGAGGCAGCCCGCCGGCACTCCCCACGGGCACTTGGCCTAGTGCTGGGTCCCAGGGTCTCTGGGGGTGAAGGGCACCCTGCTTGGCCCAGATCCCAGCAGCAGGGGGAGGTGACAGGGAACACAGCTCATGCTGAGGTAGGGCAGTGGGTAGAGGAGGCAGCCAGAGCGATCCAGCCCCACGGCGCTTCGCAGGAGCCCAGGGTGGAGGCCAAGGTCAGCCACGCCACACACTGCGTGGACACCTGCTGTCCGCGGTGCCAGTCCAGGGCATCCCGGGACAGACCAGCTGGGTCACCAGCCTTGACCCCTGTAGTGGCCAGTGGCCTTGGCTGCCCCACCATCTGTTCCATGACTCATCGCTCTCGTCTCCTTCAGGCCTAGGTGGCCTCCCTCAAACCACACCTCGGCCGCCCTCAGCCCGTACAGCTCTGGGCACTTTACCCACCAGGTCAGGCTCCGGGTCAGGACAGGGCACCAGGACCGGTGTGGTGAGGTCTGGCCCCCCCTGGCTCCTGCTGCTGGGGCTCCCAGGACCGAGCCCACCGTCTGGGCAGAGGTTCTGGCTGATGCCCGCCCTGCCCGGGGCCGGAACAGTCAGGGTCAGGCTGGGTCGGCTACATACAGGGCCACCTCCTCCTCCCACTGACTTCAGCCTTTTAGGATTTGGTCTTCAGTTTTAACCCACTTTTCCCCTTTTATCACTAATGTGAATTTTAAGCTGCTTTGAAACATCCTTTTCCTTCGACACTGTCGATAAATGCTAGCCTCTGGGCGTTGCACTGGCTGGCACTGTGTTTTACTGTCTTGCTTCGGGCTGCTTCTTATTCCTTAGTCCCTTTAAGGGGCCTTAGGCGGTCCCACGGAGGGGCTGGCCTTGTCTTCTCACCCGAGACCTCCCGGGTCACCCACAGGCCTGGAGAGCAGCTCTCGGGTGCCGGGCAGGGTCTGGGGGAGCAGCCACTCAGGATGGGTCTCCCGGGGTCTCTGTCTCTCAGAGGCAAGGGGCAGAGACAGGCCGAGAGGGAGGGAGGGAGCGGAGAGGGGACCCGGGAAGAGGCAGAGAGGGCCGAAGGGGGAAGGAGGAGCCAGCTGAGCCAGCATGAAGCTGGGGAACCGAGAGCAGCGTGTTCCTCCCCGGCCTGGGAACCCTGGGCTTGGGCGCTGGACAGGATGACTCATGGCCACTGGCTCCTGTGCGCGCTCCCACTGTGCGCGCCCCCCTGTGCGTGTCCCCCTCTGAGGACCCCCCTGTGCGCAGTCCCCTGTGTGTGCCCCCCTGTGCGTGTCCCCCTCTGAGGACCCCCCTGTGCGCAGTCCCCTGTGTGTGCCCCCCTGTGCGTGTCCCCCTCTGAGGACCCCCCTGTGCACAGTCCCCTGTGCGTGCCCCCCCCGTGTGCACCCCCCTTGCGAACCGCCCTGTGCACGTCCCCCCTGTGCATGCCCTGTGGGCCTGGCTGACCTCCCGGTCCCAGACGCCCTCACACTGCCCCATTGTTCGCCTGCCCTGTGAGGAGAAGGGTTGGCCCTGGGCCCGGGTTGGTGGGAAGGGCCCCAGCCCCCAGGCCCCAGCCTCCCCTGCCCCTCCCAGTGCATCTGTGCCCAGCACTTGACAGACGGGAGAGGGGCGCCCCATCTGCCCAGCACACTGTCCCCTTTCCAAGGCCAGTGGTCCAGGGGCTCCTGCACCCCACAGCCCCACCCTCCCTCCTTGCTCGCAGATGCCGGCCCAGCCGCAGCACAAAGGCACCTGCTCAGCCTCAGCCCAGGCCCCTCCTGGCTGGTGCCCTTCCCTGACCTCACCCTGTCCCACCTGACAGACTCCTGCCTGCCTTGGGCCCAGCTCAGGTCACCCCGAGACACCCGCTGATGCCCTAGTGAGGGCAGGCGGTGGCCCTCGGGGTCCCAGGCGGTTTGGGGGATCGCAGAGCCCAGTTTGGGCTGGAGAGGAGGGCAATCCCACTGCCCCCGGGACTCTAGCTGGGCCCTTCCTCAAAGGGTGCCGGCTCCAGCCAGAGCCCTGGCCTCCACAGCCAGGCCCATGTGAGCCCCAGGCCCAGGCTCTCCCGTGCACCCAGCAACCCCACTCCCGACCCCCGGCACAGTGGTCTTAGATCACTGGATCCCCAGGCCCGATGCCCACCTGGCCCTGCTCTCAGCCAGGGGCCATCACGGGGCCACCAAAGACGGGCAAACGCTCTCCTCCAGCCGGTGGCCTCGCAGGCTCCCAGGGACAAGGTGGCTGCTGTGGCCAGTGGAGGCCTCCCCAGGGCCAGGGACCTGCCACGGGCGGGGCAGCCTGCACTGTGGGGGGAGGAAGTGCAGCTCAGTGGGTGCTGCAGGAACACCCCTTCCCCAGGAAGAGACCCTGGGTCACAGCTCTGCCAGCCAGAGAAGCCAGCAAAGAAGCCTGGTGGTAGGTGGGGTGGGGGCAGGGTGGGCACTGCCAGGCGGGTTCCCGTCTCAGCAGCTCCCACCCCTGGGCCCAGAGGCCCTTGGTGGGGGTCACTGACTGCCCTGGCCGGCTGACCCCGCCCCCCCCCCCCCCCCCCCCCACACACACACAGCCCTCTTGCAGGCCCTGCCCAGCCTCCTGGGCCACAGCTGGCTGCAGGGAGTGGGTCTCCAGACCCAGAGGGCGCTTGGAGCACATCCTCCAGCCACTGTGCTCCGGACCCACCTCCAGCCTCTCTGGCTGCTCCTGGCCCTTCAGAGCCCGCCGGTGCACTGGCAGGCCTGCGCCCGCCTGCTGCCCACTGCCTCCCCCCAGAAGGCCCTCCTGGGGTCCCACATGGCACCTCCTGCACCATCCTTGGGCGCTGCCCACTGGGAGGGGTGTACGTCTATGAGGCGTGGGTGCATCTACGTGTAGGCCCTCAGTGCCCGGCTGGCGGGAACCCTGGCTGGGCAGGCCCTCCCGGATCCTCCCCAGAGCACGGGGTCCTCTTTCTCAATCCTCTTCCTTCCCCAGCGACTTCCTGCCCCAGAAAGGGCACAGCGCCACCAGCCACAGCACCTCACCCTCCTGGTCACACTCTCCAGAAATGGGGAGACCGGTTTTCGGGAGCCCCTGCTCCAGGGCCCCGGACCCCAGGATGGGCTGGGGACTCAGAGGCAGAAGGAGCAGGGTCTGAAGCCACGGCCGGGCCTGGCCAGCAGGTTACCCAGACTCTCTGGCTCTCACCACCCCCAGCCCCTCCCTGATGTGACAAGGAGCCAGCACTAGGTCCCAGGCGGCGAAGTGTTGGGGCGAGGTCCCAGAGCAGCCTCTACCTCCCCCAGGATGGGGTTTGAGAGAAGACAGGAGGTCGAGAGGAGGACTGTGGGGGTTCAGCACAGAGCCGGTCCTGAGACAGGGTGGTGCACAGGGTGGCGGCAGGCTCGGTCCACTCCCAGCACCACGGGCTGCGACAGGAGCCAGGGGCCAGCAGGGAGGCCAGGTGGCTGTCACTCCCGTGCAGCTCACCCAGCGCGGGCAGTGGCCATGCGTTCCCAGAGGTTCCGTCCAGACGGCGCAGCACCTCCATGCTGAGGCGGGAGACACAGCCAGTCCGTCCTCTGGCCACCGCGGTAAACCCACCCACCCGGGCCTCCTGCCCCGCCAGGCCCAGCACGGTCTGCCCGGCCATGGGGGGCAATCCTGGCCCTTCTGGCCTCAAATAGGAGGAGAGGCAGCAGCTGAGGTTGGAAAGGCACCTTCAGAGGCGAGGTGAGCGCTGGTGTCCTGGTGGGGCTCCCTGGGGTCCCACAGGCCATGCTCCTCACCGGATCCTTGCCCACCGCTCTCCTAAGGGGTGCAGATCTGACCTGGCCGCCCCATCTTAGGGCCTGGTTCCCTGGGACCCCAATCCCAGATCCACGCTATGGCAGGAGGCCTGGGGGCGCACAGGCTGACCTCATCCTCAGCTCCAACCCGTCTCCAGAAATGAACAGAGAAAGGACCTGCCCTAATTTAGGACGGGGCCTCAGTCTCCCCATCTGTGCAGCTTCTGGGGCCACCAAGGCAGCTAGAGCCCGGGGTAGGGGGTGGTGGTGGGCGGGGCGGAGAGGGGGCGAGGGGGGCCTGTGATGGAACCCGGAAAGTTTCCAGAGCGGCCACAGCACAACGACCCATTATTATCTGACCGAAGCCCTGCCCACCCCGCAGGCCTTCCAAGGCGAAGACTGTGCTTGTCTCGAAGCTAAAAGTGAGAGTTAGATACAGACGAGGCCAGCTTCAAAGGGCACCCTGCCAGCCCGGCCCTGCCCCAGCCTGTGAGCCCGCGGCCTGTGAGCCTGCCCTGTGAGCCTGCCTGCCGGCGCTTCAGGTCTGCAGAAGCTTCTGGGTGCTCCAGTAAGATTTCCCTGGGAGAGCCCCACCGCCCGCCTCCCCTGGCACAGGCTACATAGGCACTCGGAGCACTGAGCTCCCATTCGGGCAGGGGAGCCAGACAGGTAAACACAGCGACCAGGAAAGAGTCTGAGGAGACAGAGCCCGCGGGGAGTGGGGGAGGGGGAGGTAGGGAGGGTGCCCTGAGCACAGACACTTACGCCTTTTATTCAAGTGCTTCTGAGGGAGACGGTGGCAGGGCGGCCAGACAGGCTGAGCTGCTCCCTGTGGGCACCGCCAGCAGGCCTTGCCCTCTGCCCTGTGGGCCTGTCCACTCCAGGGTCCGTGCCTGGCCTGGGTCCTGGCACCAGGGCGCCCAGCGGTATGGGAGGAGCAGGCGCTGGCCTCAGTGTCCCCCTGCAGCTCCAAGGACAGCAGTCAGGAGACCGGGTGGCTCCCCAAATCTGCTGCTCCTGGTGGACTCAGGCCTCTGTCCAGGGAGCCAGTGGGAGGGGACCTGGGAGCCTGCCCTTTGTCCAGGCTTCTCCAGTCCGGCCCCACCCCCACCCCACCCCCCAGCAGAGGTGGCCCCGCTGTCCCTGCTGTTCAGCCCAGTGACTCAGGCACTGACCGGCCACCCCAGGCCCTTGGGCAGCCACAACCACCCCTGAGGTAGAAGGTAGCTCACTGCCCATTGCACAGAGGAGGACAGCAAGTCCCCGGGCTGGTAAATGGCGGCAGGCGGACTGAAACCCAGGGCCTCTGTGGCCACGGCCGGGACACTCTGTCTCCCTGCCCCTCAGGCTTCCCATCTGTGGGCTTGTGCGCGGGCGTGTGCACATGCGGGGAGGGGTGGCGGCTGACTCAGCACCCACTTTCCTCTGTTCCTATGAACAGGAAGGGCCAAGGCATATCGGGGGCTGTCCACCCTCCTCTCCCCCAGACCAGCCTCCGGGCTCCTCCCTGACTCCTAGGCCCGAGGGGCTCTCCCAAAAGGCCAGGCCCTCTGTCAGCACCCCTTTTTCCGACGGCTGACAGGACTGGCCTGCCCCTCTGTCCAGGGTGTGCCCCAACCCAGAGAAAAGCAATGGGGGAGGGGGATTTACAGAGTCCTCACTCCTCCGAGGATCCCCTGGTCCCCTGGCCCCCCGGGAGGGAAGCCTTGGCTCCCAGGGGGCTCCCAGGGGATTGTCCTGGTAATGGGCACAGTGGGCGAGACACAGGAGGGGGAGCCCAGCCCCCTCCTCTGGTCCTGCAGAGTCCAGGCCAGAGAAAGCAGGGCCGACCAGGGGCAAGGGCAGTGCCAGGCTGGACTTGAACCTGGAACCCTGGTCCCACTGCAGGGCTTGCCACCCCTCGGCCCACAGAACATCCTCACCCACAGGCGGGTAACCTTTCTGGAGCCCCTTTGTGCTGGCCAGGTGACACACCTCATGGGCAAGACCACAGGGCAGCCCTGCGCCCGGCACCCAGTGGTCAGGGCCACTCAGCATGGCCAACCCGCGGGCACAGACACCGCCAGCGCGGAGGAGCAAGCCCACGCACTGAGAGGACGAGGCCCCTGGGCAGCAGCTCCCCCAGCAGCGCCTGGCCCTCTCCACACCCGGAGGGAGCCAGCTGCCAGCACCCCTCCTCCAGGGGAAGGAAGCCAAGGCCCAGAGCAGCAGGAAAGAGTGGGGCGCGGGGAGGGGCCGAACCCACATGTGCAACGCTGTCCCCAACCCCCAACTCTCCCATCCACTCCGCCACCCTCTCCGACACCTCACTGTTCCCCAGAACAGGAGTGGCAGGCCTCCCAGCCACGGCAGCCAGTCACTCACACTTCAGTGTGAATCAGCGCAGACGGGTGGCTTTTCTCCGTTGGCGGAGCGGCCAGGGCAGGAAGGTCCGGGCTGCCGGGAGGAGGTGGGAACAGATTCCCGCCTGAGTCCCAGAGGCCGCGACGGGTGGGTGGTGTAAGGGGCCCGGCGGAGGCCTTCCTGCCCCAGGGGCTGGGGTCGCGGAGTCAGGACGACAGGGACGCGGGACCGACGCGACACCACCGCCCTCCACGCCTAGGTCTCCGGGGCGCTCCCTGACAACCCCGAACGCGCGCTTCCCGCGGGGAGGCAGTGGCGGCACCGGGCCCCGCGCTGCCCGCCCCCTCGCCCCCGGCGCCCTACGGCAAGGACGGCAGCCCTGACGACCCTGGCGAGCCCGGGGGCCACGATCGCGCCCGCCCACCCGCATCCCGCCGCCGCCCCTTACCCGCCGAGGCTCCGCTCCCGGCCCGCGGGCTCAGCTTCCCCGCGGCGGATCCCGGCTCGGCCTCCCGGCGCGCGGGCCCGCCCCGCCTGCCTCCTGGAGCTCCAGCCCACGCCCCCGCCAGGCCCCGCCCCTCCTGCCAGGCCCCGCCCCCGCTCCGGGCCCCGCCTGCCTCCTGGAGCTCCAGCCCACGCCCCCGCCAGGCCCCGCCCCTCCGGCCAGGCCCCGCCCCCACTCCGGGCCCCGCCTGCCTCCTGGAGCTCCATCCTCCTGGAGCCCCGGCTGTGCCCGGACACGCCCCTTCTGTCAGGCCCCGCCCTTCCTGCCTGGCCCCGCCCCGCCCCAGACTCCTCGAGGACTCCTCACCCGCGCACTGGTCCCCCAGGCTCAGCTCGCCGTCGTGGAGGCCCGAGGTTGGGTGCCGGGGCCTCAGGGTGCAGGGACCCCCACCTTTCCCCACCCCGCTCCCAGGGACAGGCGGGTGTTGGCCCACCCAGGGGGGCCATGCACAGCACACAGTAGATGCGCAGTAAATGCAGATGAGAGAACACACGAAGCTTGTCTGTCCTTGGGCGTGTCCGGCCTGTGTCGCCGCGGCCTCCTGGTGGCCTCGGCAGCTGGGGCAGGGCCCGGTGAACCCCTCTGACCGAGGACTTGCTGGGACCCAGTGGAACGCGCGCCGGCACCTCAGCCACTTCCAAACGGGGACTCAGCCCTGGGGCTGGGGCCAGCCTGGACGCCCACGGCCAGGGATCTGGCTCCCAGCAAACAGGCCACCTCTCCCTTTGCCTCTGGGAGGCTCTCAGCCAACAAGGCCGCGCCCCACCGCCTGCGGAAACGGGGAGGGGGGGCGATTCCGGGCCCCCTTAGACTTAGACAGCCCTGCTTACAGGGCGGGGCCTAGGAGGAAGGGGCTTCCTGCGAGGAAACGGCTTGGGGGGGCCTAGGGGCCAGGTGGGTGATATGAGCGGTGGAGATAGAGTGCAGGTGTTCCAGGGAGAGGGAGCAAGACCTGCAAGCTGGTGAGCCTCTCAGAAAAGGGGCCCATGCCTGGGGGGTGAGGAGGAGGGAGGCTCGTCCCCATGAGGTGTGGGGGATGGACCCCCAGTCCCAGGTCCCAGGAAGCCATGAACTGGGAAGGGCAGGCACTGGCCAGGGGCCCAAGGGGCTGGGGGCGGGAAGAGGCCAGCCCAGCACAGGCTGAGCCCCACCAGGTGTTCTTTTGCTGGAACCAAGCCAAGGGGACACACGGGGGTGGGGCCGAAGGCGGGCCCTGGGGATGGCTCAGGACTTGGCGATGGGAAGTCTGTTTGGACTTGGAGCTAGAGCCTGGCCGCTGCCTCCCCCTGCCCCCAGCCCCTTGCTTTGCTACTGGGAGAGCCAGCTCAGTGTCACAGCCCGGGGCCCACCTCCATCCCAGCCCCACCCACTACTGCAGGGGACTGGCAGGACTGGCTTCATGCCTCGGACCCATTCCCTGGGCTGGGCTCCTGGGAGCAGGTCCGCTGCCCACTGTGAGCACTGGAGGGCAGCCTGCCTAGCTGCTCGTCATGGCCAGTGCAGGGGGACCCGTGGGTGGGCATCGGCTCCCTTCTCGGCCGCCCGAGAGGGTGTGGGGGACAGTCAGAGGGGGCTCCTGGGGACCAAGGGGCCAAGACCTCCCAACTTGGAAGGGCCCTGGAGGGTGAGGGAGTCCTGGGCTGGGAGGCCAACTCCAGGGCCAGCCGCCCCCCCTGCCCCTCCCTCGGCTGCCCCCTCCCTAGCGGCTGCCCCCTGACTGCTGGCCACCGGCCCCTGGCACCATCAGCACCCCAGCCTGGTCAGCTGCTGCCTCGCCTGAGGTTGTTTGGGTGGAACTTGTACACAGACGAAGTGAGGCAGCCCCACCAGGAAGGTCTATTTCCAAACTCCCCGTGGGTGGAGGGCTCGGCCCACGCACAGGCTCGAGGCTTTATTTTTATACCTGACACCCTGCCCTCAGCCCTGGGGCCAATCTGGGACCTGAAGGGCCCCTTCTATTCTGGGGCTTCCGGCCCGTGGCGTGGGGGGTGGGTGGCTCACCCGGCCTTCCTCCTTCCAGACTCGGGGTTCCAGTGGCCCCTGTCCCCTACTCCCGAGCCCACGTGACCTTGGGGAAGGCCCTGGGGTCTGGAAGGGGAAGCTGTGGCCGTCAAGGCTGGGGCCTCACTCACGGTGAGGGGGGTCCCACCACCAGCTTAGGGTCGGGGCAGCCGCCCCCCAGGCCAGGGCTGGGCACTAGGAGGAGGGACATGAGACAGGGTGTGAGGTGGCCGGTGTGACTGTGGAGCCCAAGGGCCAGAGGCGGGGGTGAGGGACCCAGAGGCACTGGGCCCCCCCAGGCTGCCCTCCAGGCCCCTCGGCCAGGCAGCCTGGGCCTCACTAGGCACCCGGACCTTTCCGCCCTGTGGGTGCTGGTGGGTGTCCCTGAACCTTCAGCACCTGCCCCGCCCAGGGCCGGGGAACCCTCCCTTCCCTTTCCATCCTCCGTCCTCCGGGTGCGCTTTGGCCCGATTCCCATTCCCGAGGGTCCCCAATCCATGACGGGCGGCTTGGGGTACAACTCCCTTCCCAGGCCACTCTCTACCCATCAGCCCAACTCCTGACACCCTGTCTCTCCTCCCCTCCCCTCTGCCCTGGCTCAGCCCAGCCCGCCACCACTCGCCCCGCTGCAGGCTGCTTCTGGGCTCTGCCCCCTGCTCCCTCCTCCCCCCCAGGACAGGGGGCAAGCCCAGGGGCAGGTGGACCGGCCTGTCCACTGCGAACTTCTGAGCAGAGCAGGGCCCAGCGCTGGCCCTGGGGCGGCCGGGGGAGGGGGCTCTAGGGCAGGGGGCTGGGTCCCTGTGGGAAGGAGGCCAGGAGGAGGCGGGAGGGCGCACAGGGGGGACTGAGCCTGCTGGTGGGGGGCACTAGGCCTTCGCTGAGCTCCCGCTGTGCCCAGGCCTTCGCACCCTTGCCCCCTCGGTGGGTGCAGCCACAGGAGATGGCGGGGCGCCTCCCTTTCCAGGAGAAAACCGGCTCGGAGGGGCTCCCGCGGGACCGGGCTCCGCGCCTGGGCGTCTGGCTGCCTCCTCACTTTCTCTGTTTCATGTTGAAAACGCGAGGGCAAAGCCGCCTGCGCCTCTCAGCGCCTCCCGAGCTGCTGCTGGGGGGCCCGGCACCCCTCAGAGGCAGGGCCCGCTCAGCCGGACCAGGACTGGCGGGGAGAGAAGGGCGCCAGCCCGCCGGTGCGGCTCGGGGTTTGACCGGCGGCCCACGCACCGGGAGGTCGCGGGTTCGATTCCCGGTCAGGTTCCGGCTCCATCACAGCAGGGCCTGCAGGAGGCAGCGGTGATGCCTCTCCCCCTCCCCTCCCCTCCCTTACTCTCCCTCTAAAGTCAGTGGGAAACGTGCCCTGGGTGAGGATGGGCACCGCCAACGCGCCAGCGCACTGCCCAGCCCCGCCGCGGGGTGGGGGACCCCTGGCAGGCGCCGTGCCCCGCGGGCTCCGCAGCAGGTCCCGCCCTCACTTTCCATCGCAACTTTCCGCCCGTCCTTTCGGTTTCGCCTTCCTCCCCCAGACAGCTCGCGGCGTCGCTGCTCCGCCCTCGGGGGCCACCTGCCGCCCGTCCCCGTCCCCACCGGGCGCGGTTCCCTGGAGGGACGGTCCTCGGCTCCGCTCCCGTCGCTGGGTCCACCCGCGTCCGCCCGCCCACAGCCCCGCGCCCGCGCTCAGCTCCGAGCCTCGCTCGCACCCGGCTCGGCCCTCCCTGCGTCCGCCGCCCGCGCCACCTCCTCCCTCCGGCCCTCGCACTGCCCCCCGCGCCCGCATCCACAGCCGCCTCCTCCCTGTCCCCCGGGCAGCGCGGCCCCCCGCCCCCCGGCCCCCCATCCTCCCAATCCCCCCCCGCCCCCCGGCCCCCCATCCTCCCAATCCCCCCCCACTCCCAGCCCCCCATCCTCCCAATCCTCCCCCGCCCCCCGGCCCCCCATCCTCCCAATCCCCCCCCACTCCCAGCCCCCCATCCTCCCAACCCCCCCCACTCCCAGCCCCCCATCCTCCCAATCCCCCCCCCCCCCCCCCCCCCGCCTCCCAGTCCCCCAGCCCCCGCCCCCTCCCCGCAGGGCACTTCCTCCTCGCTGTCGCTGTTTAATGTTCCATTGATTTGAAAGAGAGATTTACTAGTGTTTATGCATTTATTGTTGCTTCTTTTCCTTCAAGTTTATTTTTGTTTTGTTTTCTTTTCGTGCCTTTAAAAAAATGTTTTTATTGATTTCAGAGAGGAAGGGAGAGGGAGAGAGAGAGAAACATCAATGATGAGAGAGAACCATGGATCTGCTGCCGCCTGCACGGCCCCCACTGGGGATGGAGCCCAAAACCCGGGCCTGTGCCCTGTCCGGGAATCGAATGGTGACCACCTGGTTCCTAGGTCAATGCTCAGCCCCTGAGCCAGCCAGGCCATTGGTTGCTTCCTGTAAGTGGCCTGACCACGGATCGAACCCGCAACCTTAGCGCATCGGGAGAATGCTCTAACCAACTGAGCTACCCACCCAACCAGGGTCTTCTAAACATTTTATAAGGGTTTATTTGAGCCAAACTGATGACATATGCGGGGGAGTAAGATCGCAAACTCTTGGGGAAGTGTGGCTGAGGGTAAAATCCCAGCTGAGAAGGTGTGCACCTCAGAAAGCCTGCAGTTCCCTCCCCGCCCCCCGCTGACCACGGGAGTGGACCTGGGAGCAGGCTGCTGAGGGACCTTTGTCCTGCAGTGACCGGAGGACATGGCCCCGGGTCCTGGCTAATCGGGTTTCCGGAGAAATGCCCTCCCACGTCCTGCCTCGAGGGGCAAGGCCCGGTTTCCACGTCCTGGCCCTGAGGGACGGTGGGTGGGGCAAGGCTGGGGTCTCAGAGCTGACCTTGCACTGGGCTCTTTTTTTTTTTTTTTTAATTTATTTTTAAAAAATATATTTTATCGATTTTTTTACGGAGAGGAAGCGAGAGAAATAGAGAGTTAGAAACATCGATGAGAGAGAAACATCAGCTGCCTCCTGCACTCACCCCACTGGGGATGTGCCCACAACCAAGGTACATGCCCTTGCCCGGAATTGAACCTGGGACCCTTGAGTCCATAGGCTGACGCTCTATCCCAGTGATGGGGAACCTTTTGAGCTCGGCGTGTCAGCATTTTGAAAAACCCTAACTTAACTCTGGTGCCGTGTCACATATGGACATTTTTTGATATTTGCAACCGTAGTAAAACAAAGACTTGTATTTTTGATATTTATTTTATATATTTAAATGCCATTTAACAAAGAAAAATCAACCAAAAAAATGAGTTCGCGTGTCACCTCTGACACGCGTGTCATAGGTTCTCCATCACTGCCCTATCCACTGAGCCAAACCGGTTAGGGCTTGTTGTTTATTTTTGTTTGTTGGAAATCCTCCCCCAGGGATATTTTTCCATTGATTTTAGAGAGAGTGGAAAAGAGGGAAAGGCTGAGAGAAACATTGATGTAAGAGAAACACATCAATGGGTTGCCTCCTGCACACGCCCTGACCAGAGCCCAGGCTGGGGAGGAGCCTGCAACCGAAGTACATGCCCCTGACCAGAATCGAGCCCGGGACCCTTTGTTCCACAGGCTGACACTCTATCCACTGAGCCACACCAGCAAGGGCTGGACTCTTGTTTTCATCATGGACCCTCCCCCCTCCGTGCTGATGTCCCCCAGCCCAGAGACCCTCTGTTGGGCCCGCTCCAAGAAGCCCGGGGCCTGTGCCCTGACTGGGAATCGTAGGTTGACGCTCAACCCCTGAGCCACGCAGGCCGGGCTGCTCAGCTGCTTCAGGCACCCTCGCTTCTCCCTTGCCGGGGAAGGCGATATGGCCACAGGTTCTGGGGATTGGGACAGGGACGCCTTTGGGGGGTCCTTATTTTGTCAGCCACACAGTCTATCAGGAAATATTCTTTAAATGTTTTTATTGATTTGAGAGAGAGGGGAAGGGAGAGGGACAGAGAGAAACACTGATCAGATGAAACCCACAACCGGGGTATGTGCCCTGACTTGGAGTCAAGCCAGTCACGCTTCCGTGCAAGGGACAAAGCTCCCACCACCGGAGCCACGCCCGCCAGGGCCGGGCTGAGGCACCTTTGGAATAAGCGGCGCCGCCTCAGGAGAGCACACACCTGCAGCCTGTCCTGCACCCCGTCCCTGGCAACCTCCTCGCGTTCCCTCGTGACCCCCCCCCCCCCCCCCCGCACAAAAGAAGCCGCACCCTGTCACTCTGAGGCACTTACCTCACTGTTGACATCTTGCTTTCAGGAGTGTCCTCTTTTTAGCTCAATAAAATTCTTTCCAGCTGGGCTGGGTGGGCCCAGGAAACGAGTTACAGAGGCAAAGGAAGGGCCCTTGGAGCGTAGGAAAAAGAGAGAGAACACGCCTGGGGAAAGGAGAGAGGAAAGGGTGCCTGAGTGATCGGGGGGTGGGAGGGGCGGGGGGAGAGAGAGAGAGAAGCTCAAATAAATTTTTATAAAAATTCTCGCCCTGGCTGGGTAGCTCAGTTGGTTGGGGCATTGTCCCAATATGCTAAGGCTATGGGTTTTTGTGTTTTTAAAAAATATATTTTATTGATTTTTTTACAGAGAGGAAGGGAGAGGGATAGAGAGTTAGAAACATCAATGAGAGAGAAACATTGATCAGCTGCTTCTTGCACACCCCCCACTGGGGATGTGCCTGCAACCAAGGTACATGCCCTTGACCGGAATCGAACCTGGCCCCTTCAGTCCACAGGCCGACGCTCCATCCACTGAGCCAAACCAGTCAGGGCAAGGCTATGGGTTTGATCCCTGGTCAGGGCACATACAAGGAGCAACCAGTGAATGCAAAAATAAGTGGAACAACAAATTGATGTTTTTTTCCTCTCTCTTCCTCTCTCTCTCTAAAAATCAATAAATTAAAGGAAACAATTCTCTACAGGTTTGGACATTCTTACACCAACACAGCGTTCAGTGACGAGAGCCCGGGCCAGGCTGTGCATGTTCAGGCTGGGTGGAAGGTGGGGCTGGCACACACTCTGGGTCCTGCCTGAGGCTCTGGCCCCCAAACCTGGTGGCCCCTTAAAACACCAGTCACATCGCCCCCTTGTGGACACTCACGGGGAAGGCTGAGGACCCAGTGGGGTCTCCTGGAGACCCAGAGTGTGGTCTAGGGCAGGGAGCAGCTCTGAGGGGCAGGGCCCAGGGCCCTAGGCAGCCCAGCACCCGTCCCCGTCTCCTCTGCTCTGCCTGGGCCCTTCCTTGGTGTGCAAAGTCCCTGGGCTCTGCCCATGAGCCCAGCTGCCTGAGGCGCCCGCACCCACCAGGAACGGAACATAAATCCTGCAGCATTTGCGTTTTGACCACTTGATCAAGAAATGATGCTGGCCAGTATGGCTCAGCGGTTGAGTGACGACCTATGAACTGGGAGGTCAGGGTTTGATTCCCAGTCGGGGCACATGCCCGAGTTGTGAGTTTGATCCCTGGTGGGAGTCGTGCAGGAGGCAGCTGATCAATGATTCTCTCCCATCATTGATATTTCTCTCTCTCCCTCTCTCTCTCTCTCTGAAATCAATAACAATATTAAAAAAAAAAAAGGAAATGATTGTGCGGGTGGGTCAGGGGTCGTTTCTCCAGGTGGCTATTGAGCATTGAGGCCAGAGGTGTGTGGCAGGAGGGCCCTCCTGGGGCCCGCACCCCCCCCACCCCCCCCCCCCCGCCCAGGGTCCTGTCCAGGCCTCCCTCTACTCAGCCCCACGCCCTCTGACGAGGGCGCAAGGTCAGAAAGGGCTCTGGGGACAGAGCGGGGACAAGCGGGTGTGGAACAGAAGGGAGGGGCCAACTCAGGCTCCCACCACCAACAGGGGGGCTGGAACTGCTCTGTCCGAACATGCCCCCAACCTCAGCCTCAGGGTCCAGAATTTCGTCCCTTTGCTGCCTTTAGGGGTAGATATGATGGTGCCCACAGCTGCTCAAATACACCAGGGGGGAGGTGACCCCAATTCCTTCCCCAGACTTCCAGGTTCCCAGGGGTCCCCCGCAGGACCAGCGGAGGATGGTTTCCTTGGCTCCCCCTGCCTGGGAGCTGGGGTGGGGGTGGCACCCCTGTGTGCATACAGCCTGCAGAGGGCTGGGCTCCCGCCATGGCTCAGCTGTCCCAGCCCCTCCCGTGGCCTCTCCAGGGCTCCCGAGTGTCCTCATGATGTGCGTGGCTGCCCAGGGCCAGCCCTCCCAGGCGAGGCAGTGGCTGCGGTGCTTTGAGACCAAGCCCAGGAGTCATGCCCTGGTCACCTGGTCCATCCGAGGCCGAGTGTCAGGCGATGGGGTCGCTCTGGAGGCCGCTCCCAGCTACAGGTTCCTCCCTACAACCCAGGCGCTCCTTCCCAAACACCGTGACCCCCAGTGCCGAGGGACAGGCTCAGCGCTCATCTCACAGTGGGAACCAGGCTCCAGGTGTCAACCTGAAAAATACAACAGTCCGGCCCTGGCCAGTGTGGCTCAGTTGGTTGGGCGCCATCCATGCACCGAAAGGTTGCGGGTCCATTCGCGGTCAGGGCACATGCCCGGGTGCAGGTTCCATCCTGGGTAGGGGTGGGTGTGCAGGAGGCAGCGGATAGATGTTTCACTCTTCCATTGATGGTTCTCTCTCGTTCTCTCTCTTCCTTCCTCTACCTCTAAAAATCCATTTTAAAAAATCTTAACAAAAAAATACTAAAAAAATAAAAAGTGAAACTCCGTTATTTTACCAGAAACGATGGGTTTAATCAGAGACAGCAAGGAATTGCAATTTGAGACAAGCCGCCTGAGCAATAAGCCGCCGCCAAGTCCAACAAACCAACAAACGCAGGAGAGGGACGTCATCGGACGGGTAAAGGAAGGGCTGTTTGGAAGGGAAGTCACTGGAGGAACGTGTGCGCTCAGGGTAACGACGGCCTCTTACCGCCTATTGGCCGAGTGGCTGGGGGAGCTGATTTCTCCCAGAAGACGCCATGTCCAGTAATCCTCCGTGTCGCAGGGCGCAAAGCTCATGACTGAGACCTCAACCTGGACAGAAGGCAAGAGTCCCTGGGAGGGGCCAGGGCGTGTGGGAGGAGCTAGGGCACGTGGGAGGGGCCAGGTCATGTGGGAGGGACCATCGCTTGTGGGAGGAGCCAGGATGTGTGGGAGGAGCTAGGGCACGTGGGAGGAGCTAGGACATATGGGAGGGGCCATGTGGGTGGGAGGGGCCAGGACGTGTGGGAGGAGCCCGCCCCCTGAATGTCTAGAGCCCAGCAGGAAGAATTGTTCACAGCAGCCGGCTGGTGGGCAGCCCCTCCCCTCGACTTCCCTCAGTGTGTGCACCTGGCTCCCCAACTCTGCACATACCGGATGGAAATCTTTTCTTTTTCACAAATAAATTCTTTTTGGTGACAATACCGAGTTGATTTTTGTAGGATGGTGAACAATAGGTTTTTGGAAACTGTGACTTTAAGCAAAACGACATATAACGAAACCAATTTTACCCTAGGTTAGTTTGTATAAATAAGAGTTAAGTTCCAAGCTGCCTGGCCTGGTTCAGTGGTTAGAGCGTCGGCCTGCACACCAAAGAGTTGTGGGTTCGATTCCTGGCCAAGGGCACATACTTTGTTTGGGGGTTTGCTCCCCACCTTGGGGCGTGTGCAGGAGGCAACCAGTCGATGTTTCTCTCTCTCTCTCTCTCCACTCCCTCCTTCCCTCCCTCCCTTCCTTCCACTGTGTCTGAAAAAGCAATGTAAAAAATATCCTCAGGTAAGGATTAACAACAACAACAAAGTTAAGTTCCTGCAGCATATTTCTAGTCAGAAAAATACCAAATTTCTAAATAAAGACTCAAAACACTTCTAACACTAAACATTGAGATAAATATGAGCTGCAATACATTTAAGAAAGATTAAGGAAGACAAAGATCACTGTTTTCCAACCAGCTTATTCTAGTTCAGGGTCACAAGCGGCCAGTCCTCCCGCGAAGGGCGCAAGGCTCCTGGGACCCCACCCAGGCAGGATGCCCTTCCACTGCAGGGGCACCCGCACCCGCACCCACACCCACACCCACCCCGACTGGGACAATACGGACATGCCATTCAACTCACAAGGTAATCTGTGCACTTCGTTGAGATGCGGGAACACACACACACACACACACATACACACGCACACGGAACACGTGTCAATTCCAGAAAGTGGTCCCAGCTGGGAAACGACTTTTTTCTCATCAACGTTATAATTAAAGAAGAGGTTATCGGAGGACCAGCTGTACATTTTAAAAAACTGATTTCAGAGAGGAAGGGAGAGAGACAGACAGACAGAAACATCAATGATGAGAGAGAATCATGGATCGGCTGCCTCCTGAACGCCCCCCATGGGCCTGTGCCCTGACCGGGAATGGAACCGGGACCTCCCGGTTCATAGGTCGGCGCTCAGCCACTGAGCCCGCCGGCGGGGCCAGCTGCACATCCTTACCTGTTGGGGCCTATAATCGAGGACTCTCAGTTGGAGCCCAATGGACAATTCTCCCGGTAATGGCCATCAGCTGGTCCTGGGTGAGAGCGCCCCCTTCTGGCCGGCCGCCTCCGTTTGGTGAGGTTTCCTTATTCATTTTCACAGGGACCGACGCCAGGTCACACAGCACTGAGCAACGAAGACGGCCCGGAGCTAAGAGCGCTTCCGTCCTCCACCACCGCCGGCGCCCAGCCTGTCCTTCCTACGGGCGGGCCGACCCTGTGCACTCCGCGCTCGCTCCCCACCACGCCCCTGCGGGTGGGGAGGGCACAGGCTCGCCGCCGGCTTGGCTGATGCAAGGCTCCGCCCAGCTCGGCTCCGAAGAGGCAAAGGGGCAGAAGCAGGATGCAGCTCACGGCCCGGACGAGGAGGGGCACCCGCCCAGGGCAGCGGCCAGCAGCGATTCGGCCGGAGGAACCTTTTGAAAGACCGCACATATGCTCGGGCATCATCATGGGCAAAACTCGGACCCTGAAAAAGAAATAGGCGTGGAGCCACGGAAAATCACCGGGGAAAGGAAAGGGATGCTGAGAAGCGAGCGTGGAGAGGGCAGCTCCCTGCGGACTTCTTTCTGCTCCAAGAACAAGACACGTCCCTGGAGCAGGGCATGCGGGGGAGGGCGCCCCGTGCGCCCCGGGTGGGTGGGCACCTCGCTAGGCTCAGCTCTGGGGACGTCTCTCTCCCTGTAGCTCCAGGAACCGACCGGCGTGCAGCTGGGGCTGTGGATCCGCGCTCAGGTCCCAAACTTGGGGTCGTCTCTGACGCCCTCTTTTCCTCCCATCAGTAGCTACATCAGAGGCCGCTCTACCCCTGCCCACGTCCGGCCCCAGATGCGGGGGGAGGGGGCCGCTGGGATAAGCCAGCACCCGCGTGCGTGGACAGCCACAGGGCCCCGGACAGGATGGGGGACAGCCCGTCTCAGGGCGGTGGGCTCGCCCTGGCTCCCGGCGGTGGGCGTGACCGACACTCGGCGGCAGGCGGGGCCGGGAAATGGGCGGGTCCTGGCACTAGGAAGTGGGCGTGACCGACACTCGGCGGCAGGCGGGGCCGGGAAATGGGCGGGTCCTGGCACTAGGAAGTGGGCGTGACCGACACTCGGCGGCAGGCGGGGCCGGGAAATGGGCGGGTCCTGGCACTAGGAAGTGGGCGTGACCGACACTCGGCGGCAGGCGGGCCCGGGAAATGGGCGGGTCCTGGGCCCCCGGGGGGCGGGTCTACGCGCTAGAAAGTGGGCGGGTCCCAGCTGTTGGCGGGGGCGGGGCTCGCAGACTAAAGTTCCGGGAGGTGGGCGTCCGGCCCCGACCCGGCGCGGAAGTGGCCCGAAGGCCGCGCGCTTCCCCGTCCAGGCCCGCAGACATGTCGTCGGGGGACGCGGGGCCCGGCGGGCGGGAGGGGGCCCCGCGCGCGGCCGCCACTCTCTGCGGCCTGTACCACGAGGCGGGGCAGCAGCTGAGGCGCCTGCAGGAGCAGCTGGCCGCCCGAGACGCCCTCATTGAGCGCCTCCGCGCCCGCCTGGCCGCGCTGGAGGGGGACGCGGCGCCGTCGCTCGTGGACGCGCTGCTGGAGCAGGTGGCGCGCTTCCGGGAGCAGCTGCGGCAGCGGGAGGGCGGCGCCGGCGCCGTGGAGGCCGCGCTGCGCCAGGTGCGCCCGCCGGCCGGGGCTGGGCGCGGGTGCGGGTGCGGGTGCGTGATGGGCGCCGGGCCCATCGAGGCCTCAGGGGCGTGTCTGCGCCCTTGGGAGTTACCGGGAATCGTGGGTGGGCGGGTTGTTCAGGACGCGGTGCTGAGTTTCCTACCTGACGGCCACCTGCCGCCGGGCGCACTGCCCGTGCCATGGCGAGCCCCTCTCCTTTCCCGTCCACCCTCCCGCCTCCATCCTTTGATCTCTGCTCCGAGACTGCTTGTGTTGGCCTTTATTTCGTCCTTTACCTCCGCAGGTAGATGAGGTCTAGGGCACTTGTCTTCCTGCCTGGCGCGGCATTCCCCGCGGGGGATTTGATGGGCACTGAAATGCAGACAGGGCCGGCCGGGGTGGCTCAGTGGTTGAGCGTGGGGTCAGGGCACATGCCCGGTTGCTGCTGGATCCCCGGTGTGGGGCCTGCAGGAGGGAGCAGATCAGTGATTCTCTCTGATCACTGATGTTTCTCTCTTTCTCCCTCTCCTTTCCTCTATGAAAGCAATAGAAAAATATTTTTAAAAATGCAGAAAGGATCAAGAAAGGCTGATTTCTGTCTTTATGAAGCTCATGTCCTCATTGAGTGAATAGACATTGTAGAAATAACCTATTGCCTGTCGAAAATATTATGTGTAGCATATTGTCTTACGTTGTGAACACACGGTTTAACATATCGAGTACACGGCTTCATCTCCTGCACATAGTGGGCACGCAGATGTGAATGTTACTGACCACTGCTACTCAGGTGTTTATTGGGCCTTTTCCGCCGAGAATCCTTTCTGTGGAAGTAGAGTGTGTGTGGACACCTGGGGATGGTTCTTCCCTTTCTCCCAGCACTGAGTGTAGGCTGTCATCTCCCGGGGTGTGTAGCACCGAGTTGTGCCAGGCCCGGTAGGAGCGCTTAGCCAGTATAACTGGCGTGGAGAGTGTGTGGAGCATGACACAGGAGGTGGCTGTAAGGTCAGATGGGGCAAAGTGTGACGCCTTTGCTGCCGTGCGAAGTGGGTCATTGCACGCTGTTTCACAGGAGGCTAGGCAGTGCAGAGACGATCGAGACCCACTTCCTGCCCTTTAAATTAATTGCAGGTCATACATGCACATAAGTGGTCACTCCTTGAAGCAAGTTGTGAAAGGGATGGAGGGAGGTGCCGTGGGGCAGTACTGAGTGTAGGGTAAGCATGGAACTAGGCCAACTTAAGTTTCCAGCCCAGAACACTGGTATTGTAATGTAAACTGCTTTTTTTCCCTTTAGACATAATTGATATGTTAATTTCAGGTATACAACATGATTTGATATTTGTATATATTGTGAGATGTTCACATTCAATCTAATTCATTCATTGACCAATTTTCATAAGTTTAACCATCCTTGCATTCTAGGAAAAGAACCCCACTTAGTCATGGTGTGTAAGCCTTTTAATATGTTGCTGAATTTGGTTTGCTAGTATTTTGGTGAGAATTTTTTGCTGAGAGTTCATAAGGGGCATTGGGCTGTAGGTTTTGTGTAGTGTCTTTGTCTTGGTATCAGGGTAATACTGGCATCAGAAATATAGGAAGTATTCCCCCTCCTTCGGTTTTTTTTGGGAAACTTGAGAATTGGTATTAATTCTTAAATGTTTGGTAGAATTCACCTGTGAAGCTATCAGATCCGGGCCTTTTTTAATTAAAACTTTATTGATTGGTTTTAGAGAAACATTGATTTTGTTGTTCCACTTCTGCATTTATTGGCTGCTTCCCATATGGGCCCTGACAAGGGATGGAACCACACCTGGCATATTGTGACGACACTCTAACCTGTCAGCTGCCAGGCCAGCGCCTTCACTGACATTTGAAAGCTGATTTTTAAGACAAAAAATAAGGCTGGCAAGTCCTTCAGGGTCAACCAAACGTGCCCTGCGGATGGCCGTTGCCTGTGGTTTGTGTGCTGTGAGCAGGTGGAGGACGGCCCAGGTCCTGCTCTCTGTATTGCCCAGTCGGAACCAGGCATTTGCCTCCACGTGGGGCTGGGCCAGTGCCAGGCCTGGGGCACGTGGACAGAGTGCCCTTGGGGAGCTCTGCGAGCGGCCCCCCACCGCACACGCCCCACCCCTGGCCCAGGGATGAGCTGCTCCTTGTTCGTAGAGATGTCGTTTCGCGCCGTTCCATTTGACCAGTGAGGAAGGGGGCTTAGAGGTCAGGTCTTGCCCGGGTCCTCCAGCCCGAGGCAGGGTGTGAGGGAGCTGCGGCTGATGGAGGCGGTGAGGCTGGGCGGCCAGCACCGCCGCCTCCTTTCCTGGTCACACCAGCAGCTGCCCTAACCCGCGCGCCTCCGCGTGCCCATGTGCAGAAGGGAGATGACAGAAGCTGCTCTTGGGTGAGTGGAGATGGTGTGGTGGGTGGAGTGAGGACTGAGATCGCTGTCGCCGCTCCTGCTCACGCTGTGGCATGGCTGGTGGGGACTTAGTTTGCCGCATCTGTGGTTCCGCGGGAGACTGGCCTTCTGGTCTTGTGTTCGTTGTAGAATTCCCTCTGTCGCATGTTGTATGGGTTTGTGTAATGACAGCGTTTCATATACAAGCATGCAGTGACCCTGAGTAAACCAGTGTCAGACGGGGGCAAGGACAGGCCGTCTCGGTCATGCTGCTGGAACGGCAGCTTTTGATCTGAATAACTAGCATTTAATGGACATGAGCCCAGGGCGGGAAGTAGGTCCAGTGGGGGGGTGGGCGCGGTGGCGGGGGACACGGTAGCGACGCAGCAGCAGAGCCCAGGTGCCGAGGAGACCGAGGAGAACACGGCAGGTGAGGAGGCTCCTGCGAGCTGTGGGGTGAGACCTGGGCAGGCCCTGACCAGCGGGTGGGCCTTCAGAAAGGGGTCCGTTATTGCCCTGGTTAGAGTGCCGTCCCCGTCGGCCAAGGTTGGGGGCTCAGTCCCTGGGCAGGGCACACAAGTGTCAACCAGTGAATGCATACATGAGAATAAGTGGAACAACAGATCAATGTTTCTCTCCCTTCCTCTCGCTCTCAAAAAAAGTTCAATTAAAAAAAAGTGGTCGGTTTTTAAAGGAAACACACACGTTCAAGGCCAAGCAGCAGGCGGGTGTGTGTTTGGGCTCAGCACCACGGGAACAGCAGCAGCTAGAGCAGCCGTGGGCAAACTATGGCCCGCGGGCCGGATCCGGCCCATTTGAAATGAATAAAACTATTGAAAAAAAGACCGTACCCTTTTATGTAATGATGTTTACTTTGAATTTATATTAGTTCACACAAACACTCCATCCATGCTTTTGTTCCGGCCCTCCGGTCCAGTTTAAGAACCCATTGTGGCCCTCGAGTCAAAAAGTTTGCCCACCCCTGAGTTAGAGCCTGGTTCCACCTGGCTTCCTCCTCCTGCTTCTCATGTGGTGCGGCTACCACGGGGCCTGCACGGCCCCCACTGGCGGCACATAGTGGGGTGGGGGTGGGGGGCCCACAGGCCGTGGGCAGAGGCCCCCCGCTCCGTGGCCTCCCAGCCCTGGGGGCCCAGGCCGCCGGGAGGAGGTGCTGATGCCCGCTGCCCCCCCCCCCCGCCAGGGGCTTCTTCCTGGGTGAAAGTGAAAGTCGGGGTCTGGCCAGGAGCCCCGTGAAGCGTCCGTTCTCAGGCTGTCACCGTCGCTGCCAGCCCCGCCAACGCTCCTGTCCTTGGGGGGCTCGCTTCCCCTGCCAGGGTCTGATGGCCTCACCCCCTCCTGCACCTCCCGCCTGCCTGCCCCTCCCCCGAGGCCTCTGCGAGAGCCAGGTGGCCACGCTAACTTAAGTTCTCCTTCCCTCTTCCTTCGTTTCTAGAGCAAAGTCCGAGGGAAGTGGGAAAAGAGGACTCTCAGAAATCCCCTGCGAGGGCAAGGTTTCCAGAACGTTCGCTGGGCACGGGCCAGAGCGTGCCGTCATGTGCTGGGCTGACCCGTGGAGGCGTTTGCATGGGGTGGGGTGGGGTCCCGAGTTCCACCCATTAGTGCTGAACCCCAATCCTAAAGCCACCGCGGCCGTGCGACTGTGGGCACTTACCCGGGTGTTTGCACGAGGACAGGAGGCAGCACATGGCGGCGGAGGTGGGGGCTGTGAACTGGAACCCCAAGTTCAAAAGCACGAGGCGGGCGGAGAAAGGCGGTTCCGGAGGGAAGGCGAGGTTGGTAGGAGCACGTGTTCCCGGTGCCTGGAGAGGTTCTGGAGAGAAGTGCCCAGAGGGAATGGCTCCTCTCTGAGCGCAGCTGGTGGAGGGGCTGGTGGGAACAGGAATGTCGGTTTCCAGTTTAGGCCCCTCTGGATGTTGATGTTTTTGTAAAAGAGAAGGTTCTAGGTTCCTGGTGTCTGGTACCAGCAGGCCACACCCCTCCCTCCGCTTCCTCCCAGCTCATCTTCCAGGCTGTTTGCGGGGACGTGGGGCGGCCGGGCGCTCCGGGGCCTCCTCAGGGGGTTCCTTGAAAACGGGGACGCCCAGGCTGAGGCCGCGGAGAAAGCAAAGTGCAATTGTAGGACTTTTTAAAAACGAAGCCGTTTCCTGTGACAGCGCCTCGCTGGGTGCTTCACGCAGCCGAGATGTCACCCTTCGCCGCACCCAGGTGGGCAGGGCAGGCGCCCCGGGGCTCCGGGGTCCTTCTTGGCCTCCCGCTCCTGGTGGCAGTGCCCGCCTGGTGTTCTGCCTTGGAGATGCCACTCCCGTCTCCGCCTCCACGTGGCCTTCCGTGTGTGCACATCTCCCTCTGCTCACAGGGACACTGGTCATTTGATGGGGTCCCTTCTAGTCCAGTCTGACTCCATCCTAACTGTTCACTTCTGCCAAGATCCTGCTTCTGGGTCAGGTCGCCTCCCAAGTGCGGGCGGGGCCGTGGTGGCGTCTGCCCTCCAGTCAGTGCGCACGGCAGGGTCCCTCGCTGCTGAGAACGGACACGGGGGCCTTGCTGGTGAGGATGGGTCTAGACGAGGCTCCGATGGCCGCGAGCTGTGCGTCTGGAAGCTGACTGCGCGTGTGCCTGTTGCCTAGCGACGGGGACCAGGCTGTTTCTTGCCGTAGACACCGGTCTCTGACGTGCTTTTCCTGAAGTAAATCCGCTTCTCAATCTTCCCAGGAAATTGAGAGGCTGTCGGAGCAGCTAGAGGAGAAGGAGAAGGAGACGCAGCAGCTGCGGAGCCAGCCAGGGCCGGGGCCGGAGCGCGAGAAGGAGGTGGCCCTGCTGCGGCGGCGGGTGGCGGAGAAGGAGCGGGCGCGGGCCGCCAGCGACACCCTGTGCCGCTCCTTGGCCGACGAGACCCGCCAGCTGCGGAGGACTCTGGCGGCCACGGCCCACATGTGCCAGCACCTGGCCCAGTGTCTGGAGGCACGACAGGGGGCCGCGGGGGAGCAGAGGCCTGAGGTAGGCGTGGGGGGTGGGTGAGGGGCGCGGGGGGGGGGGGGGGCGTGGGGGGCACGGTGTGGTGAGGCGCGGGCAGCCGGCCCCGCGCGCAGACCCAGCCGCTTCTGCTGGGCAGAGCCCGCCCTCAGGGCTTCCTTCTAAAATGATGGGACAAAAAAAAAGGAAAAGAAAAAAAAAGAATAAAAAGGGGAAAAAATTAAAAAAGAAAAGTAAGTAAAATGAAATAAACAACGGGACATGCAGAGGTGACAGGAAAGCTGGGCTCACAGGGCCGCCCACCCGGCCTGCAGGGCCCAGGCGCGGGGACACGGGGACACGGGGACACGGGGACACGGGGCAGGGCTCCCCGGCCGCCTGTGCAGAGGACTGAGCGCAGCCTCGAGTGGCCCTGCGTCTGAGCCCGCGGAGCGGCCGCCATCTCTGAAGCTGGCCTCTGGCTCCAGCGCCCTCATCAGGAAGTGAGGATGGAGCCGGGGCGGCGCAGGTGGCCCCCGACGGGGAGCTGGGCTGGGGGAGGGGGCAGTGAGGCCACAGCGTCAGGAATCTCCTCAGATGGAGCCACAGGGGCTCCTGAGGGGTGTCGGGAGCAGAGGGAATGAGGGGGCCATGGGCTGAGGCGACCTCCCTGCTCCTTCCGGCCCGGCCCGCGGTGCGGGGAGGCTGGGCCCGGGAGGGCCTCTCGCTGGGCTCCTGCAGGCGGCTCCGCAAGGCGCTCCGCTTGCCCTGGGCCGGCGGCCCCTCTGCGCTCAGCTTCCCGGGAGACTCCGCCCGAGAACCGGCGCAGCTGGGTGGGCTCCCCCCAAAGGGCACCTCAGCGCCACGTGTGCCAGAGACCGAAGGAGAGGGCCCCTGGGAGGAGGCGTGTTCTCGTCCGGTTGGAGTCCCTGTCCTTTCCCTGTGGAGATCCACAGTGGCCAGGCATGGTGGTCGGCTGGGCCGGCGTGGGCGGGCGTGGGCCGGCCGGGCCTGCCCCGCAGCCTCAGTCAGCATCACTTCCCAGCCCCGGGCTCGGCTGAGTCATGGGGCTTCCCCCGGTGAGTGAGGCCAGCACTTCCTGTGGTTCGGGGATTCTCCAGAACCTGTCAGCAGGGCCCGCTGTGCTGTCAGAGGCAGGCTCTCCCTGAGAGTCTCCAGCTAGATCTGCCCCCTGTGAGGGCTGCTCTGGGATGTGGCTTTGGGTGCGACACCCCTGAGCCGGCGTGAAATTGACCCTGAGTGTCTGGAGACCATGGGGTTGAGGGCTTGGAAGGGGTGAGCACAGGCCACGGCCAGGCCTGCCCTGTAGCTCCGTGGCCCCTGCGGAGTGTGCTCGGTGGACAGTGGGCTCAGCCTCCTGCCCTGCTGACCTGTGATGGTGGCAGGTGGGGTGTGGCCTGGCCCCAGAGCGGGGTGGGCCTGGGGCACCTGTGACCGCAGCCCCTGGGTCTGGGTCCTTCCCCTCTGCTGCACGTGACCGACATGCCTGGTGACCGAGTCCTCTGTGTGCAGCCGGAACATGCAGGCAGGGACGCCTCTGTCCAGGCTGCTGTTGAGAAGCTCCAGGAGGAAAACCGGCTGTTGAAACAGAAGGTGACTCACGTGAGTGTCTGCTGTTCCCTCGGGGAGAGCTCGGCAGGCCCTGCCCTCGGGCCACTGGCTTACACAGTGTTTTCCCTAAAAGGAGGACAGAACGGCCCGTGGCTCCCACGCCCGCCAGTTCCCGTGTCCTTAGAGGGGGCAGGGGTCACCGTCCAGACGGCTCCCGAGGCCGGAAACGTCCACTTGTGTTTAAGGCGCTGCTTGTGCGGAGCGAGGAGCGGCCCCTCCATTCCCGGGGACCCTCCCTCTGCTCCTCGCCCCTCAGTAGCTTCCCGCTCAGTGGGCAGGAGAGCGGCCCTGCCAGCCGCTCACTGCACTCGCCCGCAGGTGGAAGACCTCAACGCCAAGTGGCAGCGCTACGATGCCAGCAGGGATGAGTATGTGCGGGGGCTGCGGGCCCAGCTGCGGGGGCTGCAGGCTCCCCAGCCCGAGGCGGAGCTGATGAGGAAGGAGATTGCCAGGCTCAACCGGCAGCTGGAGGAGAGAATCAGCGAGTGTGCGGGGGCCGCGAGGGAGCTGGCGGCGGCGCGGGAGCGGGCGCAGATGCTGGAGCAGCAGGTAGGAGGGGCAGGACAGGCGAGTCCCTCCCTGTGCAGCCTGGTGATGGCTGAGGGCCTGCTCTCTTCAGGTCCTCGCCTACAAGGACGACTTCACGTCGGAGAGGGCGGATCGGGAGCGGGCACAGAGCAGGATCCAGGAGCTGGAGGATGAGGTGGCGGCCCTGCGCCAGGCACGCAGACAGGTGGGTGTGATGGCCGGCCCGTGAGCGCTCAGGCCTCTCTCCTTCCCATGAACGCCAAGTCCTCTGTCTGCTCAGACCCATTTCCCGCTCTGGCAGAGCCATCCCTGGCACCTGGCACGAGCGCGGTGGTGGAGACAAGCCTCCTGTGGTCCTGTCTGCGGAGGAGGTTGGCATGGGGTGTGACAGCAGTGGCCGCCCCAGGGTTGTCTGCCTCCGGTGCTCACTGCCATGCACCCGGGGAGACGCCCGTGCCCAGGAAGGAGACCTGTGGCCCCAGGTGCTGCTTGGCCTCCGCTCTTACTCCTGCCACCGCTTCTCTTCTGGGCTCTGGGCCAAGCAGGAAGCAGGGCGAGGATGGATGAGCCGAGACCAGCATGGTGGCCCCGGGCACAGCCATTACATCCTCTGCCTTTTCTCCAGGACCCCCAAGAGCCAGGCTCCTGCCGGATCCACACAGGGAGCAGAGCACCCAAGCGCGCAGAGACCAATGCTTCTGAGTTGGTGGTGCCTGGTGGCCAGAGGCCTGTGTCTGCACCCCAGGGCCTGGCCCCCCCTACAGAGGGCGGGTGCCCCGGAGCTGCCCGGAGAGGCCAGGGGGAGCTGCAGTGTCCACACTGCCTGCAGTGCTTCAACGACGAGCAGGGCGAGGAGCTCTTCAGACACGTGGCCGAGTGCTGCCTGTGAGCCAGGCGGAGGACAGGCCGGTGCTCTCGGCTTGCGAGATGCGGGTGGAGGGTGCTCTGGCCTTCACTTTGGTCCCCCTCGGGCTGTGGAACAGAAGCTGGGCTTTGGGTCCTCAAGCTGTCAGGCTGGGGCCGGAGTAGGAGCTCACAGGCCAAGGTGACAGTCCCGCCCCCACCTGCACCTGGGACGCTGCATCTCGTGGGAATAGGAGGCTGCCTGAGGGAACCACACGTTGGGTCCCAGGGTGGAAGGGCACCCCAGGTTTGGAGGGCCGAGCACTGCGGCCTCGGCAGGGCCATGGAGTACACTGTGTTGCTTAGTGTCTGTCACACGTCCAGAGGTGAGAGCCGTGTGCTTTGTAGCCACTTATTTTTATAATAAACACGTTTGCTGCAGTGGCTGCTGAGGCTGCAGGGCGGGGCCTGGGGCGAGGGGCCCAGCAGCACTTCACCTGGGCAGGAGCCAGATCAGCGGATGAGAAGCCTGCCTCCTGCTTGCCACCTCCTGGGGGACACCCTCTTCCCACTTCCCTTGAGGCAGGGACAGCGGCTGGGACAGCTGACTTCCATCAGGGCTTCTGTTCATCACATGCACAGGGGCGCGTGGCCCCACCTCTCCTTCTTCTCTCTTGGCTCCGCTCTGGCAGTTCCCACTCCGATGCCGGCGCGCTCTCGCCTGTGGGTCTGTCCAGGGTGCTTCTCATATCTTTACAAGCTTCACTGGCATCTTTTTTGTATCTTCCACTCCTCCCTCCGCCTCCTGCTTTCTGGCGATTCCCCTGAGACACAGAACTTGATTCCACCCACGCAGGCGAGCAGGTCCGAGGGGATGCTGCAGGTCTCCAGGGCTGGGTGCAGCCCCTCCTGCCTGGAACGCTGCCCCACAATTCCAGCCCCTCGGCCTCCCCAGATGCCAGTCTCTGCTTCTTCCACAGGCAGCCCCGCTGGGCTCTGTGTACTTCCTCTCTCAGTGCTGGGCCTGGAACGGCCCCATATGGACCCTCAAAAGACCCCAAATAGCCAAAGAACTCGTGAGAAACAACCAATTGGGAGATGCCATGCTCTCTGATATCAAACTGTACTGCAAGGCTACGGTAACCAAAGCAGATCGGCACCAGCACCAAACATCCGGGCCAGTGGAACAGCCAGCCAGGTAAATCCTCGCTCAGGTGCGGTTACTTTCTGACACGGGCGAGAACATATAGTGGCGGAAAGCCAATGCATAAAGTAAATGGAAAAACTGGACCGATACATGCAAAAAAATGAAACTTTCTTACATCATATACAGAATAAGCAAGTGTAGCAGCTGAAATCATAAACTCCAAGAGCAGCGATTTTTAACCAGTGCGCCACAGAATTTTTAAAACGCAATACCTGACCTCTTCCCCTTAGATTGTCAAGTAAAAAAAGGACACAGCCAACACAATAGCCGTCTGGTGAATGAACCAAAATGATACCTATTTTTTTTGTCAGATGGGCAAAAAAACACATTCTTTTACTTTAGTAATTCGTTTGTGTGCCCTGAGAGGAGAAAGGAGGGACCGCTGGCTCACAAACAGGCACTGAGTTTTCTATGCTGCTCCTGGCGATATCTTTCTGGATATGTCTCCTCAGGGGAAGGCTAAAGAAGTAAACAAATGGAACTTCATCCAACCACAAAGTTTTGCACAGGGAAAAAACCAACAAAACAAAAAATCCAAACAAACGAGAGAAGACATTTGCCAATGATACAGCCAATAAGGGGTTAGCACCCAAAATGTATAAAGAACTCATACAACTTAACACCAAAAAATCCACACCAATCCAATGAAAAATGGGCAAAGGAACTGAACAGACACTTCTCCGAAGAGGATGAATAGCCAAGAGACGTATGAAAAAATGTTCAACATCACTATCACCAAAGAGATGCAAATTAAAACAATGGGGTGCCACCTCACACCTGCCAGATGGCTGCCATCAATACATCAATCCTTTCGCCGCTGTGGCAGCAGCCACGAGGATGCTCAGGCTTCAGAAGAGGCTTGCCTCCAGTGTCCTCCGCTGTGGCAAAAAGAAGGTCTGGTTGGACCCCATGAGACCCATGAAATCGCCAACGCCAACTCCTGGCAGCAGATTTGGAAGCTGATCAAAGATAGGCTGATCATCCGGAAGCCTGTGACTGTCCATTCCCGCAGGAAGGGCAGGCATATGGGCATAGGTAAGCGAAAGGGTACCGCCGATGCTCGAATGCCTGAGAGAGTGACCTGGGGCGTGCAGGAGGCAGCCAATAATTCTCATCACTGATGTTTCTATCCCTCACTGAAATCAATAAAAATATATTTTAAAAAATTAAAAATGGAATTGCCTTATGACCCAGCAATTCCACTTCTGGGTATTTGAAGAAAACAAAAAACCTAATTAAAAAAGATAAACATACCCCATGTTTGGTGCCTGGGAAGCCCATTTTCATTGCAGCTTTATCCACAATAATCAAGAAGTGGAGTAAGCCTGGTCCATGGACAGACACGGAGAGATGTGGGACATACATGCGATGGGGCCCTACGTGTGCATAAAAGGAATGGAAGGTCACCATCTGCAGCAACACGGCTGGACCGAGGGCACTCGGTGAAATACACTGAGGGGCCAGATTATTATGACCACCTGACCTTTGTAGGCAAATTAGCTATAATTTCACACTGAAGTTGCTAGAGGGCCAGACCATTATAAATAGGGAAGCAGGTTGTTTACCATGACAGAAATGATTTTTTTGTGAAGATGTGGGTAAACAACACGATTTAACAGCCTTTGAACGTGGGATATATTTGAACGTGAGTGGCCAGATTATTATGACCACCCCATCAGTACTTCGATGGGCCACCTTTTGCCTCCAATACTGCGGCGATTCTTCTTGGCATTGACTCCACAAGAGGTTGAAAGGTGATGCGAGGAATCGGACACCATGCCTGATGAATAGCGCTGTCCAGTTCTGTGAGATTTGATGGTTGTGGAACCAGCTGCCTCATGCCTCTTTTAACTTCGTTCCACAAATGCTCAATTGGATTGAGATCTGGTGATGGTGGGGGCCACCTAAGCAAGGTAAAGTCTCCCTCGTGTTCTTGAAACCACTCCTGCACAATACGAGCACCGTGGCATGGCGCATTGTCTTGTTGGAAGAAGCCGTCTCCATTTGGATACGCCATCAACATGATAGGATGAACCTGATCAGCAACGATACTTAGATACGTTGTGCTATTCAGACGTTGTTCCACACGAATTAAAGGGCCCAAGTCATGCCAGGAAAACATGCCCCAAACCATAACACTGCCCCACCAGCTTGAAGGGCTGTACTCATGCATGTGGGCTGCATGCTTTCATGCTGTTTCCGCCCAATTCTCACTCTGCCATCTGCATGATGCAACTGGAAATGTGATTCATCGGACCACATGACTTTTTTCCAATGCTCGACCGTCCAATCCTTGTGTTCCTGTGTAAATTGGAGACGTTTTATCTTGGTAACTGCAGACATCAAGGGTGTTTGAACAAGCCTTCGGCTTCCATATCCCATACGATGCAGTGTACGGCTAATTTGCCTGCAAACGTCAGGTGGTCATAATAATCTGGCCACTCAGTGTGAGGCAGAGAGGCAAGCACCATGAGCCCATGCACACGGAATCTAAAGAACACAACCAACCAACCAACCAACAAGACACAGAGAACAGACTGACGGGGGATGTACATAAAAATAATAAATTTAAAAAGTAAAATTACTAGCTGAGGAAAAGATCAAAACCTCTCCGTGTGACGGGCTCCTGGCATGGCACTTCAGGGCAGCTGGACTTCACGCGATCACGCGGCCCCGAACCAGCATTGCAGGGCACAGGCGAAGCTGCAAAACAAGAGCTGCCTCCAGGCAGGAAGCTGGGCCTCAGACCTGCTCCCACCCTCCCAGAGGGGACACTGCCCTGTGCTGCCCCTGCTCAGACACGGCCTCAGGCCCTGGCCAGTTGGCTCGGTTGGTTGGATTTGGAGCATCATCCGTTCACAAGGTTTCCGGTTGGCTGCCTGGCAGGGCACATACCCAGAGTGTGTGCAGGTTCCATCTCCAGCCCGTCGTGGGGGAAGGCAACCCATCGATGTCTCTGTCACCCCCTCCCTTCCGCTCTCTTTCAACATCAATGGGGAAATGCCCTGAGGCAAGGGTGAATAACAGCAAAGGTTCCCACGGGCACGGGATGCCAGGGTGGAGGCTGAGGCCCCCAGGTGTCCCTGCGCAGACACCAGCAGCACTGACACTTCAGGCGGCCTGTGTCCCCCCCGCAGGGTCCTCCCGGGAGCCACGCGCCACCTGAACCAGCAGCCCCGTGGCCACCCTGGCTCCTGCCTGCCCTGCTCCCTCAGCTACTGCCCACCCTCGCGCCCGGCAGCCAGTCCCAGCCTCCCTGCTCCATGCCTCGGCTACTCGTCCCCTCCCCCTCCACGCTGGCTGTGGGGCTCTGACCCTCTGTCTGCCCTCGTTCCGCAGTGGACTCGGCCTGTGTGAGGCCTACGCGACTGACCGCAGCCCCGAGGATGGCAGTACTGTCCCTCTCGGAGCTCAGGCCGGAGCCCGAGTCCCTGCCTCCTCTCCTTCCCCACCTGCACTCTGTCCCTCTGGCAGGAAGCCTTGTGGGCTCAGAACCCTCGAGGCCAGAACACTCCAGGCCGGCCCACCTCCCCTTTCCCCGGCCCGGCTCAGAGCCCGCCAGGCAGCTGCACAGAAGCAGGGCCTCGAAGGTTTTCTGGAGGTGCAGTGGGAGCCATGGAGTGATCTAGGGGAGTGGCAGCTCTACGAGCCCTTTCTGAAAACTGCCTGAGACCTCAGAAGGGACCAAGCTGGGCTTCCTTTTTTCATTTTAAATACTATTCACACTCCTGGCCTACACCCAACTTGGTATTTGCAGTTTTTTATCACAACCCCCACAAAGCTGCCTCCAAGGCCATGTGTCACCCCGGCCGATGGACCCTGCTCCTCTGCTCTGCCTCCGTCAGCCCACAGGTGTGAAGGTGATGGCTTCCCGGCACCCCTCTGGGTGGGGCCCGCCCACTGCCTCTCTAGCACTTACCACTTCCGGTTGAACTCTGTCCTGGGGCCTGGGCCCACATGGGGTGGTGGCCCAAGGCCCCTGGAGGGGGCAGCCGCCCACACACCCAGCCCCGCCCACTCCCATCACCCCCAGCAGAAAGCAAGCAGACGAGGTCTCCTACTGTACTAATGTATTCCATCTTTCAAAAAGAAAGACATGATTTTAATATTACTTAACAATATGTTAAAAAGTAGCCAGGCAGGCCTCCGTGTTAATACAGTCGTACACTCTAACAGACTGGGTGGTGAGTACTGGGTGGGTTTGCTTTTGAACTTTCTCACTCGGCAGGGGTCGGACACAAGCTGGCTACAAGTCAGGGGTCGGACACAAACAGCGCAACGTGTACACTCTGAACAGTAGATTGTGGAGATCGGAGCGTGCCTGCCCCGCCCGCCCACCCACCCATCTCGGGTGGGAGCTGAGTGAGGGCGTCACCCAGGGGGACAGATGACAGGACAGGGTGAGATGCAGGGGCCACGGAGCCACGTGGATGATGCAAACTCGTCTGTGGCCAAGGCCCAGGCCTCGGGGGCCACGGTGGCGGAAGAAGTGGCGGGAGCTACTGTCCAACCCGAGGGCACAGAGCTACGATCAGAGGCTCACAGGCGACACGCACACAAGCTAACGGGGCGGGCGGGCGGGCGGCACACCCTCGGGCTGGGTCCCAGGCGCTGTGGCCCCCCGGCAAGGCCTGGCGAGCTCCCGTGCGTCCCTCTCCGGTGATCCTCACTCAGTGGGCAGCAAAGGTGGCCTTTTTCAAGCTAAAGTTGGACCAGTTGATGGACAGTCTTTGTCGGGTCTGCCTGGCGGAATCCAAGCAGAATCTGGAAGACAAAACACCAGTCACCGGAGCTGGAGCTGCCTGGGCTCAGTGCGGCCCCCACGCCTTGCCGCCCGGCCGCACCTGGTCCCCGTCCTCAGGACGTGGCGGGCGCCCGTTTGTGTTATCCTTTCCACTTGCCCTGCAGGGAAGCTGCCACGGAGGTTCTGATGAGCCCGTCTGGGCACCCGGGGCCCCACAGCCCCGGGGAGGGGGCGCTGTGCTGCTGCCATTCTCAATGAGCGACACCGGGGATGCCAGCCTGCCCGCGCTTTGCCTCAAGTTCACAGGCGCGAGTGACTTGAAAGGAGACCTTTCACAGCCCCAGTCGCTCCCTCTGGGCCTGGGGACAGCGAGGGCCAGGAGGGCCACAGCCTCCGCTCTCCTGCTCCAATCACACACTGTGCTCAACAGCATCTGCCAAGACCACGGGTGCCACCTGCTTCCGTAACAATGGGCAAGCCTGGTACTCAGGGAAAGAAGGACATTTCCTTCACCTTTCCAGCTCGAATCTGGGTGGCAGAAATCTGAACGAACCTGAAAATGACTATATTGTTGCCACGAGTCTGGCAGATAAAATGAGTGTTTGCCGACACTCTGGTTCATTGTCCAAGCGCAGCACCTGCAGCCCACGCCCGTCCAGGGAGGGAGGCCTGTGCCGTCGCAGACCCCGGCTCTCCTCCTCGCCACAGCTGCAGACCCGCGCTGGTGAGGCACCTTTCACCTCGAGAGCTCCCCCTTCTGCCCCTGCTGTCCCCCTTGACGCTGGCAAGTCCTCTGATAGCCCGTGCCCCGCCCCACAGCAGCTAGGACGCTCACCTGCGCTGCCCCTGCCCTCAGAGAACAGCTCCGCCCCGAACCCAGGCCAGGCCCCTATGACCTGGTGGGTCCTGCTGCCGAC
Source organism: Myotis myotis (assembly GCF_014108235.1). Lineage (NCBI taxonomy): Eukaryota > Metazoa > Chordata > Mammalia > Chiroptera > Vespertilionidae > Myotis > Myotis myotis. The sequence goes on along the minus strand of NW_023416313.1, from coordinate 1,206,370 downwards.
ACCCTGCTCCCCTCCCACTGTGCTCCAGACCAGTCACTTTGCCCCGATGTGCATGCCCCTGAGGCTGTGGGAGCAGACACTGGGCTCCGCCCGACGGATTCCGGGTCTGGGAGCCACCCCAGTTCCCAGGTGATGCTGTGGCCCTGACCCTTTTGGAAACCATTGCTGTAAACCAGTCTGCACACATGGGGGAGGGGAGAAGTGGACACGAGTGAGAGTAAGAGTGAGGGTGAGAGTGAGGAGGTCCGTGTGTGCCGGGCCTCACATGCAGGAAAGCTGCCGTCAGAGCTGCGGGGCCTGCGGGAGCCAGACAGCCGCTGCCGCTCACCTTTTGAAATATTCCACTTCCCTCTCCGTCTCATCCATGTCCACACTGTCCAGGTCGATATCTTTAGGCAGAAAGACATCATCTGTGAAATAAAAAGGGAAGTCGAATTATAAGCGCAGGCATCTGAACAGAGCGGAACTCTGATTTTATTAAACTGCAACAACTTCACAAACTAAAACTTGCTGGCGGCCGATCCCGAGCGGCGCCATTAACTTGGGTCTCCGTGCCGGGAGGCCAGAGGGGCCCTGAGCCCTCCACCCAGAGGCTGTCCAAGCCCTTGCTGGAGGGAGGGAGGCGGGGCAGGAAGGCCTGCGGGGAGACAGCACTGTCCCTCTGGGCCTATCACAGGAAGAGGGCAGGAGGCCGGGCCCGGCAGTGGCTCTGCTGGCGTTCGGTTTGTAGTGTAGCACCGGCCTCACCAGGAACCCCCGCCGCCCCACCCATAGGGGGGCTCTTTCACGAGGCCGTCCCGGGCCCGCCGCAGCCTGAGCCGGAGTGAGGGGACCGCGGGCTGGCCTGCCGCAGCCTGAGCCGGAGTGAGGGGACAGCAGGCCGCATGGCTCAGGCACAGCCTCAGCACCAGGCCGGTGAGGCGAGGCTCAACCCCTGCAGACCTCAGCCGGGACCATGTGCTGGAGGCTAATAAAAAGGGGCTCCCTTTCTTCCTATCACTTGACAGGAGCATGACCAAGGCGTGGCTGACGTGCAGAACAGCAGCTAACACTTGGCGATGGCGCACAGCACAGGGGGAGTGCCTCCACAACTGCGAGCTCACAGGAACCCCCTGAAAAGCTTCCCCTAAGGACCTAAGGACGCGCATGACCACAGGACCACACCCCCTCCCCGTCTGGCTCTCCCTCCCCTGCCCCACACCTCTGGCCTCCAGGGTCCCTGTGCTTTCAACCACACCTGGATCCCACACCACCAAACCCCCAGCCTACCTGGACCTCCATCCTGATCTCTGTCCCTAGAGCGCCTCCTCTGTGCATCCGCCCTCAAGCATCTGACCCCCCGCGGGCACTACCTCACCCCTTGGCTGCTGCAAGCCACCTCTTTCCTCACTCTCAAGTCAGACCTTGCGCCTGGCCAGTAAGTTCTGGCAAGTTCCTCATGAACCCCACCGCCCCACAGCGTCATTTTCATGACACTTCACCACAAGTCTCATCGCAGCCACCTGCTTCCGTGGCCAATCAAAAAGTTACAAAATAAACCAATTATGTATGCAGATCTCTAGGTAAATAAATTAGAAAATCTAGTTTAAAAGGGTAATTTACTACAGATATGCAGTTCATCAAAATTAACCTCATTAGAGACAGAAATACTAACTAGACCAATTTCCAGAGGAAAGCAAGTATTATCAAGGACTCCCCCGAAGCATGAGCCCCCGAGGCTGCACAGGAGACCCCCCCCCGCGTCCTCCAGGCCGGGCCGGGCATGCAGGCGAGTGTTCTGGACACTGACACTGACCGCAACCGACACGAGCGGGGACACAGCGGGCACAGCACTCTCATCACAGACTCCCCCAATTTACCGAGCGAGCTGCCGGCTCTGTCTCCCTTCTTCTTCCGGCTCTTCTTGCTCTTGCCACGGGGCTGTGGGGAGTCGGCCGGCACCGGCTTGCTGCTGTGCGCAGGCTCGCTGGGGCAGGCGGGCTCCGAGGGGCCTGGGCTGGCCTTCCCCTCCTTGACGTGGTTCAGCTGCTTCTTGTTGTTGTTGTTGCTGTTGGCTTTCCTGTCCTCTCGCTTCTGCTCCGCCAGGGAAGTGAGGTCGAGCACTTTCGCCTTTGGCTCAGTCTGAGGCCGGGGTCTGGGCTGGCTCTCGGAGGCTCTGGGGGGCTCCACGGGCCTCCTGCCAGCCTCGCTGCCGGCCTTCCCGGCCTGTTTTGGCTTTTGTTTGCCAGTCCCCTCCTTGTGGTGATGCATTATGTCCAGGAGAAAGGACAGCGGCTCCTGCTGCTTCCCACTGACCCCCTCGGGCAGGAGGAGCTTGGAGTCCCTGTTGTCCCCGGGCTCTGCCTCCGGCCCGGGGTCAGCCTCCGGCCCAGGCTCTGTGTGGTTGGCGTGTCTGGACGGGGAGTGCGGTGAGGTTTCTGGTTCTTCGTTCTGCTCGAGGGAGCCGTTGTGCATGTGCATAGGGTCGGGCAGGGACTCTGCTGCCGCCTGCAAAGCCCCTGCCAGCATGCTCAGCTTGGGACAGTCCTTGCTCGGCCGCTCCTTCTTCTTCTTCTTCACGGCGCGCAGCTTCTGGAGCTCCTGCAGCCGCTGCAGCTCCGCCGTGAGCCGCTCCTCCTCCTGCTCCTGCTGCCTCTGCTCCTCGCGGACATGCTCGTGCTCCCGGGCCCTGGCCTCCGCCTCCAGGCGCGCCTTCTCCTCCAGCTGCCAGGTGAAAAGAGAAGGCTGTTTGAGATATCAGTAAGCAATTGAAAAATTAACACATATGGAAAAATAAGAATTAAAAAATGAATCATATAGTAAGAATAGAAACCCTGCCTGGTCAGCGTGGCTCAGTGGTTGATCATTGTCCCATGTACCAAGAGGCCACCGGTCTGATTCCCAGTCAGGGCACATGCCCAAGTTGCGGGTTTAGTCCCCAGTAGGAGGCGTGCAGGAGGCAGCCAATCAATGTTTCTCTCTCGTCGATGTTTCTATCTTTCTCTCCCTCCCTCTCTCTCTAAAATCAATAAAGACATTTTTTAAAAAGTTAAAAAAAGCCCTAACCTGTTTGGCTCAGTGGATACAACATCGGCCTAGGGACTGAAGGGTCCCAGGTTTGATTCCGGTCAAGGGCATGTACCTTGGTTGCGGGTGCATCCCCAGTAGGGGGTGTGCAGGAGGCAACTGATCAATATTTCTAACTCTCTATCCCTCTCTGTAAAAAAATCAATAAAACATATTTTTAAAAAAGTTTAAAAAAAGAATATAAACCAAAAGGGCTATAATAAGCCAAAAGCTCTTATTAAAACACTAGAGGCCCGGTGCATGAAATTCATGCAGGGGTGGGGGGTGTACCTCAGCCCGCCTGCCCCCTCTCACCGTCTGGGAGCCCTCAGGGGCAGGAGGCGACCTGGCGATCAGGGGAAGGTGATGCCCCCATCACACCTCTGCTGCTGCCACTGCTGGCAGTGCAAGCCTCAGCCGGCCCTGGTTACCTGAGCCTTGGGCAGCCCTGGGCAGCTGGGCAGCCACCATCCTTGAGGGTGTGGCAGTCAATTAGCATATTCCCTCCTTACTGGCTGTGGGCGCTGCCATCTTTGTGATGGCGTGAGGGTCAATTAGCACTCTTTATTAGATAGGATACCTACCCCGAGTTATTTCACATATAGACTTACTTTATTTGGGGAAGGTGGTAGTTAATCCCTCATAGACACAAAAAACCAGGTGGAAGCTGCTGCCTGCCCTGCCCCCACGCCCGCTGCACATGGAGGTGACAGCCAACGGCACATGACTGTGCCCAGCACGCACCTGCCCAGGTGAAAGCTGAGGCATTTCTGTGCATCAACAGGACATGCAAACAGGTGCCCTAGGAAACAAACTCCCCTCCCAGCCTGGCACGCGGCCGGCACTCCCGAGCTGCCGTCACTAGTGTGCCAGGAGCAATGGTTTCTCCACGCCACAGGGCATTGCTGACAGCAGGTTCCTCCTGCTTATCCTACGGCGGGACGCACCTTTTCATCGAGTGAAGACTCCCTCCATAGGGACGCCTGTTCTAGCAGCACAAATGGAAACGCTCCAAAGGGGGCGCCTGTCGGATGCTCCGGCAAAAAAAAAGTGCATGGGCTGAACCGGTTTGGCTCAGTGGACAGAGCATCGGCCTGTGGACTGCAGGGTCCCGGGTTCGGTTCCGGTCAACGGCATGTACCTTGGTTGCGGGCACATCCCCAGTGGGGGGCGTGCAGGAGGCAGCTGATCGATCTCTCTCATCAATGTTTCTAACTCTCTATCCCTCTCCCTTCTTCTCTGTAAAAAAGCAATAAAATATATTTAAAAAAAAAAAAGTGCATGGGAAGTGGAGCCCTCCCAGCTGAAGCTAGTTCCTACATTTCAGTAGGCGTTCATTTAAGACTGAGTTATCTTTTTGAAAACATTTAATATAAAATTAAGTTAAAAATAAAATGATAGGTTTTAAAAAGCTAGCTTCACAACTGAAGCAAATTTCACAGGAGAAGCCCCAGCTGCCCTGCAGGTGGCCTGGTGTCGGCTGGCAGGTGCCTCCTGGCGCAGGTCTGAGAACTCCCCAGGACGAAGCTACAGTGAACCCACAGCCCGCCGGGTGCCACCTTCACTTCAACAGCTGACTAGGAGGGAGACACAAAGCAACCTGTGGGTGGGTCACCTGCCCAACAGGGTGCTCAGGAGAGCACAGGGTGAGTGGGTGCTGAGGGGACCACGGTGGGCCTGTGGCATCAAGTCTGGATTCAGACTGTCCGCAAGGATAGAGGACAGGAGACCAGGGTGGGAGCCCCCTGACAAGCGTAGAGCCAACCCCAAGGATTTGAGTGCCTGCCCAGGACGTCCCCAGGGCTCTGGACCCCTCCCCTCGGAGAGGCAGGGTACTTCCGATGGCGACACCTCGCTCTCCCCATTCCTGTGGGCTCTGCAGACCAGGTCTCCTGGGGCAGGTCTCCCCCAAGTCCCTGGCGAGCCCTGCAGGTTTGGTGGGTCTGCCTCTCAGCAGGACAAGCACAGGCCCGAGAGCCACATGCTGATGCGGAGCCCAGCGGACCTGCGGGCCCTCCTCGGCCTCTGCCTGACCTCACGGCGACCTCACCTGCTCCCAGGGCAGCCCTTCTTGCGGTCAGACCCCTGCAAGCTGCCACGTGCCTCGGCCCTGATCTGCCTGCTGAGGGCTGGCCCTGGACCTGACGCCTCGAGGTGGCTGCATGAGGGAGACGGCTGGGCCTGCTGCCCGGGGCTCCGTGGGGAGCCCTCCAGGAGAACTGGGGTGGGTTCCTGAGGAGGCGTGCAACGAAGGACAGGACACCTTGCAGTGACTGGCACACAGTCCCTGAGGGCCCCACTCACTTGCTGGACCTCAGGTCAAGTCCAGTCACACCCACCATGGGGTGGACCTGCCTCTGACACATCCCAGCCATGAGGTGAGGTGGGCACTGTCCAAGGCTGCCCACACGGCATCACCTCCTCCGCCACCTGCACATCAACGCCACGGGCCCGGCCTCTTCCATGCGGACAGCCTCTGTCCCCGCCTCCTATCAGAGTCACTCGTTCAGCCAGTCAAAAGCCCACGCCACCCCACTTCCTCTGCTTCCCTGGCACAGAGGCAGAGGGTCTGCACCCCGCCGGCCGGCCAGCACGAGGGCCTGAGGCTGGTTTGGGTCCACTAGCAAAGCCACAACACAAAGGGGCGATGCGTCCTAGACACAGCGTGGGGCTCCCCACAGCCTCCAGCTTAGGCCAGAGACAGGCAGGGGCTGTGGAAGCCATGCTATGGCCAGTGCAGTGGCTCCAGGCCCCGCAGTCACAGTCCCCGCCGCCCTGGCGCGGGCGCAGGCTACCTTTCTCTGCTTGTGCCTCGCCCGCTTGGCGGCGCGCGTGCTGCTCACGGGCTTGGGCTCGGAGCTGTTGATGAACTGCAGCAGGTCCTCCACCCGGCGGTGGTCCACCATGCTCTCCCGCTCCGACAGCTGGTCCGCCTTCTTCGGCTGCTCTTCCTTCCGCTTGGTCAGCCGCAAGCGCAGCTTCTCCCTCATCTCTGCGTAATTCCTACTTGTGGGTGCGGCTGGAGGCTAAGACAATACATGAAAACGTGACTAGATTAAACTTCAAGTTTCAATGACTTGGAAGAGAAACTTCAGACTATTTCTAAAATTAAAGTTTTTGTTATTACCCAGTAATACATAAAAAAATAAGGAAATAAGAGAAACAAATGGCCGGAAAAAAGAAAATCTATATATTCATAAAAGATCTGGTAAATTATATGCAGCTATGTATAAAAGTAACTACTTTTAAATCAGAAACAGCTAATTACACATACTGATCATCTCCTTCTATGTGAACAGTGTGGTCATCTTTCCTGTCGTGCCCATGTCCACCCTTGTACCTCGGTACCCACTGCAGGCTCCTTGCTCAGAGCCTAAAGGAAAAAGAACTGCCCTCCACCCCACGGCCAAGATTTCTGACCAGCCCCAAGCACACCGCCGAGGAGGCGAGGCGGAGCTAACAGAACAACCACTTGCCCCGCGGCCACCCGCTGGGGGGCTGGCGCGTCCTTGTCCAAGTCCACCTGTGCCAATACCCTTTGTGTTCAAACAGGGAAGACAACCGTGTACACGTGTCCCCATGAGGCGGGTGACAGACCGGACACCCTGGCTGCCCACAGCTGGGCACTCTGTCGACCCCTATCCAATCATCTATTGTAAAACTCACCAACGGGCAAAAATGCCGTGATGAAAGCCTTATAGCTAAATCTTTGGGCAAATGTTTTCATTATACCTTTAGGTCACAGCGGTTCTCAACCTGGGGGTCGCGACCCCTTTGGCGGTCGAACGACCCTTTCACAGGGGTCGCCCAAGACCATCCTGCCTATCAGATATTTACATGACGATTCATAGCAGTAGCAACATGACAGTGATGAAGTAGCAACGAACATAATGTTATGGTTGGGTCCCAACATGAGGAACTGTATTTAAAGGGCCAGAAGGTTGAGAACCACTGCTTTAGGATAAGGACAACCTAGAAGTGGAATTGCCGTGTGAGACCAGACCTTGGTTTGAACTATGTTGCAAGTAAGTCCCCTGAATTCCACCAGGCCTCGCAGCCTGTGTGTGCTGTGACTGTCACATACTGACACCCGCGCGGCACTGACAGCTGCTGTCCCTGTCCCGGGCAGCACGCACTCACCCCGCCGTGCCCGAAGAATTCACAGTAGCAGCAGTCACAGTACTTGCCCTCCTTCTGGTTGGTGGAGGTGGAGGTGCTGGAGCTGTGCTCGGAGCAGCTGTCCTCGTCTGCGCTCTCGTCCCCATCGTCCTGCTGTGGGTCGTAGACGCCATTCTCGCAGCGGTGCCCTTCGCAGTCCGGGTCACTGCGAAACCGCACACAGGCCAGTCAGCAAGCAGCCACCCCTAGAGGCTCTGCCCCTCACCACCAGACCCGGGTCCACACGGAATGGGGGCCACAGCTGGGGGGCTGGGCGGCAGCGGGGCAAGGCGGTGCGTGAGGCGGGTGGTCATACACAGTCTCTCTACTGTCCCCACCACCGCTTTATTCTGGGGGGTGGGAGGTGGCTTTCAACAGGCAAGTTCAAAGGTAACAAAAGCTGTCTTCACATAAAAACAGCGCAGCCCTGGCCCGTGCGGCTCAGCGGGCTGGGGCGCTGTCCGTACACGGAAAGGTGGAGGGTTTGATTCTGGTTGGGGCACGTGCACAGGTGGCAGGTTTGGTCCCAGCTTGAGGCACGTGCGGGAGGAAACCAATGGATGTTTCACTCTCACATGGATGTTTCTCTCTCTTTACCCCTCTCTCTTCCTCTCTAAAATGAATGAAAACATGTCTTCGGGTGAGAATTAAAAAATAATAAACTCATGACTTACATGCACACAGGCACCTTAAGAAAAACAACAAAAAACAAAACAACAAAATAAACTGTCCAGCCCTGGCCAGTGCGGCTTGGTTGGCGGAACGTCGTCTGGTGCACCAGGTGAGGGGGATTTGGTTCCCGGTCAGGATGTGAATACGGGAGGCAACCGACAGATGTCTCTCCCTCGCCCTATCCCTTCCTCTCTCTCTGAAATCAATAAAAACATATTTAAAACAAAACAAAACTGTCAAGAGTTTGCTGTGTTGTACTTTGCTCAGCGTGTAACAAGTACAACTTAAAAGACACCCAAGGCGCGTTCCCTGATGGGTCGGGGGGAGGGGGGTCTGTGCACCCACCCAGTCAGCCCTGCTCTGCACCAGCCTCCCCACCCGGCCTCTGCGGGCGTCCGCCCTCCCGCCGCAAGGCACGGGTCAGCCACCGCCGGCACCAGGGGCAGAGCTCCCACAGCTCTTCCGGTGTCAGGAGCACAGCACCCAGTCTCCAACGTGTCCTGGCCTCTACCGCCAGGACGGGGCTCACCTGCAGACGCTTGGAGGCGCGCTGATGGGACCGTCTGTGCTGGGGGCCGTGGGGGCGACCGAGGCAGGACAGAAGCTCTTGCGCGTGTCCACAAACCCAGGAGAGGTGGCGGCACTTTTGGGGAAGGCGGGGGCTGCAAGGTTTGCCAGGTGAGGCGTGGAGGCTGGTGCGAGGGGGGCAGGGGCGAGCGTGGGGAGCGGCGCCAGGCCGGTCGGGCTGTTCCTCGGGGCGGCGGGCACCGCGTGCCTGTGCTCCTCCTTGCTGATGCCGTGGAAGACCTCACCTGCGTCAGACATGGAGTCGTGCCAACAGCTCAGGTCAGACACACAGTCCTAATCCTCTTAGGACTTTCTACCCATTTTTTTTGTCTAATTATGTTCAAATCTATAGAAAAGTTGAAGGAAACAGTCAAAAAAACACCCAATACCCTTCACCTGAATGCATGACCAGTTACCATTTTGTCCTTTTTCCTTCGTTTCTGACACACATGCCCCTACTTACTTTGTTTGGCACAGGCCCTGGAAAGGATGCACACGTCACTGTGACCACACAGCACCTCGCACCAGACACCCGCCACGAAGGACGCTCTCGGTCCTGAACATCCCCTCACCCCCCCCCCCCCCCCCCCCCCGCACAGCCCTTTCCTGCACGTCCTTCCGAGCTGCCCCGCCCACTCAAACTCGCCCTGGCACCCCTCTGAGCAGAGCAGCCGCCACCAGCTGCAGGGGTCCCAGGTCAGACTGGGCAGACATCCTGGGCCCGCGTCCCGCCAAGGCCATGCTGGGCCTCCTCCCTGCCGCCCAGGAGCACCTGAGGCTGCTCCGTGGTGGTGAGGCCACCTACAGGCAGGGCACCCTGCTCCCCCTTGTGAGCTGTGAGAACACCCAAGGTTCTCACCACCGAGGTGCCACCCGGCTTCCCCTTCCCTCGCTCTTGCTCACACAGCGACCATGACCTTCTCCTGCCCAGGCAGCAGCCGCCCCACCAGTCCCTCCTGAGCACCAGGACTCCTCCCTTCCCCCATGTGCTGGGAGCTGCCCCGACGCTCTGCCCTACGCACACGGCGCCCTGGCCAGCGTGGGCCTCTGTGCTAACTCCTGGGCCCCGCCACCTGCCCGTCTGATGGCTTCCCTGCTTCCTGCTCTCCTGTGGGCTCGGAGCCGAGTGTGACAGCACACCACCTGCACACCAGCGATGCCGACAGGCACACTGTCCATGAGGTTCTGCTTTTAGATGTCTGTGCTCACAACAGCAGGTACAGAGATGAAAGGCAGGACCCATGTGGCCAAGCCCCAGAGGACATGTGACAGTAGGATTCTCTTGGGCGTGAACACAGCTAATGACGCCGAGCCTCCGGCCAGGCCAGCTAAGGGCGATCCCCGAGATGCAGCGAACGCCGGGCCGCCTAGGGCCCCGCCAGCAGGAGACCTTACCTAAGGAAGGAGGCCTCTTGGACGACACTTTGAACTGGCTGTTGCTTGACTGCACCGTGGTGGCCGTGCAGGACACGGAGGAGGTGGCTGAGGAGGTGGCCATCACCACCTTGTTCGCTTCCATGAAAGCGTCTTGGAAGCTGTACAGGCATTTCTTTCTTGCAGCGTTTCTTTTCTCTTTACAGTCCAGACCTGTGGGCGAGCCACTGCTCGGCGGTGGTGGGAGGGTGTCGGGTCTTGTTTCTGAGAATGTTGGCCCTAATATTTCACTCCCTTTAGAGACAAAAGGGAAAATTAAGGCTTCTAAAGAAACGACATTTAGCTACAATTAAAGAGCACTCGCAGGTTACACTCTTCCTGCTGGGGCTGTTCTGCAGTGAGCCTTCTCCTGGGACGACTGAGTGCGCTAGCGTTTGCGCAAAAAGAAAACTCACTGAGCACCTGCTGTGGCAAGACCTGTGCTCGGTGCTTCCCACAAGTCGTTTTCTTTTCTGTCTTAGAACTGCCTTCTGAGCTTGGGAGTATTATTCCCATCCTAAAGATGAAGAATCTGAGGCTCAGAGAGGCTAAGCAACTTGCCCAAGGTCACACAGCTAGACACCCTTTCTAGGCACAGACCAGACAGATGTCCAGTCTAGCTTGCTGTTCTGAACACATGCAGGGGCTGGGCGTGGGGCTGCCAGGGGCTCTAACCACATGAAGACAGAGATGAGGGGTAGGTAGCAGCCCCTTAGGCGCCCGGCTCTCAAGTGACAGCTGCGCCTCAGCGGCTGGGAGGGCGGAGTTGTTAGAGGGACAAGTCCCATTAAGGGTCAGTACAGAAACAGAGAAAAGGAAGGTAAGTGACAACACCTGAGTCGGCTGTGGCACTGCTGCCCCACCCTGTGCACTGGGCCATGTCTGGTTACCACCCCTGCTCGAGAACCAGTGGCCGAACCCGAACCCTGGAGACAAGACCCTCAGCAGCACTCGGCAGCAGAGCTGGGCGTCAGCTGGGCCCCTGCTACGGCCGTGGCTGTGACAGATGTGGAGGGAGGGGGCAGCATGGCGGGCCCAGGGCCGCCCATGGAAGGCAGAGGCCAGGGAGCAGCAGCCTGGGCACGGCTGCACGAGGGCCCGCCCTCTGGGGCTTCCAGGGGAGAACACAGCCAGATGGCCATCCACTCAGCTCGGGTCATTGGAAAACTTGAATAAAGTTTGAACAGGTTCCTTACCAGAAATTGTATCTGGCAGGAAAGTGCCAGGACTCCAGTTCTTATCATTCATCACTTCTGATCCCCACAGACTTATAAACTTAGAACTATTCCACTCTGGAGCAGTCCCAAAACAGCTTGGGTAAATATGGTCTTGAAGAGATGCATTGAATACCTGATGCTTATTTGTGTGATTCTGAACAGGTGCTGGCGGTAAAGCCTACAAGAAAAAAGTTCTAATCACATATCAACATTCATATCTGCTCACCCAGGCCGTGAGGCTACAGACAGACGAGTCACTTCTGGAAGCCTTGGGGGACGCGCTTGGCGAACACGTCTT